>NC_138769.1:657329021-657824021 GCF_965119305.1 Pelophylax lessonae | reverse complement strand
AAATGCCACCTGAGACAGCGTATGCAAGGGAATCTCCCAAATGGTTCTCAAAAGGAGGTTTCAGGAGGACCAAAACGCACCAAATTGAGGTCCCAAGGAGGCAACTGAGACCACACTGGAGGAAACAAATGTCAGACACCCTGAAAAAAGGTACGCACCAGGGAGAGTGTGGCCAAGGGTCATTGAAAGAAGACCATCAAAGCCCACACCTGGCCCTTGATGGTATTCGAGGCCAATTTCTGTTCAACGCCTCTATGCAGGAAGGTCAAAATCCGAACCACCGAGAAGTAGTGAGGATGAACCCCAATAGACTCACACCACGCAATGTACGTCTTCCACGTACGGTGGTGGATCTTCCTAGAAGTAGATTTCCTAGCTTTTTAACAGCATTGGAATCACGGACCCAGATAAACCTCTATCCATCAGCACCTGGCGTTCAACAGCCAAGCCGTTAAAGCCAGCGAATGTAAAGCAGGGTGGAAGATTGGCCCTTGGCACAGCAGATCCTCCCTGAGAGGAAGCTTCCAAGGAACGTTGGCGATCAGCCGCACCAGATGAGTGTACCAAGCCCGGCAAGGCCAACCTGGAGCCTCTAAGATGACCAGAATTCCTTCTGCCTTGATCCTGCATAGAAGTCTTGGCAGAAGCTTGAGAGGAGGGAAGGCATAAATCAGACGATACTGACCCCACGGGCCACCAGTACGTCTGCCAGAGGATCCAGAGCTACAAACATCTGCACCTTTCTGTTGAGCCGGGACGCCAACAGATCCACCTCGGGGATGCCCCACCGGGAACACAACTGACGAAACACCTCCGGATGAAGGGACCACTCCCCTTGGGCCAACGCCTGCCGACTGAGGTAATCCACCTGCCAGTTTTCCACCCCGAGAATGTGTACGGAGGAGAGGGCTGGAACGATCCGTTCTGCCCACCTTAAAATGCTGGTTACCTCCCGAGCTGCCAGGACACTTTGTGTCCCCTTGGTGATTGACATAAGCCATGGCTGTGGCATTGTCCGATTGAATGCAAACTGGACATCCCTGAAGATGATCTGTCCAATGGTCCAGGCACAGTCTGATCGCTTGGAGTTCCAAGACGTTGATCGGTAGTCTGGCCTTCCAGTGTCAAGACCACCTGAGCAGAATTCTTGCCCAGGATGCCTCCCCAGCCAGACAGACTGGCATCCCTGGAGACCACTGTCCAATACAAGGGGAGGAAGGATTTGCTCAGCCGGAGAACAAAGCCACCATATCAGGGACTCCTTTGTTCCCTGGCTCAGCCTGATCTGATTGTCCAGTGACCGCAGAGTCTTGTCCCATTTGGCCAGAATCTCCCTTTGCAGGGACCTTGCATGGAACTGTGAAAAACGGAACCGCCTCGAAGGTAGACACCATCAGGCTTAGCACCCGCATGCAAGTCCGGAGAGATGACAGGGATTGCAGCCTGCAATTTCTGGAGTTTGTTCAGAGGAAGGAGCACTCTGGCTAAGGTCGAGTCCAGAGTCAGGCCCAGATAGTCCAGCTTTGTGGATGGAACCAGACCAGACATGAACCAGAAAATTAAGAACCCAGCTGAACTCTCAGAGTTCGTATGGTGATTTCCAGGTTTTCAACCAGAGCAGAAGGTGACTCCACTCGCAGGAGATCATCCCGGTAACCCAGTACCGCGATCCCCCGTTGGCCTAACAATGCTAGAACAGGGAACACTTTTGTGAAGACCCGAGGAGCAGAGGCGAGACCAAAGGGTAATGCCACAAACTGATAATGCTCCTCCCCCACGGCAAAGCAGAGGAAGCGCTGGTGACCGGCACATATTGGAATGTGAAAGCAAGCATCCTTGATGTCAATAGAGGGAAGAAAATCCCAGATGCAGGGATGCCACCACCGTGCGAATGGACTCCATCCTTCACTTCTGCAACCGCACAAAGCAGTTTAATGCCTTGATGTCTAGGACTGGGCGCACCTTGCCTTCCTTCCTGAGAACTAAACCGGTTTGAGTAAAAACCCTGATAACGTTCCGAAGTCGGAACCGGGACAATCACCCCTTGAAGCAACAGGTCTTGTACAGCCCCAAACAAACCCTGTAAGCAGTCCGGTGACAGGCGCCAGTTGGAAGGAGAGAACCTTCCCGGGGGACAGTGTTGGGGGTAACTAGTTACAATGTAACGGATTACAGTAACTACATTACTTTTTTTGGTAACATCGGTAACTACATTACTTTACAGGGCTTGAGGAACGCACTTTCCTGCATTACCCAAGCCGTGCGATACAATCAGGGCAGCTTTATTCATTCTTCTTGCCTTGCCTTCTTGCAATCTTTTTTGTTTCCCTGGGCCCCATCTGCTCAAAAGGAGGGTCCCAGGAGGCTGTAGCAGAGCAGGAACTTTTTTTCCCATTTTTGGGGCGTAGGTATATGATGTGCACTGCTGCACATTATAGTTCCGGCCGGCCGCCCACTGCCTATGCTCTGCCCTCCTCGGCGGAATGATTCTTTGTAACTCCGTTCTCCGCAGGTGCTGTGGAGTGAGGGAGAAGTTTCTGAGAGGGCGCAGATCAGCAATCCCAGTGGCGGGTGGTGGACGGTGCACAGGCAAGCGGCACAGTGACAGTCTCAGACAACTCAGAGGACTCGAGGAGGAGACGCGGGGGATCGTGTGGCCGAGGAGGAGGCAGGAGGACTGATGAGAAGACGCCTGCCACTGCAGGAAAGTGCACTGGTCTCTCTGGCGTGGTCACTCTGGCATTGAAAGGGGGCACGCTGTGGTCACTCTGGGGGGCACGCTGTGGTCACTCTGGCATTGAAAGGGGGCACGCTGTGGTCACTCTGGCATTGAAAGGGGGCACGCTGTGGTCACTCTGGCATTGAAAGGGGGCACGCTGTGGTTATATATATATATATATATATATATATATATATATATATATATATATATATATATATAAAAAATAAATATTGTATTGTTTTTTTGTGCACTACAAATAAATATGCGCATTGGAATTTGTTCATATTTTTTTTCAAAAGTAAAGTAATAAGTATTGAAGTTACTTTTCAAATGCAGTAACTAGTAAAGTAATCTCATTACAATTTACAGAACTAGTAACTAGTTACATTTTTGAGTAACTACCCCAACACTGCCGGGGGACAAGAGCAAAACTCGATCTTGTAGCTGGGACCGAATAAGTTGCGTGGACCCAATTGTCTTGAACCAGGGAAGTCTACGGGTCCAGAAACCAGCAAAGACGTCTCCCCACTCCCGATACGGGTGAGGGCGCACCTTCGTGCTGAAGAAGCCTTGTCCGCGGGTCCGGAGAAGCTCTCTCTCGACTTGCCAGAGCAGGTTCATTTAGATCCTGCAGAAGAGCCCTGAAAGGCTTCGAGCCCTTTCAGTCGACCCTGAGGGACGAAAAAAACTTATGAGCTGAGAAAGAGGGCCCACATCTACGACAAGATTCCTTGCTCTTAGTAGCCTGAGGAAGAAAATTACTGAGAGACCTTTAATAATGTCATCCAGGGTAGCCCCAAACAGGCAATCCCCTTGAAAGGGGAGATCAGTCAAGGCCTTTTTAGAAGTCTGATTCGCAGACCAGCATTTAAGCCAAAAGACATGCCGAAGGACTACTACCGAAACAGAGAGCTGAACCATTAGGGGAGCCGCATCCCCCTTTCGCTAGCCCGTCACCCAAAAACCCCCTGCACCCGGGGCACAAGGGACTCCAGGACCGCCACCAGTCCATCGATGGATGGTTGGGACACGGAGGGCCCCGCAGCCTCAGAGGGGATCAGGTGGGGAGATGTGCTCCAAAGACTCCATGAGTCACCACCAGGGGGACCCCACAAAAAGTGTAAAACACTGCAAAGGGACAACCCCCCACCGCGCTGGCAGCACCACCAGGTCACCAGGCACAAGCGCTAAGCAATCCTCAGCATGAGGTTCCCAGGGACCCAGGAGGGATCACTAGGCCTCAGGACAGACTCAGGCAGAATGGAGGGCCATGGCAGGAGCTACTCACCATACCAGGAACCAGGCGGGCACCACTCCAGACAGAAACCCTCGCCATATAAATGGGCAGTCGGCCAGGAGGAACGCTGCGACTCGGGCCGGGACCCAGTCATATGCGACCTCACGGGGCGTTTAACTTGCAGGCCAGCCGCCATCCAGTGGGGCTATGTCACGGCCGACCTAGCGCCAAGCTGAGGTCTGCATGCATTCGCTGGCCAGACTGGAGTGACCACTGAATCTAGATTATTCAGCCTGCCGCCCAGTCCAGCAGTTGATTGTAGATCTCAGAGGAAATAAAACCAGGAAAAAAAAAATGTCTGTCAAAAAAATTTGCCAGGACCAGACATCCTAGCAAGGAACTAGGTCCTGACTAGGCAGAAAAAAAACTGAGTACCTATAGCAGGGAGAGGTAGTATAACCCCTGGGACTGCCCATAGCATAGCCAGATTCTTTTTCTGCCTAGTGTCCTATGCCTGTAGGGGGCAGCATAACCCAATGGTTATGAAGATCAGGAGCTGTGTCAGTCAATGAATGACAGAGAAATAGACACTGCTGTAGGTGACAGATGCATTTTAAACATCAGAGCTGAACCAATTAGCTATATCAAGACAAGCTAAATAAAAATAGTATACCATAAAAAAGTCATTAAGCAGATGCGATGTGGGCATACAGTACAGGGTTATGATATGAATGGACATTTCACTTACTTGCCGATATGCTAGCAGGACTTTTATTGCTGGTGATCATAATAAGTGGAAGTGAAAACAAACATGCACACACAAATAAAAAGAGATTTTGACATTTGGAGATTAAAGTTCAATGGCTAAATCCTGTAGGAACAGGATGTAAGATGTTTGCCTTGGCTGGGTCAGCTATCGAGTTAGGATAGGACGCTTCCTCAGTTTAGCCTTACAGAATATAATATCTTCAGAATGAAATTAGACTAATAATACATATTATTAAAGTGGTTGTAAACCCACTTTGATGACTTATCTATAGGCAAGCCTTTAATAAGGCTTACCTATATGTACTGTAAATATCTCCTAGACTTGCACCATAAAGCCTGCACCGGCCCCGCTCGTCACTTCCGGGGCGACGCCGCATTCCCTGCTAAACAGCTTCTGGGCATGCCCAGAAGCTGTGGAGGAATGCGGCGCAGCGCCGGAAGTGACGAGAGGGGCCGGTGCAGGCGCATTCTGGGAGAAGAGGACGCGGAAGAAGACGCGGAAGAGGATCGCGCCGGCTTCAGCTGCCCACAAGAGAGATGGAAACGCTGTGGAAGAAATTTTATAAGTGAGTATTTCTTCTTGCAGGTAAGTGCGAACCGGGACAGATCAGAGGCTAGCCATTGTAGAATGTGCTAGCCCTCACTGTCCCGGGGGTATGTTTATTGAAAAATGCTTTCTGTGCCCGGAACTCCGCTTTAACCACTTTAGCCCGAAGCCTATTTTTGACACTTTTTGTTTAGAAGTTAAAATCAGTATTTTTTGCTAGAAAACTATTTAAAACCCCCAAACATTATATATTTCTTTTTAGCAAAGACTCAGGAGAATAAAATGGCGGTCATTGCAATATTTTTTTGTCACGCGGTATTTGGGCAGCGGTCTTTCAAACGCCATTTTTTTAAAAAAAAAAAATTACGAAAAATCTAATTTCACTGCATTAAAAAAAAACTAAGCAGTAAAGTTAGCCCATTTTATTTTGTATATTGTGAAAGATGATGTCACGCCGAGTAAATAGATACCCAATATGTTACGGTTTAAAATTGTGCACACCCGTGGAATGGCGACAAACTACGGTCAATAAAAATCTCCATAGGCGACGCTTTAAAAATGTTTTACCGGTTACCAGTTTAGAGTTAGAGTGTAGCTCTTTTTTTTTTTTTTAATTATTGCTCACGCTCTGGCGATACCTCACGTTTTCGCGAGCTAATGGCGATGGGGGCGGTTACATTTTTTTCTTCCCATTTCTTTTTTGTTACATTTTAACACGTTTTTTTTTTTTTTTTTTTTTTTTTTAAAAGAGTCTGATCACTTTTATTGCTGTCACAAGCAATGTAAACATCCCTTGTGACAGCAATATGCAGTGACAGGTACACTTTATGGAGGGATCGAGGGTCCAAAAGACCCTAGACCCCTCCATGTATTCAAAACACCGAAAACAGCATTTTTGAATACATTCACTTTTTAAAACTGGCGCCTTTAGCAGCCGAGTAACCCGGACGTGACGTCATAGACGCCGCCTCTGGGTTACGTCATTGGAGACCCGATCAAAGTTGCTTCCGGCTTTGATCGGGACTCCATCCAGCCTGCGGACGCTGGTCGTAAAGTGGTTAATCACTTAACCCCAGGAAGATTTTCTTGCTCAAAGACCAGGGCCTATTTTGCGATTCGGCACTGCGTGACTTTAACAGACAATTCCGTGGTCGTGCGGCGCTGTACCCAAATGAAATTGACGTCCTTTTTTTCCCACAAACAGAGCTTTCTTTTGGTGGTATTTGATCACCTGTGCGATTTTTACTTTTTGCGCTATAAACAAAAAAGCGACAATTTTTTAAAAATAACATTTTTTTATATGAAATTCCCCCCAAAAAAATGTAAAAATCTAAATTTTTTAACATTTTAGGCCAATTTGTTTTCTGCTACATATGTTTGGTAAAAAAAAAAAAAAGAAAAAAAAAAAAATCGCAATAAGTGCATTTTGATTGGTTTGCGCAAAAGTTATTGCGTTTACTAACCAAGGGAAAGATTTTTGTAATTTTTTTTGTTTTGTTTTTTTAACTAGTAATGGCGGTGATCTGCGATTATTTTTGCGGGACTGCGACATTGCAGCGGACAGATTGGACCCCTGACTAACAATTTTGACACTTTTGGGTGTACCAGTGACATTACTACAGTAATCAGTGCTATACATATGCACTGTTACTGTAAAAATGACACTGGCAGGGAAGGGGTTAACTTTATTAGTGATCAAGGGGTTAAATGTGTCCCTAGGGGCGTGAGTCTAACTGTAAAGGGGCATGGCTAGTGATGTAACCACAGAGACATACGATCCTACATATCAGGATCGTATGATCTCTGCCGTTACATCAGGGAGAATGACAGGCGGCTTTGTTTACATTAGCCGTCTGCCTTTCTCCCTCTCCACCGGGAGATCGCGGGTGACATCGGAGCAACCGGTCACTCGCGCGGACATGTCAGGGAGCGCGCCTTCGGCAGCGACGTAGCCCTACGTTGGTTTGCCTGTACGGAGCTGACTGCCGCAGTAAAGAGTCGTGCGCGGTCGGCAAACGGTTAAAGTGATGTCACGCTGCTGTCTCAGCCAATGAGGAGGGGAGTTCCAGACAGCCGAGTCTCTCGTGCAAAATTGCTGGATCTAGATGGACCTCAGGTAAGTATTAGGGGGGCTACTGCTCACTGAACGTTTTTTACCTTAATGCAAAAAAAAAACTTCTGACTTTACAATCACTTTAAGTAATAAAAATGAATTAAATAGCATTTTTGATTTGTGGTAATCAGATGCAGTGTTTTTCCGCTTTAATTATACTCAGTGAAGAAATTGACTTTGTGACTTGCGCCAAAGTTGTAGTCTATTCATGGGGAGATAAGTGAGTGGGGAAATGTTTCCTTGTGCCTGTAGCAGACTGAAGACAGAAGACATCTCAGCCTAGTCTGCATTTTAATAAGTGGAGCAGTGTGGGCAGCAGGAATATTAAAGTGGTTCTAAGGTTATTTACCATAATACATTGCATTTCCCCCGACCACCCCCCCAAATACTTATCAGAGTCCTGTATCGTTCCAGAGCTGTGCTCATTTGCAGGACTTCTCTGCTCTCTCACACGCTTGGCTGAGAGCAGTAGCAGCCAATTACTCCTGAAGCGGTCAGTCAAATCCAATGAGCAACGAGTGTGGCTGAGCCACACTGTGTGTGACAATAGATGCACACAGCCCGGCTCCTGATCAAGCCCACGTGTGCCACCATAGAAAGCGGCTTCCTATGGTGGCACATGCAGAAGAGGAGGAGCCAAAAGCACCAGAGGACCCCAGAAGACTAGGTTCAGGGCTGCTTTGTGCAATTCCATTGTACAGAGAAAGGATGTAAAATATATATTTTTTTTTTCCTAAACTACTTTTCCACCGCTTTAGGTATTTAAACTCTTCTACTTCTTTAGTTTTTTTATTTTTATTCATGACAGGGTCACTTTAGGCATAAGAGAATGAAGTAAATAAAGCTTTATGGATTAGCCAGAATTCACAGCTTTGCCCAGTGTGCAGCATGCAGACCCTTCTCCCATGGCACCGCAACACTTGAACGTACACAGTGAACGTACGCAGTGCAAGAGAGGGAAAGAAGAACAGAAACAGGTAAAAAATTCATGTGTGAGCATTTGTACCAAAAACTAAACATTTTTGATGCACTGCCCCTTTGTGTATAGAAGGCAGTCTTCTAGGGGAAAAAAAAAAAAAATTCTATGAAAATTGTAACCAGTTTTTAAACAGTTTTAATGTAAACATCTCATGTGGCAAGCCTTCCAGCATGCAGCTGCTCATAGTACACGAGTACAAGAGAAAGCAAAAATAGGCATTCCTGTAACACCCAAAAGACGTCAGGGAAAGTGAATAGGCAATGCCGTCCCTCCCCCAGGACAGACGGTGCACAGTTACCTTTCTGTATGTGAGTGCTAAAGCCCAGCCAGAACAGTCATGAGAGATTACTGCCTGCACACCTCTATGAACACCCTGTAGAAAATGAAAACATTCTGTGTACGCTCCTTAGAGAAAGACAGAACCTCTGCTTTATAGAAAACGTAGGCCCTTCATATATAGTCTTGATGTGTAGACCCATATTTTATTTACAATAATATAAATAAAAAGTGTAAACCGAGAAAATGTACCATTTAACCACTTAAGCCCCGGAAGATTTTACCCCCATTCCGACCAGGGGGTATTTTGCGATTCGGCACTGCGTGACTTTAACGGACAATTGCGCGGTCCTGCGATGCTGTACCTAAACGAATTTGGCGTCCTTTTTTTCCCACAAACAGAGCTTTCTTTTGGTGGTATTTGATCACCTGTGCGATTTTTTGATCATGCGCTATAAACAAAAAAAGAGCGTCAATTTTGCAAAAATAACAATATTTTTCACATTTTTTTTTATATGAAATTCCCCCCCAAAAAAAAATGTAAAAAATCAAAATTTTTTAACATTTTCGGCCAATTTGTTTTATGCTACCTATGTTTGGTAGAAAAAAAAAAAAAAAAAAAAAAAAAAAAATCGCAAAAAGCGTATTTTGATTGGTTTGCGCAAAAGTTATCGCGTTTACTAACAAAGGGAAAGATTTTTGTCATTTTTGTTGTTTTTTTTTTAACGCGTAATGGCGGCGATCTGCGATTTTTTTGCGGTACTGCGACATTGCGGCGGACAGATCGGACCCTTGACTGACATTTTTGACACTTTTGGGGTTACCAGTGACATTTCTACAGTAATCAGTGCTATATATATGCACTGTTACTGTAAAAATACACTGGTAGTGAAGGGGTTAACTTTATTTGGGAGGGAGGGGCTGTGTGTGTCCCTAGGGGCGTGCTTTCTACTGTGATTGGCTGTGGCTTGAGCTGTAAGGACACTGATCAACGGATCTACATAGTAGATCCATGTGATCAGTGTCTTTACAGCGAGGAGAATGACAGGTGGCTTGTTTACACAAGCTGCCTGACATTCTCCCTCTCCCCCGCCGATCGCCGAGTGGCCGGCGGACATCGGGTCCGCTGGTCACACGCGCGGGGGGGGTCCGTGACCACGCGGGAGCGCTTCCGGCGGCGCGCGCTCGCTCCCTAGACCCTCACAAGCAAGCAAGCAACGTAGCCCTACGTTAGTTTGCCTGTGAGGGGCTGACCGCCGACGTAGATAGTCGTGCGGCGGTCAGCAAGTGGTTAAAGAAAAAAGTAAAGTCATTTTGAAATTTTTGGCAGCAACCGGTTTTAACTTCTTCCGATCCCCGCTATAGCCGAAGTACGGCTACAGCGCGGACTTGAATTTCCGGGAGGCCGTCTTTATACGGCCTCCCAGAGACAGGCTCCCAGCACACTCCCGCGAGCATGCATTTGGGAAAATCTGTGTCGGCCATGTCCCTTGGACACAGCCAATCAAAGATCATGGTAAATGGTCAATCACAGCGGCCATTTACCACGTGATCGGCCCATGCAATGAGAGATGATCTCATATGTAAACATATGAGATCATCGCCAGCTCTCCTTCCTCACACAGAGACTGCGTATGAGGAAGGAGCAGAGCCGATCAGCCGTTCGGGAACACAGAGGAATGTAATCAGGGCACTGATCACCAGTGCCCTGATTACACAAGGTAAATAAAATACACTAAGTGCCCACCATCAGTGCCCACAATCAGTGCCCACAATCAGTGCCCATAGTGCTGCCAGTCAGTGCCCATCAGTGCCTGCTCATCTAGGCACTGATAAGCACTGACTGGCAGCACTATGGGCACTGATGGTGCTGCCCATCAGTGCCACCCGTCAGTGTCCAGCAGTGCCACCTCTCAGTGCCCATCAGTGCCGCCCAGCAGTGCCACCTCTCAGTGCCCATCAGTGCCGCCCAGCAGTGCCACCTCTCAGTGCCCATCAGTGCCACCTCAGTGCCCAGCAGTGCTACCTCTCAGTGCGGCATATTAGTACCTCCTCATCAGTGCCACCTCATCAGTGCCTATAAGTGCCCCCTCAGTGCAGCCCATCAGTGAAGGAGAAAAAATTTATTTATTTTCAAAATTTACTCGCAAAAAATAAGAAAAACTTTTTTTTTTCAAAATTTTCTGTCTTTTTTCTTTTTTGTAAGAAATAAAAAAACCCAGAGATGATTAAATACCACCAAAAGAAAGCTCTATTTGTGTGAAAAAAATGATAAAAATTTCATATGGGTACAGTGTAGCATGACCGCGCAATTGTCATTCAAAGCGTGAGAGCACTGAAAGCTGAAAATTGGCCTGGATAGGAAGGGGGTGAAAGTGCCCGGTAGGCAAGTGGTTAAAAAAAGTTGGTACAGGGCAACAAAAAGCTGGCATAGCAAAGCCCCGTACACACATTTAGATAATCGGACGACTTATCGTTCACTTTTTGTGGCATGATACTAATATCGAATTCAACAATGCGTACAAACCGTATGATTTTTGTCGTACGATTCGGGAAAAGCTTCCTGGTTGCTTAGCTACCTTTCAGATGGTGCAAAACAAAAAACAATGGCAGCCAGGCTTTTTCCGTGCTATTTTAGTGTTTCTGATCATGCGCGGCGTTTGTCGATCGATTTTCAGCGGACGCATAGTGTGCTGATGTAGCGATTGTCGTTCGCGGGGCTATCGTACGACAATAATTTTTCCTGTTTGTCCCTTCGGATTTTGTTGGATGAACTGTCGTGATTGGCTGTCGAAAGCTGTGTACTAACGATCAGATTATCGTGCGATCAGGTCGAAAGCGAGTTTTACCGTACGATTATCAGAACGTGTGTATGGGGCATATGTGGTGCTAACAAGGAAGAGCTGGAAGAACTGTCTGCAACTAATTAGGTTAATTGGCAACAGGTCAGTAACATGATTAGGTATAAGGCAAGCCCTCGTTCACATTGAATGTGGCTTTGAAATCGTGTGACTTCATCTGAAATCGCACAATTTCAAAGCCCCATGTTAGTGCAACCTTGAAGACATCTGTGCAGCTTCATGCACAGGTGTCCATCCATGCAAGTCGCACCCAAAATCGCCAAAAGTAGTGCAGGAACTTTTCAAATCCATTCGGCACTGCAAAGTCGGCATCGCATCAATTTGAGCATGGTCATTGCCGACAATAGGGTGTGACCTGTCAAATCGCATGACAAGTCGCTCACATGTGAATAAGGGCTAAAAAGTATCTTAGAGAGTCAGAGTACCTCAGAAGTAAAGATGGGCAGATGTTCACCAACCTGTGAAAAGGTGTGTCTAAAAAAGTTTTTTTTCGGGCGGTTCCTCTTCCCCTCCCTCCTCCCACCACTGGTAATTCTTTGAGCCATTTTTTTTTTTTTTTTTTGATGGCTTAGCAAAATTCCTTTTTTTTTTCTTAGAGGAAAACATGAAATTTTTCTGAGAGTAAGGTGGGAGCTTGAGTGGAGGCCGCAGCTATATTGTCCTTGCATGCAAATGATTGTATGCTCGGGCAATGTCCCATTGTTTTTTTTTTTGGAGTAAGACCTATTGGTCAAAATTTTGCTATATGCGCATGATGATTTTTCTTTTTTAAAAAAAAAAATATATATTTTTTATGGCAATTTTGTTTGTGATTTTTTTTTTCTTTTTCTTTTTCATATTTTTTCTTGTTACTTTTGAAGATCGCTGTGTCCTGGTGTGCCCAACTGACCTCAATAATAAATTGGTATAAAATAGAAGGAGTACATTGCTATGGGGTATTATCATGATAAATGTCATAGATAGACAGTTAGATATATGGGATCCCTTTTGGGAAGTGAACCTACAGCTATATATAGAAAAAAATCTCTAAGATGACTACAAAATGTGGGTTCCTATCATGGAATGTTAGGGGTCTAGGGACCCCCCAGAAGAGATCCTAGGTAATTACAAATATATTACAAACTAAAGCACAAATTATATGCCTGCAAGAGACACATATGATCCCAGATACAACAAACCAACTGTGTAAACCCTGGATCCAATGGTCATACACTCGAGCTATTCAACATATGCAAGGGGGGGTTTCATTGCTTGTCCATAGGTCGGTACCAAGTGCTTTAAAAAAAAAAAGTAGACCCTGAAGGGCAATATGTATTTGTACGAGCTCAAGTGTATGATATACCATTTGTTATTTTAGGTATATATAATCCACCACCTGCTACATTAAGTGTAATTAAAGAAGCTATGCTATTTGCAAGTTTATACCCAGAGGCATTAGTGCTATGCCTGGGAGACTTTAATCTTCTGTGGGACCCGCTGGTGGACAGGCATGGACCCCCCCTAAAAAGAACTCGAAAACTACTTATGTTTCGTGAGTTAGGGGAGGAATTTGGATGGAGAGATTTGTGGAGAATGCTTAATCCCCAGACCAGGGCTTATTCCTGGGCCATCCCAGGAAGGGGATGTCTGTCGAGAATAGATCTGGCGCTGGGAAATGATAAAATTATTTCTAGGGTTGTCTCTGTTGAATATTTGATTAGAGGAGTGTCTGATCACTCACCACTCCTGGTAACTATAGCAATTGAGGGAATGAAGCAAAAACTGGAAATTTTAGCCATATTGGTTATCACAGATTGGAACGCACGATCGTATACCTGAACAATTGCAGATATTTTTAGAAATACATGGATCCCAAAGAGATTTGATCTTTTGGGATACCTTGAAAGCATATCTACTGGGGGGCACTTAGATCAACAATATCATATATTAAAAGAGCCACCAGGCAGGAAACGGAAGATCTAGAAGAGCAATGTAGAGATACAGAAGCTGCGTTTTTGAAAACACCAACTGAAATAAATAGGGAAAAATGGGAAATGACAGTAAGAAAATATACTACACATATAGCAGCAATAGCTAAATACAAACAATTTGAATATCAACAGAAGTACTTTGAACAAGGGAATACTTCAAGTCGTCTTTTAGCACATATGGCTAAGCAACAAAGTACAAGTTTAGTTATAACTAATATACAGCGCCCTGACGGGGAATGCGTAAGGGATGTGGCTGGTATTATGTCATGCTTTCACTCGTTTTATACTGATATGTATGCCACCTCTCTTACGTATAATGCAGATGAAATTTCAACTTATCTGAGTGAAATACACTTTCCAGCCTTAATGACCGAGCAGGTTAAATTATTAGAGGAAAATCCAAGCGAGGAAGAAGAAGAGCAATAACAAGTCTAGCAATAGGAAAGGCTTCAGGACCAGACGGACTTCCGATAGAAGTATATAGTAAATACGTGGATATTCTTGCCCCAGTGCTAGTTCAAGTATTTGATGCAGCTTTCAGGGTAAAAAGACTTCCTGAATCCATGTATTTAGTTACAGTAGTACTAATTCCAAAACCAGATAAAAATTTAACATATTGTGCTTCATACCGGCCCATATCATTATTAAATACAGACTACAAAATTCTTGCAAAAATTTTGGCCCATAGATTAAGCAATGTAATACTTAATATTATACATCCAGATCAAACTGGATTTATGCCAGGAAAATCCACATCTATAAATCTTCGAAGAACACAACTTATAGCTCAGCTTAGAGATCAACTACCAGACTCAAGTGTCTTGGCCTCTCTTGATACAGCAAAGGCTTTTGATAATATTGAATGGCCCTTTTTGCAGGCAGTGCTTAGAGCATTTGGATTTGGGGAGAAATTCTGTACTTGGGTGGAAATAATGTATCTAAATCCAACTTCTCAGCTGTTGGTAAATGGCTTTTTAACCAAGGCCATACAATTATATAGAGGCACCCGGAAGGGATGTCCTCTATCACCACTCTTATTTTCAGTAGCTATTGAATCTTTGGCACTTCGACTTCGGCAAACCCCTTCTGTACGGGGCATTACATTGGCAGAAAGGATAGATATAGTGGGATTATATGCTGATGATCTTGTTTTATATTTAAATGATGCACATGGATCATTGGAAGCAGCTATGCATACAATAGAACTATTTGGTTCTTATTCAGGCCTTAAAATAAATGGCAAAAATCCTCCCTTATGCCATTGCAACCACAACTACTCACACTAAGCAAGGATTCAATTATTAAAAAGGTAGTGTCCTCTTTCAAATACCTGGGAATAAATATTACAAGATTACCACAAGCAGCTTTACAGGTTAACCTTAATCCACTCATGACAACAATTAAAACTAAATTAGCTACTTGGGCTAAATTACCACTTTCAGTTGCAGGGAGAATAAATTTAATCAAGATGGCCCTATTACCGAAATGTTTATACATTTTTTCACATGTCGGTTATAGTCCCTAAAACTATTTAAAAAAAAAAATAGATGCCCTATTTACCACATTTATTTGGGGAAAGGGTAGAAATAGAATAAGTTAACCACACTTCAGAGAGCTAAAACAGAAGCAGGTATGGTACTTCCTAATATATACAGATACCAGGGCTCAAAATTTAAAGTCCTGAGCTACTAGCCAGGCCTTAAGGGTTACTCGCCACCAGTTGCCCCACCCAACTCCTACCCTGCCCCGCCCCTAATTCCGCCCCTAAACACGCCATAAAATTATACTGTTAAATGTTTTTACATTAATGCAGAAGTTACAAAAATAAATATTAATAACGTTTTCAGTGCCCATCAGTGCAGCCTAATCAGTGCCCATCAAGGGTCTGGAACCCCCAAATCACCATCCTAGTAACCCCCCCCCAAAAATTTCACCTCCTAGAACAAATCCTACCCGTCAAATCCTCCCCCCATCAAAATTTTCCCCCTAGCACAAAAAAAAACATTATTCCTACTGACACAACCCCCCCCCCCCCCAATACCCCTTTTTAACAGCCCCAAGACTTCCTGTTCTGGCACAAATCCATCCCCCCACCCCATTCCAATAATCTCTATAAGGGCGATCCCCAAATCCCCACTCCTGGCACAAATCCTCACCCCCCCAGCACGAATCACTCCTCCTAGCACCCTCCCCCCCCCCCCCAATTCCCCTGCTAGAAGAAATCCTTTATTGTCACCTCTCAAATTCCCCATCCCAGCACAACCCCGCTCCCCCCCCCCCATATCGATCCCACTTAGAAGTAATCATCTTCTCCCCACCCCTCCTAGTACAAATACTTTTTGGGGGATTGTCCCTGGGGGGGGGGGGTTGGAATAAGAGAATTTGTAGCATGAGGGGTGGGGAGAAGATGATTACTTCTAGGTGGGATCAATATGGGAGGGGGGTTGTGCTGAGATGGGGGGGTTGTGCTAGGAGGGGAGGGACTGTGCTGAGATGGGGGGATTGTGCTAGGGGGGGGGGCTGTGCTGAGATGCGGGGGGGTTGTGCTAGGAGGGGGGGGGAACTGTGCTGAGATGGGGGGTTGTGCTAGGAGGGGGGGATTGTGCTGAGATGGGGGGGACTGTGCTGAGATGGGGGGGTTGTGCTAGGAGGGAGGGGGGGGATTGTGCTGAGATGGGAATTTGGGAGGTGACAGGATAAGATTTGTACCCCAGTGTAGTTCACCCTTTCCTCCAGCATGTCACAGACCTCAGATTCAGCACCTGTGATACCAGATACATCGCTCTGTGATCCTCCTCTTCATATGTCAGAGTGGAGGTGGAGTGGAGGAGAAGCCGATTCCTATTCCTAAAGCTTTGCACGGACAGCTGGCGGGAGAGATGCGGCTGCAGAAGGGGAAGAAGATTGCAGCTCAGGAAGGACACTGCATGTCAGATCGGGACTATATAGAGTTTGTTACCCGCCCCCTTTCCACATTGCTTTGACTCGGAGGAGAGGGGATAACAAACTCTGAATAGTCCCGATCTGACATGCAGTGTCCTTCCTGAGCCGCAATCTTCTTCCCCTTCTGCAGCCGCATCTCTCCCGAGCTGTCCGTGCAAAGCTTTAGGAATTAATGGTCTTCTCCTCCGCTCCACCTCCACTCTGACTCAGGGGAGAAGTCCCGATCTGACAGGAGTGTGTGAAGCCCGGTGAGAAGACAGAGAGAGCGCATCCCGCTCTCTCCTGTCACAGAAACACTCCTGGCAGCGCCCCTCCACCTCCCATGACACAGACGCCCAGCCAGAGCAGCCATCCATCCATCCATCCCACCCTACCTTGTACGGGTGTACTGCCGATTTTTCCAACTTGGGCTTGAACCTCTCCATCAGTCCTGCTGGATAATGTCGGAGCGGCGGATCATCCCGCTCAGCTTTAATTGTAATTGTCGGGCGCTCGCTGACATACACAGTCCCGCCTCCTAGCCCGGCTTCTTTGATAGACAGAACACGTCCTGGTTGGCCAGGTGTTCTGTCTATCAAAGAAGCCGCGCTAGGAGACGGAACTGTGTGTCGGCGAGCGCCCGGCCATTACAATTAAAGCTGAGCGGGATGATCCGCCGCTGACATTATCCAATCCTTTGGCGGCTTTCCTCTCCTCTCTTCCCCTGGCAGTAGCTCGCGATACATAATTTTCCACTCGCAAAATGCGAGTAGGCGAGTGGAAAATTTGAGGGCTGCAGATACTATCTCGCTGGACAACTTAAACATCTCACAGGATGGATAGTACCAGTAACACTACAGATGGTAGAATCACACCTGACTCATGTTTTACAAATCGATAATTTACTTATAGCCCTAGAAGCACCTTTGAATAAAATTAAAATATAAGCAAATACCAATGTTAACATTAGCTCGTACAATATGGAGAGAGGCAAAACGTATAGAGGGAAACACACAAATAAACATGGATCTCCCACTATGGCGAAACCCAATGTTTAATCAACTGAAACAATTGGTAGAGTATCAGTTCTGGGAACAAAAAGGGATATCAGTCCTTGCAGACGTATATGACATAACACATATGTACTCTTTTTCAGATATACAAATGAAATAGGATATACCACATACCTCATTATATAGATACCTACAGTTGCGACATGCGTTACAAGCGCAATTTGGAGTTTTGGGACCTGGGATCTCTGGATATCCAATGATTGGTATCCTTAGGTCCCAGGGCCCTAAAGGATTAATCTCTAAAATATATGCACATTTAACCAGGGTTAATTCAGGAATGAATCCCTTGGCAATAAGAACAAAATGGCAGGAAATAATTCCCAATTTAATTGACGAAGATTGGAAAGAAGCCTGTTCATCCCATTTATATGTATCGCCAGCAGCAAACAATAGGTTAATACAAATTATATATGCTACATCAATCATATCTCTTTCCAAGTAGACTTTATGCAATGCAAAGCATTGCATCTCCTAAATGTTTGAGATGCAGTGCTAAGCGGGCAGACTTTATACATATTATGTGGTTTTGTCCAGTGATATCAAGATTCTGGCAGGAAATAATTCAAATATTATCCTCTGTGCTGAATATGCCTGTACCTTTGACCCCAGAAACCTGTTTGCTGGGTGGGTATATTAGATGAAATAACATGGTCTAGATATCACAAGATAATGCTTAGAGAAACGCTGTTTATGGCAAGGAAAACAATCACAGTTAAGTGGATTCAAGTGAAGCCCCCTGCTGTTAAGAACTGGATAAGAGCGGTAAATCATATTTTACCATTTGAAAAAGTATTGTACAGTAAAACCTTGGTTTGAGAGTAACTTGGTTTAAGAGCGCTTTGTAAGACAAGCAAAATTTTCAAATAAATTTTGACTTGGTTTACAAGCGATGTCTTGATATACAAGTAGCCTCAAGTCACAGCTGAGTAGAAAAGAGAAGAGAGGCACCTCTAAGTGTAGCAATATGGTTAAATTTAATGAAGGTACAAACTTTAGCAACTCAGATGGTTGATGATTGGAACAGGCACATCTAAGGATGCAGGCATCCAGGCTAAAGCTGTCCACATAGACCGTCCTCCACACCACCATCTACATCATCCCTTCCATGCTGCCCCTCGCTTTCAGATCGCTTTACTGCAGGGTGGTCTTTCCGGTCAGGATTACAGACTGGCAGCCGTCGGTGCAGAAGATAGTCTATGTGGACAGCTTTACCCCGGATGCCTGCATACTTAGATGTGCCTGTTTTATTCATCAGCCATGTGAGTTGCTAAATGTTGTACCTTCATTAAATGGAACCATATTGCTACACTTAGAGGCGCCTCTCTTCTCTTTCATACTCTGTAGCTCCTGATGGACTTTGCTTCTAATCCCCTTGTGGAAGCGGCTATTTGTGGATGGACATTTTATGGTTATATAACCTCTCGCAATGCTATAATCTTTTTATATGGACTATAAACTGAAGGACTTATGAATAAATGGTTGTGGAACGAATCATCTGAGTTTCCATGATTTCTTATGGGGAAATTTGCTTTGATATAAGAGTGCTTTGGATTACAAGCATGCTTCCGGAACGAATTATGCTCGCAATCCAAGGTTTTACTGTATATGCATAGAGGAAGCTCAACGAAATATAATAAAATTTGGGATAATTGGTGTCAATCAACATTAACCAATGGTTGAATATAAGGAGATAACTAAGAGGATATAGAGGGATGCACATAGTATGATGAGGAAATAAATCTATGATTGCGATGGAGCAAGGGGTTGGGGCACACCAGAACAACGGCGATCAATTAAGCTAAATGGATATACCTTGGCATAAAGAGATTATGAATACTAAGTAAACAGATAATTATTTGGATATTGTATAATTTTTTTATTTTATATTGTTTTGTCCCTTTGTTGAAAGGACGTTTGGAATGTTCGTTTTTATGCACATATTGAAATAAAAAGAATTAAAAAAAAAAAAATTGTCTAACAACTTCAGAATAATGTTACACAACATAAAATTGCAAATACTTTAAATTTATCATCTTCTACAGTATATAATGTCATCAAAAGATTCCGAGAATCTGGAGAAATCCGTGTGCAAGGGACAAGGTGGAAAACGCAATATTGGATGTCCATGACCTTCAGGCCCTTAGACTGCACTGCATTAAAAACAGGTATGAGTTCCTCCCTCCCCTTATAAGTGCAAGATCTGTAGGAAGAGTCCTGTCCTCTCTGCTGCTGACTGCTGACACAAGGTGGGGTGTAGATGAGGGGGGTGCCGCAGCTACAGGAGAGGTGTGAGGGCTACATGAAATGGCCTGGCGTGCCGCATTCGGCCTGTGGGCCTTGGGTTTGACACGTGCCCTAGACAAAAAGGAACAGTTAACCCATGTAGTGCAGGCATGGCCCCACTGCATGAGAATTTTTTTTCCCCTGAAATTCTTCTTTAACCCCGATCCAATATCTTAAGCCAGGTGTATGAGAAGTGTAGTCTCTGGAAACTACAAGACATGGGACGGCTATTCTTGGCAAATTCCTAAGATAAATCCTCTTCCATAGTAGATGTTCTCTATTACATCCAGAGTAAGCAGTTTCCCCCCACTATCATTTTCACCTGTCTGTCTATTGTCAGTCTTCATCCCATACATAAAGTGCTTTTTCTAGAAAATGCCAGGGTGACTTTAAGGGTAATGACAATGTGAGGCATCCCGCTTGAAGAAAAATACTAATTCTGCACTTTTCAAGGTAAGAGTGGGCGAACGGAACATTAAACAGCTCAGCATTCTAAACTAGGCAAACACGCAGAGGAGCCATTTGTTTGGTCACCTGTGGAATGCTCCAAGGACAGCAATAAGCAAATGACTGCCAAGGACAAACCGAAATTGGTTTTTCCATTCAAATTTTTACCTCCTCACTAAATTCACTTCTTTTTACAGTGCAGGGCTTTAAAGACCACATAAGAAGATTTAGTCTTTACAGTTGAACTCCAGCCTTACCTTCAGTCTTGAACAGTTATACAGGCTCTTCTCCTTACTTTCTCTATTTTCACTGCATACTGTGTGCTACTCTCAGTGTTCATTAGAATCTGCAGCAATTACTGCTTTAATTTCCAGCTGGAGGACCTCCATCATCATCGACTTCTTTCTTCCCTAGCCTTCTATTCGCTGGCTCACCAATTTCATTTATTGTATTTCAGTTCTTTCAATCATGTAGGTCCAGGATTCTCTGTTGGCATTGCCTAGGATGGTTTGCATGCAAATACAGCCTGCCTGGAAATGCCAACTACTTCAGACATACAACTATCAAGGCATTTTAATTTTTTATTACCATTATACAGGATTTATATAGTGCCAACAGTTTGCTTAGTGCTTTGCCATATAAAAGGGAGACAGTACAGCAACAATACAATTCAAGAGAGTTAGGAGGGCCCTGCTGGGAGCTTACAATCGAATAAGGAGGGGCTGGTGGAACAAAAAAAAAAAAAAAAAAAAAAAACGGGAGTCCCAGTTTACATTAGTGCGATGACAGACATCGAATGTGATTCGGAGCGCACTGCTCTGAAAATCACATGCGATGTGTGTGCGATGCGAATTCAGCCAGATTGTATGGCTGGATTCGCATCGGATTCGGACTGAACACGCACAGGACCCTTTTTTGGGTCTACAGTAGAATCGGATTGCATGGTGGTTCACACCAACGTGATCCGATTCATGTCCGAACTGTCAGTTTGCACTGCGATATGCAAACTGATCTGGGGGTGTCGTTAACTTTGTATTGACACCCCCAGCGATTCGCATATGGCAGTGTGAACTAGGGGTGCACCGATCAGACTTTTCTTGTCCCGATACCTGGCATTGTGTATTTTTAAGTACTGAAGTTTGGCCTCATTCCACGAGTGTGCGGAATTTTAAAGCGCGACATATTAGTTCTATATTTACTTGGCTAACGTCTTTCACATTATACAAAAAAAAAAAAAATTGGGCTTCGTGCTTTTTTCCAAAACAACGCGTTTGAAAAATTTCTGCGCAAATACCGTGTGACATAAAAAGTTGCAATGACCGCAATTTTATTCAGGTTATAACTCACATTAAGTACAGATCCGGTAAAAAGCAAACTTCTGGTACACAGATTTAAAAAGGAATTGTAAATGCTTTGTTTTTTAAAAACAAACAGGTTTTTACTTACTTGCTCTGGAATTGCAGAGTGGCCCCGAACCTCCTTTTTTCAGGTCCCTCCAGTGCTCCTGGCCCCTCCTCTCTGGCAAGTGCCCCCATTGAAAGCTGCTTTCTATGGGGGCACTTGTGAGGCTTGCTCCCATGTCTATAGACACCTCATCACTGGCGTTAACAGGCAGCAGCGGGAGCCAATGACTCCTGCTGCCTCAGCAAAGCCAGTGAGACCAGGAAGTAGTGAGGGAAGAGAAGAGGTGCAAATTGGTACAGAGCTGGATCAAATGAGGGCTCAGGTACGTAAAAGGAGAGCGGGGGAAATACAGAGGCCTAAACATTTTTTAGGGGGGTGCTGGATTGGCAGACCATATAAAAGTGGGACAATGGGGGGGCAGGAAAAAAACGGAATTTTTGTAAAATCTTACCGTAAAATTCCTTTCTCTGAGTCCTCCGACAGTCGCCGCCACTTCATAATCTTCACTAATGGGGTATTGACCTTTGCTCCGTAGGAGTAGCTAGGCAACAAGATTTGTTAATATAAAAGCTTTTAGCATATCACACCCCTAGGGGGCGGTCCCCTCAGTCAATACCTCCCTGCTTCCTGCATTCTCAACTCAGTTTCAGTAGCATAGCAGTAGAGTACATAAACAAACCCCAAAAGAGGGACGGGGGCGGCGACTGTCGGAGGACTCAGAGAAAGGAATTTTACGGTAAGATTTTACAAAAATTCCGTTTTCTCTTACGTCCTCCGACAGTCGCCGCCACTTCATAATCTTCACTAATGGGGACGTCCCAGAGCAGTGTAGACATGAGGGGTGGGAAAAACGCAGCCGCGCCTAAAGCAACGCAGTACCCACATCAGAGAAAGGAACCTTACCAAAGTAAGAGAACCAACTGGGCAACAGGAAAAAACGTGCTCAACAGGAGCAACAACCCAGGAAAGAACAAGTAACCTAGGGGTAAAAACACCCCAACAGCCAAGGACCCAAACAAGGGACCCTAAGGCCCTGCCGCACTAAGAACTTTACGGCCAAAGGAAGCATCTGCCGATGCCTGAACATCCACTTTGTAAAATTTTGAGAAGGTGTGAACGGACGACCAAGTCGCAGCCTTACACACCTGGGCCACAGAAGCCTGATGACGATAGGCCCAAGACGTACTCAGAGACCTGGTAGAGTGCGCCTTCACAGGGAAAGGAGGAACCTTCCCCTTCAAAGCATAGGCTTGCACAATGGTCTGTCTGATCCACTTGGCGATGGTCGCAGCCGACGCTGCCATGCCCTTCCGAGGACCCTCTGGAAGGACAAATAGAGAATCCGTCTTGCGAAAGGATTTAGTAGATGACAGGTAAACCCTGATCGCCCGAACAACATCCAAGGAATGCAAAGCCACCTCCTTTGGATGCTTAGGCTTCGCGCAAAGCGAAGGCAAGACAATATGCTCTTTGAGGTGAAATTCCGAGATCCTCTTCGGAAGAAAAGAAGGGTTAGGTCGTAAGACCACCTTATCCAAGTGAATCACCAAGTAGGGAGAGCTGCAGGACAAGGCCGCCAGCTCCGACACCCTGCGAGCCGAAGTGATCGCTACCAAAAAGGCAACCTTCTTGGACAACAGAGACAACGAGATCTCCCTGATCTTTTCAAAGGGAGCATGCTGCAAAATGGACAGAACAAGGTTCAAGTCCCATGGAGGTAAAGGATCCCTCCGAGGAGGGGCCAAGTGCCGCACCCCTTGAACAAAAGGTGCTAACCAAAGAATTAGACGCCACAGGGCGTTGAAAGAGAACGGCCAGTGCAGAAATCTGACCCTTAATCGTGGCCAACGCCAAACGCTGGTCCACGTCCGTTTGAAGGAAGGCCAACACTCTCGATACCGAGTATGAGCGAGGGGAGTACCCCCTGGACTCACACCAGGCAAAATACGCCTTCCAAGTACGGTAGTAAATCTTCCCCGAAGAGGCCTTCCTAGCCTTGATCAAAGTGGGAATGACCTCAGGGGAGAGACCCCTATCCTTCAGGACATTGCTTTCAACAGCCAGGCCGTTAAAGCCAGCGACTGTAAAGCAGGATGGAATATCGGTCCTTGAGACAGGAGATCTTCTCGAAGAGGTAGACGCCACGGAGCGTCGACCGCCAGATTCACAAGGTCTGCGTACCAAGACCGGCAAGGCCAGTCTGGCGTCACCAGAATCACCGTGTGCGGTTCCAAGGCCAACCTGCGAAGGAGCCTGGACAGCAGCTGAATCGGTGGAAAGGCATACATCAGACGATACTGATGCCAGGGCGCCACTAACGCGTCCGAGGCGTCTGCCCGAGAATTGTGCGTCCTTCCTACGAACCTTTCCACCTTGTTGTTTAGACGAGACGCGAACAGGTCCACATCTGGGGAACCCCCACTTCGCGCACAACATCTGAAAGACATCCGGGTGAAGGGACCATTCTCCCTGGTCCAGGGCCTGGCGACTCAGATAATCCGCCTGCCAGTTCTCCACTCCCGGAATGTGAACTGCCGTTATCGCCGGGACGTGCGTCTCGGCCCAAGACAGAATGTCGGCTACTTCCCGAGCCGCTCGGGCACTCCTGGTGCCCCCTTGGTGTGAAGGCTGTCCGTCCAACGCAGAAGGCAGAGATTTATTGCTCGCAATTCCAGAATGTTGATCGGAAGGGAGGATTCCTCCCCCGACCAAGTTCCCTGGGCGGACAGAACGCCCAGAACACCACCCCAGCCCGACAGGCTGGCATCCGTGGTGATCACCGTCCATGACAAAAGACGAAAGGACTTGCCCCCCGACACCGCCGGGGACTGGAGCCACCACAAAAGACCCCTTCGGGTGAGGCGGCTCAACGAAATCCGCAGATCCATTAATTGCGGACGCCCGTTCCACTTGGACAGGATCTCCGCCTGAATATCCCATGTGTGAAACTGGGCGAAGGGAATCGCCTCGAAAGCCGAGACCATCAATCCCAGACACCTCATACACGTCCGGATAGACGAGCACAGAGTGTCCCTGAGGGACCTGACTTCGTCCTGAAGTGTCCGGAGCTTGTCTTCCGGCAGGAAGACCTTCGCTTGAACAGAGTCCAGGATCATCCCCAGGTAGGGAAGACGAACCGACGGACACAGCGTAGACTTTGGAAGATTGATCGTCGAACCGAACTCCTGCAGAGTGTGCATCGTGATGGACAGGTCGTTCACCAGGCCCTGACTGGTCGCAGACCGAATCAAGATATCGTCTAGATACCCCAAGACAGAGATGCCCCGGGCTCTCAACAAAGCAAGAACCGGCGCAAGCACCTTGGTGAAAACCCGCGGAGCCGAAGCGAGACCAAAGGGTAACGCCACAAATTGGTAATGATCCTCCGCAATGGCGAATCGAAGGTACCTCTGGCGACCCTTGAAAATGGGGATGTGTAGGTATGCATCCTTCAGATCGATGGAGGCCATGAATTCCCCCGGAACCAGGGCAGCCACCACTGAGCGCAGGGATTCCATGCGGAACTTGCGAACCCGCACAAAGCGGTTCAGAGCTTTCAAGTCCAGAATCGGACGCACTTTGCCCTCCTTTCTGGGCACAGTGAACAGATTGGAGTAGAACCCCCGAAATCTGTCCCGATGAGGCACCGGAACCACCACTCCCTGGGCCCGCAGATCCCGCACCGCCAGGTGCAGATCCTGCAAACGCTCCGGAGACAGCTGAAGATTTGAGGGAAAAAATCTGCTCGCCGGCCGAGAGAGAACCTCGATCTTGTATCCAGATCGAACGATTTCCTGAACCCACCTGTCCCGAATGCGGGCCAGCCAGGGTTGAAGAAAACCGAGCAAACGTCCCCCCACCCCAGAACCGGGTGAGGGCGCCCCTTCAGGCTGAATTGGCATGGGCAGCGGACCCGGACTGGCCGGACTTCTGCTTACCTGCCCACGGCTTCTTCTGGGAGCCTTGGCCCTTGAAGGGCTTGCCCTTGTATTGCGACCGAAAGGCACGAAAGGACCCCTGAGAGGGCCTAAACGAGGTATTCTTCTTACCGCGAACAAACTTATTCTTGTGAGATTGGGGTAAGAGAGAACTCTTACCCCCGGAGATCCCCTTTATCAGCGTATCCAAAGACTCGCCAAAAAGGCGAGATCCCGCATAGGGCAAATTAGCTAAAGTCTTGCGAGATGATTGGTCAACCGACCAGCATTTCAGCCAGATCAGGCGACGGTGCAAAACCGCCACACTAGAGAGGCGTGCAGCCAAAGGGACTAAATCCAAGTCCGCATCACACAAATACATGACACCCTGATGAATTTGATCCACCATAGCCAATGTTGTCGGCGGAGCAGAGTCAGCCACCAGGGTGCGCCTGAGCACCTGCGTCCAATCCGCAATAGCCTGGGCTGCTAAAATGGAAGCAAAAATAGGCTTCAGCATAGAACCGGCAACCGTATAAGAATGATGGGCCAGAGACTCCAATCTCCTGTCCGTAGGGTCCAGGAACACCGGGGTATCCTCAGCAGGAATTGCGGTAGATTTATTCAAAATCGCCACCGCATGATCCACCTGAGGCGGCACACACCAACGCTCATCAGTGGTGGGCGTAAATGGATAACGCAGCTTGAACTTACTTGGCACAGTAAATGGCTTCTTTAAATCGCGCCATTGCTCATCAACAGCGCGCTGAAATTCCGCAGGGCAGGGAAAACCCTGCGCTGTTTTGCGCTTCCTTTGTGTCCCATAAGAGGACAGCAAAGCAGGAGGACATGGTTCATCCTGCAAATGCAGCGTTTCCTTGATAGAAGCAACCAACTCATCCATGAGTGCAAGCTCTTCAGGCGAGCCAGGGGGAGAATTATCAACCCCTTCTACCTCAGCCTCCCCCTCAGACCCCCCAAGGTCCAGAGATGAACGAGACCCTGAGAAGGGCACTCCAGCCATAGCAGCCCCATCGCCCTCTGAATCAGAGGAAATAGACAATCTGGGCCGTTTTGCGGATCGGTCAGCCATTAGCATTTGCACCTGAGAAGCCAAGTTCGCCACAATAGCAGCCAGATCAGCCCCCTCGGGGGATGCAGCAGCCCCTTGGCCCCCCACCAAGGTGGGAGGAAACTTGCAATCCTGAGAATCCATGCCCCAGCAACAATTGGAAAAAGGAGTACTGTCCCCTTAAGACAGCGGCGAGCGTAGCCCACCGCACACTACTGCATAGATCGACCCCCACAGGGATAAGAACACTGAGCAGGGAAATACAGGACAAGGAGAAGTAAAAACCTGGAGAGGCCACACAGGCTGCTGCCACCCATCGCTGTCCCAGAGCAAAAAGGAAGTGATGTAATGACTGACCGCCCTATAAAGCCTATGCAGGCTACACAAACATGGCCGCTCGGCTGAGGCAATTTTTGGGCAATTACAAAATGGCGCCGACATGTGGTCGTACATCGATCGCCATCAAAATGGCAGCGTTTGGCGCCAAAACACCGCTCCCTACTCACTTAGGGCCGGGCACCACAAGTTTGCCTCAAAAAAATGGCGGACCGCAATAGCGGCCGCCGCACAGCATGTCTAACCCCAGTCTGCCCACACAGCACACATAGCAGATCGGGAGAGCCCCCCCCCCCCCCGCAGCCCACAGAAAAGGCAGCTATTCCACACAGGAATCTGACAGGGAGCTCAGCACATATACAGACATGCAGGGTCACACAGTCACAGACTGACACCCAAACAGACAGGTCCCCACATAGAAAAGTACTTACCAGTCCGGATGGCGTGGGGAGCCTTCTCTAGCGACCAAACCGCTGTACTGAGGACAGGGAGTGTCGCAGCCAGGACGCAGAGGAACCGCGGTGCGAAACCGCAAATGGCGTCCAGTGAGGTAGCCACCTCACAGGCAGCATCCCTGCAGCGAACAGGGATGGGTCGTTCAATATGCCAGGGAAACCTGACTGAACGCTCGATGGCAGGCTGGGGAACCCCTGGCCCTGAGCCCTGGGAACCAGGGTGGCCAGTCTGAGACCCAGCTCCGCACGATCATCTTCATCCGAAGAAACTAAACTAAATGCCGAGAAAAATAATAGCTAGTAAAAGAAAGAGAAAAATACTCAAATAAAATCAAAAAAAGAGAATAGAAAGCTGAGACTGAGAGCCCCAGCACAGTATCAGCCAAGCTACTCCTAAGCTAGGCATTAGAAACTGAGTTGAGAATGCAGGAAGGTATTGACTGAGGGGACCGCCCCCTAGGGGTGTGATATGCTAAAAGCTTTTATATTAACAAATCTTGTTGCCTAGCTACTCCTACGGAGCAAAAGGTCAATACCCCATTAGTGAAGATTATGAAGTGGCGGCGACTGTCGGAGGACGTAAGAGAAATAATAATTATTGTAGCAAAACTTCATTAACAAGTGTTACATGAACTTGGACTTTACTATATCATTTAAAGCGGAGTTCCACCTGGGGAATACTTTTTTTTAAATAAAAATACCCCCGGGACAGTCAGGGCTAGTACATTCCACAATGGCTAGCCTATGATCTGTCCCGGGTTGCACTTACCTTTTAGGAGAAATACTTACCTTGAAAATGTATTCTCCAGCGCTGCCATCTTAGGGGTGGGCCAGCTTGAAGCCAGCGCGATCCTCTTCTGCGTCCTCTTCGGTCCCACGATGCACTGCACCGGCCCCGTCGTCACTTCCGGTGTGTGCGCGTCATCCCTCCACAGAAGCTGTTTAGAAGGGAATGACGCGCGCGCGCCCCGGAACTGACGTCGGGGCCGGTGCAGGCGCAATGATTCCTGGGAGCGATGACGTTCAGCTCCCAGGAATCATTGCAAAGCCAGGAAGTGACGATGGGCCATGGCTGCGGAGGGGAGGAAGAAGGAAGTAAGGCAAGTATATTTTCTTCTCTACGAGGTAAGTAAAAAAGAAAAAAAAAAAAATGCGATTATCCATTTGTTTTTCAGGTGACCCGGAGCGAGAAGATGGAGGGAAGTATAATTTTAGGGTGGAACTCCACTTTAAGCAGAACTGAAGTTATTTTACTGCTCGTAGCCTTCTCTGGCATGCAAACTGAGTTGTGCCAGCATCTAAAAAACGAAATATGAACTAAGCAGACATGTAAAAAATTAAATATGAGTGTGCCCCAGCCATAAATGCAGGATTCAACGCTTCTTTAGTCTAGAAGGGATCAATAGAGTGGAACCTACTTAAAGCGGATCTAAGCTGCATCCGAGCACCACAAACTAAAAACATTATCCAATTAATTTTTAATATTCAAAGCAAACTCACGAATCTATGTCGCCATGCTTTATTTTGGTGAGAAATCACTTTGAAAAACACCCCCTAGCATTTCTAGCCGTTGCCATGCAGGGCAAACGAGTCACATAGGATTTACTTCCTGCCCTTAGCTCAAGTATGCGTGCAGGAGAGTGTGCTGAGATGTGAAAACCCCTCCTCCCCTCCTGAAGACTCCTGGGATGTATGACATCATTTGCCTAGGCAAAAAAACAGGAAGTAACTAAAGTAATTAAAAAAAAAAAAAAGTAACAAATTATATACTTTCCTATCTATTTACTAATGCTAGTAGCATGAGGATTAAAAATAATCAATGTTGATTGTGGGAGTGAAGTTCCACTTTAATACCAGGGTCCAAAGTCAGATCTTTTTCGATCCCATTATGGAGTGTGGGTAGGTGACATATCATCAGGATCAGTAGTGGCCGCTGGATTTACATTGTATTTGAGGAGGTTGGTGAGAGGAGATATGACCGAATAAAAGGAATGGCTTCAGGAGACCAGTTGTCAATACCAGAACTAGCAAGGGAGAAGCCTGCAGGACTGTGGATAAAGTAATTCTCCCTTTCAACTAAACAAGCCATATACCCTGAATATACTCTGGGGACCAAAGTACATTTAAAATTCTTCTCTCTCTACAGTCAAGAATTCACACAGCTTTTCTAAGCTTTCAGGAAGCAAGGGGCGGGAGCTAAAGTTAAACCCTGCAGAGCTCAGTGAAAGCTGATTGGAGGGAGTTCCCTCCTGTCACCTTTTTATCTCTTGGGATCTGTAAAACCTGCCAAGAGTGACTCATGCAGATGGAAGAGGAATGGGGCAGCAGACAGAAATCACACTCAGTGCTCTGGATTGAGACAAGTACACATTATAGAGTTTTGAGTGCCAGGTTGATACTATAAACTTTTTGGATCTAACTTTAGTGAGGGAAAGTGTCTTTGGCACTGTTCACACGCACGCTTATCGTAAGGAATGCGCAGGGAACTCTTTACTTTTGGCTTCTAGTTGTTATCCAGCACATTCCACGCGATCCATACCAGTGGGGGAAGTTTATACGGGCCAGACGTAACTGCTCCACAGAAGGTGTGTTTGCAAAGGAGTGTAAAATCATTACTTCAAAACCAAATCAGTTCTGGACCAGAAGGATTTGCCCCCTTAATGACCAGGCCATTTTTTGCAATTCGGCACTGCATTATTTTAACGGAAAATTGCGCGGTCGTGCGACGCTGTATCTAAATAACATTTGTGTCCCTTTTTCTTCCCCCATAAACAGAGCTTTCTTTTGGTGGTATTTGATCACCAGTGCGATTTTTATTTTTTGCGCTATAAACAAACAAAAAAAAAAAAAAATATTATATATATATATATATATATATATATATATATATAAAATCTTTTTTTTTTTCCACATTCTGCTATATAACACTCCCCCCAAAAAAAAAAAATCAAACGTTTTCATCCTTTTAGGCCAATTTGTATTCCGCTACATATTTTTGGTAAAAAAAAATCCCAATAAGCGTATTTTGATTGGTTTGCACAAAAGTTATCGTGTCTACAAACTAGGGGAAAGATTTATGTCATTTTTTGGCAGCGATCTGCGATTTTTAGCGGGACTGCGACATTGCGGCGGACAGATCGGACCCCTAACTGACATTTTTGACACTTAGGGGTACCGGTGACATTACTACAGTATTCAGTGCTAAAAATATGCACTGTTACTGTAATAATGACACTGGCTGGGAAGGGGTTAACCTAGTGGATGAGCAAAGGGTTAAATGTGAGCCTAGGGGAGTGTTTTCTAACTGTGGGGGAGGGACTTGTGAAATCACCATAGAGACCTGTGATCCTATATAGAAGGATCACAGACGCCCTGTGATCATTTGAGAGAAGAACGGTCAGCTGTGTTTGCAACAGCTGACTGTTCTCTCTCAGCGGGGAACGATCGTGGGTGCTTGGCTGCAATTGGTGACCGCTGACTTGTGTGGGCGGGAGCGTGCCGCCAGCAGCGAGCGTTCCCCCCCCAGTACCACACGTATGGCCGACATAGTACTATGTTGTTTCGCGTGGCCGAGCCAGCCTGCCGCAGTAGAACTGTGGTGGGCGGTCAGCAAATGGTTAAAGAGAGACAATATGATGGGCGAAGCATTGATAGAGAAGTTTGTCTGGCTTCTGAGAGGGATAGACTGTCCCTTTTGGAGAGTGCTGGTCGGGGCCATTATAAAAGAGAAATAAATAGTATAGAATTATCTTCAGTATCTCTATGTGAATGTTTTTTCAAAAAATTTCAATACAAATAACTTGGAAAAAAAAAGAAAAATGACCTTCAGTATCTGATAAGAAAAGTTCTGTTACTTTCAGAGAAGAGTGGTGAATGATGCATGGAATCCGCATACAGTGTGAATGAGAACTACAGCTTACATCTGTTCTGATTGGCCTGTATCGGGAAGCAGTGCCATTGCCACCAGTGGACCCGCTGTGATTGGTCTGTTTTGCGAAGCAATGCCATAGCCTCCAGTGGGTCTGCGGTGATTGGTCTGTATTGGGAAGCGATGCCATAGCAACCAGTGGACCCACTGTGACTGGTCTGTATTGGGAAGCGATGCCATAGCAACCAGTGGACCCGTTGTGACTGGTCTGTATTGGGAAGCGATGCCATAGCAACCAGTGGACCCACTGTGACTGGTCTGTATTGGGAAGCGATGCCATAGCAACCAGTGGACCTGCTGTGACTGGTCTGTATTGGGAAGTGATGCCATAGCAACCAGTGGACCCGCTGTGACTGGTCTGTATTGGGAAGTGATGCCATAGCAACCAGTGGACCCGTTGTGACTGGTCTGTATTGGGAAGCGATGCCATAGCAACCAGTGGACCCACTGTGACTGGTCTGTATTGGGAAGCAATGCCATAGCAACCAGTGGACCTGCTGTGACTGGTCTGTATTGGGAAGTGATGCCATAGCAACCAGTGGACCCGCTGTGACTGGTCTGTATTGGGAAGTGATGCCATAGCAACCAGTGGACCCGCTGTGACTGGTCTGTATTAGGAAGCAATGTCATAGCCACCAATGGGTCTGCAGTGACTGGTCTGTATTGGGAAGTAATGCCATAGCCACCAGTGGGTCTGCAGTGACTGGTCTGTATTAGGAAGCAATATCATAGCCACCAGTGGGTCTGCAGTGACTGGTCTGTATTGGGAAGTAATGCCGTAGCCACCAGCGGATCTGCTGTGATTGATCTGTATTGGGAAGCGATGCCATAGCAACCAGTGGACATGCTGTGATTGGTCTGTATTGGGAAGTAATGCCATAGCAACCAGTGGACATGCTGTGATTGGTCTGTATTGGGAAGCGATGCCATAGCAACCAGTGGACATGCTGTGATTGGTCTGTATTGGGAAGCGATGCCATAGCAACCAGTGGACATGCTGTGATTGGTCTGTATTGGGAAGCGATGCCATAGCAACCAGTGGACATGCTGTGATTGGTCTGTATTGGGAAGTAATGCCATAGCAACCAGTGGACATGCTGTGATTGGTCTGTATTGGGAAGTAATGCCATAGCCACCAGTGGACCCTCTGTGACTGGTCTATATTGGGAAGTAATGTCATAGCCACCAGTGGATCTACTGGGATTGGTCTGTATTGGGAAGTAAAGTCATTGCCACCAGTGGACCCGCTGTGACTGGTCTGTATTGGGAAGTAATGTCATTGCCACCAGTGGACCCGCTGTGACTGGTCTGTATTGGGAAGTAATGCCATAGCCACCAGTGGATCTGCAGTGACTGGTCTGTATTGGGAAGTAATGACATAGCCACCAGTGGATCTGCAGTGACTGGTCTGTATTGGGAAGTAATGACATAGATACCAGTGGACCCGCTGTGACTGGTCTGTATTGGGAAGTAATGTCATAGCCACCAGTGGATCTGCTGTGACTGGTCTGTATTGGGAAGTAATGTCATAGCCACCAGTGGATCTGCTGTGACTGGTCTGTATTGGGAAGTAATGACATAGATACCAGTGGATCTGCAGTGACTGGTCTGTATTGGGAAGTAATGACATAGATACCAGTGGATCTGCAGTGACTGGTCTGTATTGGGAAGTAATGTCATAGCCACCAGTGGATCTGCTGTGACTGGTCTGTATTGGGAAGTAATGTCATAGCCACCAGTGGATCTGCTGGGACTGGTCTGTATTGGGAAGTAATGTCATAGCCACCAGTGGATCTGCAGTGATTGGTCTTTATTGGGAAGCAATGCCATAGCCACCAGTGGACCCGCTGTGACTGGTCTGTATTGGGAAGTAATGACATAGCCACCAGTGGACCCGCTGTGACTGGTCTGTATTGGGAAGTAATGACATAGCCACCAGTGGACCCGCTGTGATTGGTCTGTATTGGGAAGTAATGTCATAGCCACCAGTGGACCTGCTGTGACTGGTCTGTATTGGGAAGTAATGTCATAGCCACCAGTGGATCTACTGGGATTGATCTGTATTGGGAAGCAATGACATAGCCACCAGTGGATCTGCAGTGACTGGTCTGTATTGGGAAGTAATGTCATTGCCACCAGTGGATCTGCAGGGATTGGTCTGTATTGGGAAGCAATGCCATAGCCACCAGTGGATCTGCAGGGATTGGTCTGTATTGGGAAGCAATGTCATAGCCACCAGTGGATCTGCTGTGACTGGTCTGTATTGGGAAGTAATGACATAGATACCAGTGGATCTGCAGTGACTGGTCTGTATTGGGAAGTAATGACATAGATACCAGTGGATCTGCAGTGACTGGTCTGTATTGGGAAGTAATGTCATAGCCACCAGTGGATCTGCTGTGACTGGTCTGTATTGGGAAGTAATGTCATAGCCACCAGTGGATCTGCTGGGACTGGTCTGTATTGGGAAGTAATGTCATAGCCACCAGTGGATCTGCTGTGACTGGTCTGTATTGGGAAGTAATGACATAGATACCAGTGGATCTGCAGTGACTGGTCTGTATTGGGAAGTAATGACATAGATACCAGTGGATCTGCAGTGACTGGTCTGTATTGGGAAGTAATGTCATAGCCACCAGTGGATCTGCTGTGACTGGTCTGTATTGGGAAGTAATGTCATAGCCACCAGTGGATCTGCAGTGATTGGTCTTTATTGGGAAGCAATGCCATAGCCACCAGTGGACCCGCTGTGACTGGTCTGTATTGGGAAGTAATGACATAGCCACCAGTGGACCCGCTCTGACTGGTCTGTATTGGGAAGTAATGACATAGCCACCAGTGGACCCGCTGTGATTGGTCTGTATTGGGAAGTAATGTCATAGCCACCAGTGGACCTGCTGTGACTGGTCTGTATTGGGAAGTAATGTCATAGCCACCAGTGGATCTGCAGTGACTGGTCTGTATTGGGAAGTAATGTCATTGCCACCAGTGGATCTGCAGGGATTGATCTGTATTGGGAAGCAATGACATAGCCACCAGTGGATCTGCAGTGACTGGTCTGTATTGGGAAGTAATGTCATTGCCACCAGTGGATCTGCAGGGATTGGTCTGTATTGGGAAGCAATGCCATAGCCACCAGTGGATCTGCAGGGATTGGTCTGTATTGGGAAGCAATGCCATAGCCACCAGTGGATCTGCTGTGACTGGTCTGTATTGGGAAGTAATGACATAGATACCAGTGGACCCGCTGTGACTGGTCTGTATTGGGAAGTAATGCCATAGATACCAGTGGATCTGCTGTGACTGGTCTGTATTGGGAAGTAATGACATAGATACCAGTAGACCCGCTGTGACTGGTCTGTATTGGGAAGTAATGACATAGATACCAGTGGATCTGCTGTGACTGGTCTGTATTGGGAAGTAATGCCATAGATACCAGTGGACCCGCTGTGATTGGTCTGTATTGGGAAGTAATGACATAGATACCAGTGGATCTGCTGTGACTGGTCTGTATTGGGAAGTAATGACATAGATACCAGTGGATCTGCTGTGACTGGTCTGTATTGGGAAGTAATGCCATAGATACCAGTGGACCCGCTGTGATTGGTCTGTATTGGGAAGTAATGACATAGATACCAGTGGACCGGTCATGGATGAGCAGAGGGAAATGACTGGCGAACTTCCCTGTTATCTGTCAAGTATGTCAACAACCTCCTCCCTCCACCCCCCGTGTTCCCTCACAGACACTTACCAGCCGTTCCTCACACTTCAATGCAGCTCTGCCGCAGCTCCATCCTTGTCCCCTGCAGAAACAGGCTCGGCTCCGGGACAGTGTCACAGGTCCAGTCAGTCCAGGGCGGAGAATGAGAACACACACAGACAGAGAGGAGGAGGAGGGGGAGGAGAGGTGACAGCGCTGCTCCTGGTCCCTATGGACGAGCCACAGACAGCGCACTTCACTGCTACTAGGAGATCCCTTGACGTCAATGCGCACGACGCAGAGATTCCCCGTGACGCTGCGTGCTGGTTCAGCCCCAACACAACATAGACTGGGCATGGCCAGTATCCCCGCCTTCCCTGAGCCTAGTGACCTTTTGGCAGCAGGGCTGGTTGCTAGGAGACGGGTTTCAGCAGAACACCGTGGTACTGTGGGGAGGGAGGATGGCGCAGCCTCCCCTACCTCAGCTACAAGTTTTAGATGTTTGTAAAATAATCAGAAGATGGGTACAATGTAGTCATAAAGGGGTGGGTATGGTCAGCAACAATACTCAGGAAGGCCGTGGCGTTTAACCACTTACTTACTGGGCACTTATATACCCCCTTCCAGCCCTGGCCAATTTTTAGCTTTCACACTTTGAATAATGGTTTCGCGGTCATGAAACGCTGTACCCAAACAAAGTTTTATCATTTTTTTTCACACAAATAAAGATTTTGTTTGGTGGTATCCATTTACTACTGGGATTTTTATTATTTGCTAATGAAACAAAAAGACCAAAAATTTTGAGAAAAAAAAAACTTTTCATAGTTTGTAATAAAATTAATTTTGCAAACAGGTAATTTTTTTTTCTTCACTGATGTGCGCTCATGAGGCGGCACTGATGGGCACTGATAGACTGCACTGATGAGGTGGCACTGATGGGCACTGATAGACTGCACTGATGAGGCGGCACTGATGGGCACTGATGAGGCGGAACTGATGGGCACTGATATACTGCACTGATGAGGCGGCACTGATGGGCACTGATAGACTGCACTGATGAGGCGGCACTGATGGGCACTGATAGACTGCACTGATGAGGCGGCACTGATGGGCACTGATGAGGCGGAACTGATGGGCACTGATATACTGCACTGATGAGGCGGCACTGATGGGCACTGATAGACTGCACTGATGAGGCGGCACTGATGGGCACTGATAGACTGCACTGATGAGGCGGCACTGATGGGCACTGATGAGGCGGAACTGATGGGCACTGATATACTGCACTAATGAGGCGGCACTGATGGGCACTGATAGACTGCACTGATGAGGCGGCACTGATGGGCACTGATAGACTGCACTGATGAGGCGGCACTGATGGGCACTGATAGACTGCAATGATAAGGCAGCACTGATGGGCATTGATAGGTGGCACTGATGGGCATTGATAGGTGACACTGAAGGGCACGGAGAGGTGGCACTAGAGGCTGCACTGATAGGCACTGATGAGGCGGCACTTATGGACACTGATAGCTGGCACTGATTGGCATTGATAGGTGGCACTGATGGGCATTGATAGGTGGCACTGATGGGCATTGATAGGCGGCACTGAAGGGCACTGAGAGGTGGCACTAGAGGCTGCACTGATAGGCACTGATGAGGTGGCACTTATGGACACTGATAGGTGGCACTGATGAGACGGCACTGATGGGCACTGATAGACTGCACTGATGAGGTGGCACTGATGGGCACTGATAGACTGCACTGATGAGGCAGCACTGATGGGCATTGATAGGTGGCACTGATAGGCATTGATAGGTGGCACTGATGGGCATTGATAGGTGACACTGAAGGGCACGGAGAGGTGGCACTAGAGGCTGCACTGATAGGCACTGATGAGGCGGCACCTATGGACACTGATAGCTGGCACTGATGGGCATTGATAGGTGGCACTGATGGGCATTGATAGGTGGCACTGATGGGCATTGATAGGCAGCACTGAAGAGCACTGAGAGGTGGCACTAGAGGCTGCACTGATAGGCACTGATGAGGTGGCACTTATGGACACTGATAGGTAGCACTGATGGGCACTGAGAGGTAGCACTGATGGGCACTGAGAGGTGGCACTGATTGGCAGCACTGATGGGCACTGATAGGTGGCACTGGTGGGCACTGATTAGCAGCACTAGTGAGCATTGATGATGGGCACTGATAGGTGGCACTGATTGGTGACACTAGTTGGAACTGTATAACTAAGGGGCCCTGCGCTTACGGATATTAAAATAAAGTACTGTGCATAAAGCTGCTAGCTGCAGTGAAAAGTGCTGGTGCTCTTTTTAAAATGAGGGATGTGAGTGCAGCGCTGCTTTAAAATTATAAATCTATAAATATATATAAAAAATATAGAATTGTGCAATAACTTATTACATCTGTGGTGATCTTCAAAGGAATAATATGAAGTGTACAATCATAAAAATCTAATATTTATACACAATGTGTTCCAAATAAATAAATATATAAATAATTGTCCATAAATAAATCTTTCCAGAATGCTGTGACTTTTTCCGATATTCATAAAGTGCTTGAGTGTTCAAAATGTGCAATAAGCGGGGTTTCCCCCTTAAGATGTCTGCTTACCATCAACTGGATGTAATCAGGCATGGAAAAAAGGCTTTACACTCTGTTTTTCAATTGGTGAGTGAGGAATATTTGCTGGAACCTCAAGATTCATCGCCCCCGTATCCTCAAAAAGAGAAGCTTTTCATGGTGAAGTTTGTTTTAAACAACACATTTATTGGGTACATGGCGGGGATTTATACTCACAAACAACAAAATATAACAAGCAGAGAGCGGCTCGGTGGTGTGCTGCTCCCGCAGCATACGATCCTCCGGCCGGGGATCACGTGGTACTCGCTCTACCTATCGCTAGACGCGTTTCGCTGTGACACACAGCTTCATCTGTAGCTGATTTGTAAGAGGTACCACTCGATTAAATATGCTACATTGCCACTCCTCCTTTCTTTCAAGTCCAGAGACTTGTTACATTACGTTTAATATGTTGCAACCCTTCGCTAATAGAATGGGTACATCGGAGTGTGTGCTATCTGAAAACATGCCATTTAAAAACAATGCTAATCTTTAATTGACTACTAGAAGTTTGTTTAAGGCTACATTCACACCTGAGCGTAGCGTTTTTCGCGCGTTTTTTACCGCGATTTTACCGCGATTTTTGCGGCGTTTTTTACCGCGATTTTACCGCGATTTTTACCGCGATTTTTGTGCAGGCGTTTTTAGATTGAATAGAGATCAATGGAAAACGCCTGTAATCTGCCCAAAAAGAAGCTCATGTACTTTTTTGAGCGTTGGGCGTTTTGTATACAGCTTCAAAACGCTCAGATGTGAACAGGGGCCATTGAAATGAATAGGATTTGTCTTGTTGGGCGTTTTGAGAGCTGATCCTAGAGCAGAAAAACGCCCCAAAAACGCCCCAAAACGCCTAGATGTGAACGGAGCCTAAAAACAATGGCTCAATTATAATGGGTCAATCAGGTGTGCAAACACACTCCCTGTTAACTACTCATCATGAGTCTTATGTGTTTTTGCAATTACAATTGGTTGTAGCCCATACATCTTGCGATTGGTCATGAGCGATTCCATGAAAAATATATTACATTACAATATAGCTCATAGTTCAGAAAGTTTATTTGGAACACATTGTGTATAAATATTAGATTTTTATGATTGTACACTTCATATTATTCCTTTGAAGATCACCACAGATGTAATAAGTTATTGCACAATTCTATATTTTTTATATATATTTATAGATTTATAATTTTAAAGCAGCGCTGCACTCACATCCCTCACTAGTTGGAACTGATTAGCAGCACTGGTGGGCACAGATTAGGACCGATGTCCCTGTAACAGAAGTCGGTTAACGTCTTTCTTCTATCCTCCTCATGCTGATCGTAAGGAGAAAAAAAGCAGATAACCGACTTCTGTTTACTTCCCTGATCTGCAGTGATTGGCCCTTTACCCTGTTCTGTGATCAGCTGAGTCTGAAGGACTCAATGTTTACCGAGCGTGCCGCCTGTGCACCACACGGGGCACGCGAGCATCGTGATCACAGGAAGACATCTATTGACGCCCTTCCCGCACTGGAAGCCTGCATTGTAGTCATCTTTCGGCTATAGCATGGCTGGAAAGTGGTTAAAGGATGCTCAGTTGGTACTAAGGGGCCCAAAGTGTGCCAAGAAAATACCCCCCACACCATTACATAACCACCAGCCTGAACCATAGATATAAGGCAGGATGGATCCATGCTTTCATGTTGTTTACGCCAAATTCTGACCCTACGACTAAGCACCAGGGAAGGTGTGAAATGCATTAGCTGATCAGTCTTTCCACTTTAATTTGCTGTGTGGATTGTCATTTGTATATTCGGAACCAATAAAAGTGATTGAAGCAGCGTGCAGCTGTCCGGACTTTCTTTTTTACATCATAAAAATCCAAATGTTAATTGAGCCTAATGCAGAAAGTTTGACGTTTATGGACTCATTCACACTATGAAGCGCGTCCGAGCACGCATTTTTTTTTATTTTTTGCGTGTTCCCAAATGTTGCGGTTTAGGGCAACCCATTAATTTCAAAGGACCGTCTTATGCATGTGGAACACGCATAAAAGATGGCACCATGATTTTTTAAATTGTGTCGCACCAAAACACATGGTACTGCAGTATCATGCATCTTTGCAGGCTCAAACACGCGGACGTTTGCTAGATGTGTGGGTTTCCATTAAGAATCGTGAATACGGTGAATGTGACCAGCGAAGGTTACCCAACGAATGTGCTATAAAGCATTCACCGCTGTATGTGGCAGTAGATGTTTTTTAATCATGCCCTCAATATTTCTGCAGTAAAAGGTCCCCCACTATATGATGTCAGGGGTGTCTTACCTTAGTTTTGTGAATTCAGCAAATTTTCTAACAATCTTTAGATATGTGTTCATAGCTGATTTAAATTCCTATAAACGCCAAATCACATCTCATACACAAGAATTCTAACAATTAAAAGCTAAACCTGTTGGGTTAATATTTTCTGCTGACCTAAGGGTTTTAGTACTGGAGAAAAGGTAAGCTTTAAACCAGGTATTTCTTTTATTTGCTACCTGAAAACTTCCATCTGTGTTTTCAGCTTATCAGTTCTTATATATTCTGACATTGATAGCCTTCCTCCTTGTATAAAATATAATGTAAGTTATGGATAGCCAAGGCTCCATCCTGAAAGATGTCTGCCCAGGTCGCCTACAAGGGTTATCTATTTATTTACTGCCATGCACAGCACCCATGAGTCTGTATGAACCTGCAAGGCTGTGGGCTGTTTTTGAACCTACTATCACCACCAGGATTTGGATGATAGAAGCTTCCAGAGCTGAATATAAACTTCTACTAATAGAGGTAAGCATCGGACAGATTCTCATTAAGGATCTGACTAGTCAAATCAAATTCCTGACATGCTCAGTACAGCCTCTGTGGTAAAGGTCACCTGCCAGGGGCAAATGTTCTGAAGATCTTTGTATGGATCAACCAACTATTAACCACTTTACCACCGGAGGATTTTGCTGTCTTACGTCCAGGCCACTTTTTGCGATTCGGCACTGTGCGACTTTAACCGACAATTGCGTGGTCATGCAACGCCGTACCCAAACAAAATTTTCATCCTTTTTTTTCCCCACAAACAGAGCTTTCTTTTGGTGGTATTTGATCACCTGTGCGATTTTTACTTTTTGCGCTATAAACAAAAAAAGAGCGCTAATTTTGAAAAAATAACAATATTTTTCAAATTTCTTTATCGAAATTCCCCCCCAAAAAAATGTAAAAATCTAAATTTTTTATCATTTTAGGCCAATTTGTTTTGTTCTACATATTTTTGGTAAAAAAAATCGCAATAAGCGTATTTTGATTGGTTTGCGCAAAAGTTATTGCGTTTACTAACTAAGTGAAAGATTTCTGTCATTTTTGGTGTTTTTTTTTTTTAACGAGTAATGGCGGCGACCTGCAATTTTTTTTGCGGGACCACGACATTGCAGCAGACAGATCGGACCTTTGACTGACATTTTTGACACATTTGGGGGTACCAGTGACATTACTACAGTAATCAGTGCTATACATATGCACTGTTACTGTAAAAATGACACTGGCAGGGAAGGGGTTAATTTTTATTGGAGAGGGAGGGGTTAATGTATGCCTGGTGCTTACTGACGTGTGTGGGGGGAGGTGACTGAGTGACACAGGGACAGATCGCAGGTTCAGCTATGCTGAACCCTGCAATCTGACCCTGTCTGTCACTTAGGAGATCTCCAGACTCGATCCCTGACGATCGGGGAAGAGCGGTGGTGATCACCGCAGCTCCTCCCCTGGCCCGACTCCCGCTGTGACTGAATACAGCGGGAGCGAGCCTCCGGTGGTGCGCGAGCGCGCCACCCACAAGGGGAGGAGTCCAGCGACTTAGGTCTACGTCGCTGGACGGAATCGAACCACTTTGCCGCAGTAGCACCAATGTGAGCGGTCGGCAAGTGGTTAAACATGGAGAATGTTATCTTGATGACTAGCACTCTGCTCTTGCAGCAATAGATTTCAAGGAGTGATCTTGCAGTTCTCAACTTTATAACACATCTACAGAATTTATATATACAATTTATATACACACATATATAATTTACATACACACAAACTCTATATTGTCAAAAGTATTGGGACACCTTCCTTTCTGCCTTTACACGCACATGAACTTTAATGGCCTCCCAGTCTTAGTCTGTAGGGTTCAATATTGAGTTGGCTCATCCTTTGCAGATATAACAGCTTCAACTCCTCTGGGAAGGCTGTCCACAAGGTTTAGGAGTGTATCCAGGGGCAGACTGGAAACTTTCGGCCCAGGGGGCAAGTACAAACCAGAGGCCCATGGTGCATCGACTCGGCCCCACTCCTACTCTCCCTCTTTCCGTCCTCCTTCTGACCCCCATTCCAGGCTGAATCCCTGCTCCAGGTACTCTCTACACACCAGCTGAATCAGGCTGGGACTGGTCTGGGAGGAGAGTCTCTAGTGGGGCATGGAACTGGCCTCTGCTCAGACACAGTTTACATCATCCATGCTGGGGGGGAAGGCCTGCGCTCCATCCTTATCTTCATCCCGCACTCAGTAGGTCAGCAGTAGGGACTTTTTATTTCTCTTCCCCAGGAATCATTTAGGCATGTCTGTGACAGAAGTGGTGCAGCCTTTTTACAGGGCATCAGAATGGCCTAGGGGGGAAATTGCCTCCCTGTCCCCTGGCCCAGTCCTCCCCTGAGTGTGTCTATGGGAATATTTGACCATCATTCCAGAAGCGCATTTGTGAGGTCAGGTACTGTTATGGACGAAGAGAAGGCCTGGCTCGCAGTCTTCGCTCTAATTCATCCTAAAGGTGTTCTGTCGGGGGTTGAGGTCAGGACTTTGTGCAGGCCAGTCAAGTTTCTCCACCCCAAACTCGCTCATCCATGCCTTTATGGACCTTTCTTTGTGCATTGGTCCAAATCATTTGATGGAGGGGGGGATTATGGTGTGTGGTTGCTTTTCAGGGGTTGGGCTTGGCCTCTTAGTTCCAGCGAAGGGAACTCTTAAGGCATCAGCATACCAAGACATTTTGGACAATTTCATACTCCCATCTTTGTGGGAACAGTTTGGGGTTGGGCCCTTCCAGTTCTAACATTACTGCGCACCAATGCACAAATCAATGTCCATAAAGACATGGATGAGCGAGTTTGGGGTGGAGGAACTTGACTGGCCAGCACAGAGACCTGACCTAAACCTGGTAGAACACCTTTGGAATGAATTTCAGCGGAGACTGTGAGCCAGGCTTTCTCCAACATCAGTGCCTGACCTCACAAATGCACTATTGGTTAACTATTCCCATAGACACTCCTAAACCTTGTGGACAGCCTTCCCAGAAGAGTTGAATCTGGTATAGCTGCAAAGGGTGGGCCAACTCAATATTGGAACTTTACAGACTAATGCTGGCCATACACTATATGGAAAATCGTTCAAACTAATTTTCGAAAAATGAATACTTGGCCATGAAAGCAGACGATCGTGCCATCATGTAATGACCGATAAATCATTCAGTGGACGGACATAAGTTAATCAGTTTCTTATTTGTTTTTTTCACATGTACCTAGTGCAAACAGTTTGGACGAGAAACACATTAACCTTTCAATTTATCGTTCATTCGGCAGATACAAGACAATATTCCTCCCACTGACGCCAGAGATGGGGAACTAATTGTTCCACTGACACCAATTATGTGGCACTACTCCTGCCAGTGACATACTGATGGGGCACTATTCCTCCCACTGACACCAATGATGTCATTTTTTTAACTCCCATTGACCACCAAGCATTGTTTACTCCCACTGATGGCAGGGCATTATTTATTTCCATTGGCTACAGTCCACCCCCCCCCCCCACCCTTAACGTTTAAAGGGCAGCAAACTGGCCCTTTGTTTTGAAAGTTTGGAGACCCCTGCTTTGGAGAATGCATAGAGCTACTGGATACAGTAACATATTGAGGTCTACACCTAACTTAGTTTGACTATAAGTCCTTGCCACAGTGCATTTGCTGATATTAAAGATCAGTGATAGGTGTTGCTTGATCCTAACACCCAGGGTACATGCCTGAGTCTTCTACTGAGTGGCCCAGATCTCCTTTTCTTTACTTGCCTTTGTCATCCTGTCCTTAAACATTTGTTGATCTCTGGCTGCGGCTCTTTTTTTTTGTATCTTGTACATCCATTCTCATACCTCCCATTGGAAACTGGATTTTTTTCTATCTTACAGTTATTTAGTATATGCTCTTTATAAGAGAGACAACTGTAGAGGAGTGGTGCAAAAGTCAACCAAAGGGAAGCTTCTCCTTCATGGTCAATAAACTGACAAGAGGTTAAAAGCCTCCCTTACTCTATCCAAAATGACAAAAAAGTTGTGCCTATAGTTATTTACATTGGCCTGGGCAGCTAAGATGTAGCTACACCCTGCAACTAAGCAACTGAAGTTCACTCTGTATATTATTGATTTACTGTAATACTTTAGGTATATATGGCAAATATGTGATAAATGCAACCTACTCTTAGGCCGGGTTTACACATATGTGGATTCATGCCTGGGGTCTGGTGCATCCCTGTTCACTAGTTCAGGTGCGAATCAGGTCTGAACTTTTGCCTGAATTCGCACCTGAATCGGACCCAAAGACGCACAGGACCCTTTTTGAATGCGGACTGTGGCAGCCCCAGACCTCACAAATGAGAGCCGGTCACACTCGCCTGTCATGCGAATTGGATGCGGAGAAACCCTCGTCTAATTTGCATATGGGTAAACCCAGCCTTAAAGTAACCCTGTGACAAAAATGTTGGCTAAATTCCCTCATACTTATAAAAAAGGCAGCAAATATTCACCTTACCTTTTGCAAATGTTGTTAAACTTCACTCCAGTCAGTCCCCCGAGGTCTGCTGGAAACCCAACACTTTCCAGGAGTATTGATCTCTTTTGTCCCCATCAGCACTCATTGGTTCTTTACTCTGACCACCTAAAGGTGGAGAGGGGTGGTGTGAGGTTGGGGATAAATACCAGTGACAGCTGCAGGAGACTACAGAGACTGACATTCCCTGAAGTGTCGATTTCCCAATGGACTTTGGTGAACCACTTCTAGTGACCGGAACTGAGTCTGGCAGTTTAGGCAACATGAAATTATTCACCGCCAGAAAGGATCACGTGACAGACAATTCAGGAAAGTTTTGGGTTTTAAAAATATTTTTAAAAAAGAAATGTGGATTGTGTAGGCGTTAGTAGGGGAGAGAACACTTTTTTAAACCCAAAGTTAAGCTTTAAAACAGAGAAAATGTTAGATAATGTTTTACAACAAAATCATGCATTAAGTGCAGGTATTGTTATGGAAATTTTATTAGGACTAGTGTGGACATTTTTCCGGATGTGTTTTATTTAGCTTGGCATTTTGGCCCCCTCTTGTCGGTTTGCTTGCAATACGCTCATTAGAGTGTGTACGGGTGAATCGGCACTGAGGAAAGACTACTGGCAGTGAAAACCTTCCCTTACATGTGCAGACGTGTTCGCTCTACATAGACATCTCCGCCGACTAACACTCCATGCCCTATGCAAGTGTCTGTTTGCCAGTAGAGATCTATGTGTATTGCGGTGTAGAGTTCAAGGCAATATCGTTTTGATATCTATCTGCCTTTATGAAGGGATACATGCACATGTCTTTCTACTGTACCCGATCACCATAGTGGAAACAGCATGGCTCTTTCCCTGCATATAGCCTCACGTCTATGAGAACAGTAGTATAATCCTATTAGCATTGTTCTCTGAAGCTTTGCTAAATGGGATTCATAAAAATGGTATACAATGTGTAGCGCTAACATCAAAACATGATATTCAAATGATGTGAAACATGAATCAATAAATAAATGAGACAAAAATCGTGACTCTAAATAAAATAATATCAATGAAGTCCAAAAATCACCACAAAGGAATAATTGCTGTGGATAAAGGAATTCCTCAAATGACTAAACAGTGCAACACTTGGTGAATGAACCACAAGTCCCAGCAGAGATATAATAGATAGGAGGCCTTTTCCCAGCATAGATGGAAATCAGAAAAAACACCCGTGAGTAGGATGTACAAAAAATGGCTGCTTACCAGAAGTGAGGGGCCCCCAAGCTAATGGGTAGACCATATGTGCAATGGGTACACAGATGATGCAATCGACAATGATCAATTTCACATCAGGCACCAATGGAACAGGCCATACGTGCAACAGGGGATGTAGGTAGAGGGCAGGTGGATGCGCCAATAATAACTCCCCATTTAAAACACCAAAAATGGCAGACCATAGGTGTAAAAGGGAGATAGGAGAAACACATAGCGTAATACTGCTAAGGATGAAAAAAACCCTTTTTTAAAAATACACTTACTAAACACATGGTTACCTTCCTACACGAAACTCTTTTTCTGGCTCGGAAACTTCTGGCTAGAGGTTGGATCCAACAGGCGGTGCCCACTCTGGCTGCCTGGATCAATGAAGTGAATGTTACACTCCCGTATAAGAAGATTATCTATGTCAATAGGGGATGCCCGGGCAAGTACCATAAGGTGTGGGACCGGTGGCTCAATGCCTCCACTACTTGTACGTCCTGAATAATGTTTCACGGAATAGCAGTTTGATGCTATCTTTCTGTTTCTACTGACTTATAACATGGCGCTTGTTTGAGATGCTTTACTTTTTGTTTTTTCTACCTTACTGCCTGACACTATATGTATGTATGCTATTGTTCTCTGGTTTTGCTGCTTATTGACCAGTGATTGCTGTTACTGTATATGTCTTGTGTTGTTTTCAGAACACAATAAAGTTGTTTTGATTCAAAAAAAATAAAAATACACTTACAAACGTCCGGATAGGATATGCATGTCATACACAGTAGACGAGAAGTAAACCGCGGCGTCCTGCGTTCACAATACAAAGCCGGCGTCCAAGGGAGCGTGGTGACATCACGTCTGGTACCATCCAATGCGTTTCGTCATAGGTTGACGTCGTCCGGGGATTCATGCCAGTAGTAGTGGCGGGAAGTTTGATTAGACGAGTTTGATTAGAACAGCGTTCACGGTTCTACACACTGGTTTTATTGTGTAGTGTTAGACAGGAAGCCGTGCGCACTGTTCTGCTCATTCACGATCGTGTACTCCCCTTTTCTATTGTATATTTGAATGTATACAAGTGTGTCATTGGCTGATTCTATGTGAGTAACTTGTGTCATGTTACTGTACATTTGGAACTGATTGGCTGATGTTGTATAGCCATCACTTCCTGCTGTTGCCCCTTTCGTTATCTCATAAATAAACAGAGCTCCATGCCTTAAGCGGGACATTTCTATCGAGCATCCAACGTTAATGCAGCCTGTGTGTCTGTATTACTGGGTACTGCTGAGCGCACTCAATTACCTTATACAAAAGAGCAGAGAAATGTACTTTTTAGCACAACGGGATTGATTGCCCTTTGCGTATATTAATATCCAAAAGTTCACTTATTAGCGCAACTGAGTTATTTGTGCATTAAGCGTACATTATTTTTCAAGACAGCACAAATTGTATTAACTTAATATTCAATGTAACAACTTCATTTTTATTTAGTTTTGTTTTTCTGAATAAATTGTTGCTGTCTGTTTCTTTATGGCACAGCAAACCCATTTATGGCAGTGATACGTGAGAATCAGCCCACACTGCAGGTAGATCACCTTCAGGCAGAACATTTCTTGTAGAAACACGGGCCCTGTGCCAATTCCTACGGCTGAACTTGGACACCTACACGGCAATTAGCTTTTATGTACGAGGTTATTAAGATAATATAACATGCAATTATACAGGAGTATTTAAAGTCATGTCATGTCATTGTGATTAAGATGTGTTTTTAGATTTGGCTGATAGTAGGAGTTGGCTTTGCAACTTTTACATTTTGTAACGATTTTGAAGATTATAATGTCCCATAGGGTTCACATAACAAAACATGTTCCCAGATCTTCTGTTAAGTGTTTGTAACTTTTGAGCTTCATTACACTGCCAGCCCCTCTCTTGTATTCAGCTATAACACACTGTGTAATTCACACCTGAGCGTATCGTTTTCAGGTATTTTTCAGTCGTTTTTTTCTGGCGTTTTCCAGACTTTTTTGCAGGTGTTTGAAGGCAGGCATTGACATCTAACAAAAACGCTTGTAATCTGCCAAAAAAGAAGCTCATGTTCTTTTTTGAGCTTCAGACGTTTTGCTTCAGGCAACAAAATGCTCATATGTGAACAGGGGCCTTTGAAATTAATGGGATTTTGCTTGTTGGGCGCTTTGAGACTTCAGTAATGAGCGTTTTACGAGCTGAAAAACGCTCAGATGTGAATAAGAATTAAGTGTATGTGGAAAACAAAGCCTCTAAATACCATTATCTTCAAGCCGGTCATGTGACTCCCGGCCACTCTTCTACTCAAATCCAGGGCTACAACAGGTTTTGCACAGAGCAGCCCCGATCCTCCTCTACTGTGGTTCCCCCGGCAGCGCTCCTGGTTCCTCCTCCTTATCAGGTGCCTCCATGGAGAGCCACTTTCCATGGGTGCACCTGTGTGGGCACGCTTACGAGTCCCGCTGCTGCGTCCATTGGCAATCGGCCCCGCCCCTCCGGCTCCCTTGTCTTTGGATCTGATTGACAGCAGCGGAGCCAATGGCTATCAATCTATCGAATGAGGACCCGAGACAGCGGCTGGAGCCACTGGGCTCGTGTTCGTCGCTGGAATGATCAGGTTCAGGTAAGAATAAAGCGGGGGAGGGTCTGGGGGACAGCTGCAGCACCAAAGGTTTTTCACCCTAATGCATACAATGTGGTGAAGAAGGCCTCTTTGCCAAATGTGGTAGTCAGGCGGTTCTCCAAAAAGGTGGCAGGGTCAGAGCCCTCGGATCCTTCAGGAAGCCAAATGAAGTGCAGGTTACAGAAGCGAGCTCTGTTCTCCAAGTCATCCTGGTTTTGAGCAAGCTGCTGTATCTGGCCCTGCATGGCTTCTGCAGTGTGTTGCAAAGGGTAAAGAGTGTCTTCAGCTCAGCTGATTCTCATCTCTGCTTCCGTGACCCAGTCTCTCAACTTGGTCATGTCCTGCCTGATTAAAGAGATGTTCACCTTGACTTCTTGTATTTTAGTTGTCAGGGTCGCTTGGCAGGTGGAGATTGCCTCTAGTACCCTTCGCAGTATCAGCTGCGGTGGGCTCCAATGCAGGTGCTCCAGAGGTGCAATCTTCTGTTGAGGAGTCCCGCTCTTGTCTGCAAAATTTCTTGATGGTAGGAGCGGCGGTGGTGACTTTCAGTGGCAGGGACATGAGGTGGTCCATTCTCCAAGTAACAAAGAAAGGTTGGGACTTTGCGTAAGAGACATGACAAAGCTGGCATGGAACAGTTTACACATTTATTGATACACACAATCAGAACATGACATATAAAATTGTTCAATAGACAAGATATTGAGAAATAATTGAATATAGCCACAAATACAGGGACTAGCTATAGCGCTTGCTGTGAATATAATTGAGGCTAGATAAAGGTGCTTATCCAGTGCAAAAATTGCAATACCAAAAGGATGGGTAACAGTTGTAATAAATAATCCTGAGTTACTATAGATAATTCTAAAAGTGCTAATAGTGCATAATTAGATAATTTATAAACACTCTACCAAAATAATCATATGAGATGGGTGCACCTAAACAATAACATTAAATGCAGCACATATGCAATAAATAATAATAGCACATTTTGGATAACTCTATGGTTCTTGATAAGGTGTTGAATAATAATGAAAACAAGGTGTTCAATAAAACATACAATTACTACGGTAAATAAGTCTGAATAACATATCAGTGCATAGTTCAGAGAAATAAAAAAAAAAAGGCTTGTAAAAATCAAAAATCAAAAAAGCAAAGTTCATGAATGATTGGAAGTGCAATGATTACTGTGATGAGTGTTCAATCAGTGCTCAAAAAGAGTTCATGAAAATCCTCATAAAAATAAAGTTCATGGGTGACTTGAAGTGCAAATTAGGTAGGTATTTCTTGAGTGCAAATAAAGTGCAGGTGCTCTGTGCTCAACTTCCAAACAGTCAGGTGCTGATACTTGTTTTCACCGTGGAAGATAGTAAAATAACAGACTCACCAGATAGAATGGGTCTTATATACCATATAGTTTTAAGACCAGGTGCCGCTTGTTTGGCCACCTGGACCAGGATACGTTCCGCTGAGGGATGTAGTACCCCAATACTCCGGACTGTCACCTCCTAGTTAACCTCCATCAGTGGGTCCGGTCAGGTTATAGAATGAAAGAAGGCTCCAGATGGTGTAATAACGTTTTTAAGGCTTTATTTAACTTTTTAAATATACACAAGTATTAAAAAACAATAAAACGCCAGCAGGAAGGAGCCCACAAGTGGAGAGCGGTGAATACCGTTGTGCGTTCCACTCGGCTCCCGTGACGTAGACAGCGTGCATTCCACCTTACACGCGTTTCGTCATAACGTTGACGTCTTCCGACCCCCTCTATAGTAGCTGCATTTGATATATATTTACATTTTGAATACCTTCTATTTCAACCCACTGGCGCGGGGGATATACTTTTAAGTATATATACCCTCCAAGATATTGAGAGAGCTGATAAAGAGTCCCCAACTCCAAATACATAAAAATCAGCAAGGCAAGATTCCAAATAATAATAGAGTCATAAAATATATTCACAGTAACCATTATTTAAATTCCAAGTAGCAGTGGAGTAGTTGGTGTATTCAAAACATCGGGTTACAATACATAGGCCGAACTAAACGACCGCTACAAGTGAGACTCAATGAACACATATCCAATATCCTCAAGGGATTTCCTAAACACTCAGTGTCCAAACACTATGCTCTTGTCCATGGTAAAAATCCCGCTAATACTTTATTTTTAGGGATAGATAAATTCACACCACACTGGAGAGGTGAACCCCTAGTTAGAGGCATCTCTAAATTAGAGATGACCTGGATTCACCGAGTCAAAACTTATGTACCGTTTGGACTGAACGTGGATATAGAAGTGAATGCGTTCATAAATAATGCTTAGTTTGATCCGGTTATTCAGTCATTATAAGCCCTTTTTTCCATTGATATTAATATATTTTCATCATCTGATGGAGATGTATGATATCACCCGTACATTTTGGATTAAGTTCACTTGACCAAATATTGTTTTTTGTATAATTTTAAAATTTAACTATGTATATCATTCAAATTTCATTTGAGATTGTAACAGGACAACACCAATATATAACTGGTATATGTGACATTTATTGATGTAGGGTGGGGCCAAAAAAAAAAATTTTTTGAGTTGGTTTCGGTTCTTGACCCAATATACACAATGATTGAGAGCGGTTTGTCAGGATTAACTTTATTTCATATATCAGCAACCTTTGATTATATTCAATAGGTTAATATTGTTGTTGTCTTGATGGGGTCTATGTGAATAAGATCATATATATGGACCTTTCATATTTAAATATATCAAATATCCACTAGATGGCGTTGCAGCCAGCCCTCTCTAGGGGATTGACATTATTGTTTATTATATATGTATTGCACCAATGTATTGTTTGCACGGGTTGACAACCTTATGGGTGTTATTTGTGCTGCGTACAACAGCTTAGTTCAAAGTGTTTGCCCGATGGTGGATGTATGATCGTAACAGTTCTGATTACCTCTTCAATGATGGCGGAATGGTCTTCACCCACTTCCGGGCATCCAGTCCTCTCTTCTTATAAATAGATGGCGTCAGTGCGCCGTCCGCACCTTTGAAAACGTCATCTGTGACGAAACGTCGTCAGGGCAACGGCGTACTGACGTCATCTGACTGCGACCCACGAGTGCGGAGGAGCGGAGCCGTCCGGCCGGCGGCAACTTCCATTGCTCACCCATTCCTGGTCTTTGTAAGTTTTTTTGCTTTTATGGAATAAAATGCTTTTATGGTTTTACGCTATGGGAGCCCTTTCTTTCTTCTTATGGTGGTGATATCCTATATTGCTGAAACTTCTGAGACCCAGTTACCTACACCTCTGGTCGGATCCCCTGGTTATTCGTAAACATACAGGCTTGGATTCAATTTGGGGTCGGTCTTTGGCCACTTGGTTTACCCTACAGGCTTGATACAACTTCATATGTGGTAAGAGGTAACTCTCACAGGTGTGATATTGCTGGCTCCTGAGTGGTACACTGGATTTGTTTAGTACACTTTGGCTAATCTATATCTATCCAGGGTAAGAGGCGAATTCAGCTGGTGGTGGTTCAGCACGATTATCTTTTTTTCAACGTTTTCTTCACTGTGTCATTATTTTTATGTTTGGTAAGAGGCTACTCCAACCGATACACATTTAATCACTTAAGGCGTCAACCCTTAACCTTTCTGGTAGGGGTTATTCACCTTAAGTTCCCCATATTTTTGCATGATTTATTTATTTCATTTATTGTGGTGGAGGTCATATCACATCACAATTTCATTTACCCACACCTGTGGTGATAGTCACAATTTGTCTGTTGGGTTTTACGCTATTGCGGTACTTTTTTGCTTTTCATGATCCCATGTCCACTGAGTTGATTGATCATAGAAGCTTGGATCTACTGTCAAGGTGACAAGTTTCCACGCAGCGAGACTGCCTTTTCCTTACCTTCATCTGGTAAGCACATACCCTTAAGGGAGCTTGGTCCTGGAATTTATCAATAATATAATTTTGGACTTTTATGGACTTCACATCTCCATCTAATATATTTAGCGCGACTTATATGTATAATATTTATTAGGGTGTGGTCACACTTGAAGTTGCTGCTGTCCCAATTTATTTGTTCCTTTAGCGCGGTTATTATTCCCTTATTCCATATTCAAAACATCGTAACCTCAATGCGTTTCTTGGCCCAGCACCACTTCATCAGGAGTAGATGTATGAAAAACTCTAAAAAACATATAAGAAAAATTGCACAATGATGATAAATAAGAAATGAAAAAGAGGGAGGGTGCATATTTGACAGCACACATGACCTGGATATTCCTTCACGTAACGCAAGCTGAAATCTTCAGCGTGGACCAACAGAAGGACATATTCATATGTCACCATATCACTGTGTCACCCTTCTTACTTTTCTTACTATCACAATGGGTCTATAACCCAGGCACAACACCAACACCAAGTGTCACGATAAATTTTGTTCTATATTTATTTCTTATCAATAAATGTACAATTGTTTTACAAATTTTTGAATCACTTGGCCTTTAAAGTCCCAATTTCTTGGTTTGAGGCACCAAAACCCAACAAAAAATTACTACCAGGGATGACGGCCAAAAAATACTCCAGGTCTGGGAATCACACCTTCTCTACATCTAACACTACATATCCATCTAAGACTGCCCTATCCATAGCATGACAATAGGTTGATTTACTAAAGGCAAATTGACTCTGCACTTTCCAAAGTGCAGTTGCACTCTGCAAGAGCAGTTGCTCCAGACCTTGGTAAATGAGCAAAATCTCTGCTGGCTTCTATCATTCAATCATGTGCAAATGAACCAAAAATGCTGTTTTTTTATATTCCTAGCATGTGATTGGGTATTCTTTGCAAAGTGAAGCTTTACTACATTTACTAAGCTCTGGAACAATTGCACTTGCAGAGTCTCTTTGCCTTTAGTAAACCAACCCCAATGCTGCAGTGATTTCACAGCAGAAAGAACAGCAATTGTCATCCTAATAAATGTAGAAAATTAACATATCAACAGGTAATAAAACCATGTTACGAGGGACTTGTAAAACAAAAACTGCTCTGTTAATTAGAAAGTGACAGATTGCATCATGTATGTCATGTTTGTTTTTACCCAGAGTTCCACTTCCACCCTTTTACGCCACCGCCACAAGGCTTGCATCAGTGATAGTGGGCAGTTTAAAAAGGCAGCAGCTGGATTGTTTTCTGTGACCCCTTGAGTGGGAGTGTACCCTTCCCCCCCAGCACAACTCCCTGCCATGCTCTCTTGTCCCACCTGCAGGGACCCACATGGCAAGTGAAGGGGAGGGAGGCCAGTAAAAATCCATTCCCCTGATCTTCCCTAGTAAAATTAACCCGGAAGCAACGTGTAAAACGTCACTTCCGGTTTCTGGTGACACTTTCTGGTGACATGATTTGTTTTCCATTAGCTTCAATAAAAGGACATTAAGACATCAGGGGTCGAAAGGCCCCTATGTTTAATTTAAAAGAACCTGTCTTAAGAATATTATGCCACTTTTTTAACTCCCAAAATGCGGTTTAGTACTTACTCATAGGATATAAATGAAAGTTTTAATCAAAGTAAAAAAAAAAGCCAAAAGCACTTAAACACCCCCAAAAAAAGTTGAGTCCGTCTTGCTTCCACATGCACAAAAACGTAAACGCACCCATCAAGGGGGCTTATGTATGAAAATGTAGCTTGCAATGCTCATGTTAGATATTGCTACACATGGACAATATGTGAGAGCAATAATTCTAGATTAAATATTTATGGTTACCTCTCAACTGATGACCTGTAGGGGCTTTTAATGCATCGCCTATGGAAAATATAGGGTGCCAAAGTTTGTAGTCATTTTGCAGGCACAGGACAATTTAAAGCTTGACATGTTGGGTATGTATTTACACAATGTAACCTCGTCTTTTATATTTTTTACATTGTATATTATATTGTGTTTTTGTGCCCTACAATTAACTTGAATGTTCCTCCACCTCAAACTCGCTCATCCATGTCTTTATGGACCTTGCTTTGTGCACTGGTCCAAATCATTTGGTGGAGGGGGATTATGGTGTGGGTTTGTTTTTCAGGGATTGGGCTTGGTCCCTTATGCCCCGTACACACATACTAATTGTCGGCCGAACGATCGGCCGTCTTTTGTCCAGTGCTGTCGTGTTGGTTGAAAAGTGCTCAAGGCTGCACACGAATTTTGTCGGCCAACAACAACCAACTTCAGAAGTGATGTCATGTGATGGTTTACTTTCCGTGTGTTTTTTCTTCTCTGAGCATGCCCAGTCTTGCTCATCTGCTTTTTGTCGGCCGAAATCTGTACTGACTGACGAACAATCGGCCGTTCTTTGTTGGCCTGCAAAAATTTTAAAGCCTGCACACCAGATTTTTTTCGGCCGAAAAAGTCACAGTCGGTTGTCGGAAGCATCATACTAACAAGCCGACAATCGGCCGATCGGACGTTGGCCGAACATTTACGGCCGACAATCGGTACGTGTGTACGGGCCATTAGTTCCAGTGAAGGGAACTCTCAAAGCGTCAGCATACCAAGACATTTTGGCCAATTTCATGCTCCCAACTTTGTGAGAACAGTTTGGGGATGGCCCCTTTCTGTTCCAACATGTCTGCGCACCAGTGCACAAAGCCAGGTTCATTAAGACAGTGTTTCTCAACCTTTTTTCTGTCAAGTCACCCTTTGAAATTATAGACAATCTCAAGGCACCCTTAAAAATCATGGACAGTCTTGAGGCACCCCATTCTAAAATGTAAAATAACAATTATAATAGTTTTACACAATGCAGCAGCATCCACACGTAGGACACCCAACGTTAGGGGTGATTTATTCTTCCAAAGCAAATACACATTTGCACAATGGTAGTGACTAGTATTCCACTGTTTCTCTTCTCCCTCAATTTCTCTCCATCAGTCAGTTAATGTGACCCTGGTACTGAGGGAAAGGGGCAGAGGAGGTTCAAACAAGGATGCTGTGGAGGCAACAGACATCCTCCTTATCAACTGATGACGTCATTGGTTGTTAGGGTGCCAGTGTCTAGAAAGTCGTAATGGTACACAATGAAAACCCATGGCTTTGTGTAACTAAAAGTAAGGAATTGATTTACCTGCTGGCTTGTATGCAATTTTTGATCAATTTTTAGGCATTTTGCCAAGGCACCCCTGAAGAACCATCAATGCACCCCAGGGTGCCTGGGCACCCTGGTTGGAAAAGGCTGCATTAAGACATGGATGAGAGAGCTTGGGGTGGAGGAACTTGATTGGCCTTCACAGAGTCCTTACCTCAACGCGATAGAACACCTTTAGGGCCGGTTCAAATCTGTGCAATCACAGAGATCGCATGTAATTCTGAGTGCACTGCTCCTAAATTAAATGCGATATCTGTGCGGTTCAAATTTCAGCCATACAGTATGTATGACTGAATTCGCACCACAATCGCACTAAACACGCACAGGACCATTTTTTTATCCACAGCAGAATCGGATCACATGGTGGTTCACACGAGTGCAATCCGATCTCAACTGGGGGTGTCGTTAACTTTTAATTGACACCCCCTGCGTATCGCATATGGCAGTGTGAAATGCCAGGGGTGCAGATGCGATGCGGGAACACGCTGCATATTCGCAGCCTTCCCACATCGCAGAAGTGTGAACCGGGACTTAGGATGAATTAGAGCGGAGACTGCGAGCCAGGCCTTCTCATCCACATCAGAGCCTGACCTCACAAATGACCTTCTGGAAGAATGGTCAAACATTCCCATAGACACACTCATATACCTTGTGGACAGCCTTACCAGAATAGTTGAATCTGTTATAGCTGCAAAGGGTGGGCCAACTCAATATTGAACCCTATGGACTAAGGGGTTGATTTACTAAAGGTTAATAGTCTGTGCACTGCAAGTGCAGTTGCTCTAGTTCTGAGGGGAACATACAAGGAAAATAAAAAACTGTGTTTTGCTTGCACATAATTGGATGATAGAAATTAGCAGAGCTTCCCCTCAGATGTCCAGCGACTGCACTTGCAGTGAACTTCTAGTGCACAGTATATTTTCCTAGTAAATCAACCTCTAAGACTGGGATGCCAATAAAGTTCATGTGAGTGTAAAGGCAGGCGTCCCAATACTTTTGGTAATATAGTGTACATCATATTTATGGGTTTTACATATCATTAGGCCTAAATTATTTTTTTAGACATGGGGTCAAAAAAAAAAAGGAAAACCAACAAAAACAGCCCAGCAGCCAAAGGGCTAAAGAATAATCTTAGATTGTAAACTCTAACGAGCAGGGCCCTCTGAATCCTCCTGTATTAAATTGTATTGTAACTATATTGTCTGTCTTAACATTGTAAAGCGCTGCGCAAACTGTTGGCGCTATATAAATCCTGTATAATAATAATAAAAACTTGAGGTGACCTCTAACAGAACAGGATTTATTGGTGGGGGTACATTTTATTGCTTATTAATATCTCATTTTACCTACAGAGGAGAAGTGGAAATGGGTCCCTGGCATGTAACAAATATTACTGGGTGATAGTTCTCTCTCTTTGAACACAGCTCAGTGCACAGTGTGGATTTGCAGGTAAGAAACTTTAAAGTGATTGTAAAGTCCCATTTTTTTTCTATTTTATTTTAAATAACAAACATGTTATACTTACCTCCTCTGTGCAGTTGGTTTTGCACAGAGCAGCCCCAATCCTCCTCTTCTCGGGTCCCTCATTGCTGCTCCTGGCCCCTCCCACCTATCGAGTGCCCCCACAGCAAACAGCTTACTATGGGGGCACCCGAGCCAAGCTGCAGTCCCCTGTGTCCATTCAGACACGGAGCTGCCGTTTGGCCCCGTCCCCTCTCTCTCTCCTGAAGAGGCTGAGCTACACACAGAAGTTTTTTTTATCTTACTGCATAGAATGTAGTAAAATAAAAAACCTTCTGACTTTACAACTCCTTCAAAGTATAACTAAAGGCAAAACTTTTATTTTTTGTTTTGGATAGAGTGGAGATGGGTTAGAACACCTGTTAGTTTTTATTGCTGTCTGTGCCCCTGTTAGGGAGATTCACTCTCCCTCTTTGCCCTGGTTATCATCTTACTATATAAAGTACAAGTGTCTCTGCGTCCAGTCCCTGTGTCCATGGGATTGCGCTACTGCGCATTTGCCCCACGGATAGCCGTTGGGACTTGGAGCGGCCGAGCGAAAATGTTAAAGCGGCGGGTGTGTCCGGGCACGCGGCGGGTGCGCGCTCGCACGCAAGAGCCGCTCGGTCAGCTCTGCTCGTGTCCCCGATGTTGCTAGGGCAATAGGGACGCTACATATGTTCTAGCATCCGTTAATTTAACGGGCTTAATGTCTAGTTATCAATAAAAGGGAAACCAGTGGGTTTAAACTTTGAATGGGATTTGACCCACGTCTATGATTGACCCATTGATTTGTTTCCTGTCACTACTCATCGTAGATAGGGTTCAATATTATACTCTACGTGGTGTCATTGTAACGTTGGTACAATATTGTTGAATCTATGGTATGTTAGTTCCTGGAAATAGGAATGTCTGCTATATCTTTTTTGTTTTTGTTTTTCTTATTTGTTCATATGAAGTATTTTTGTAATTGTATCTGTTTTTCATTTTTTTTTTTTTTTGCTTTTACAGATAGTGCCGGTTCACACTGAAGCGGCACGACATTGGGGGCGACCTGTGAAGTCGCGTGCACCGCGACTTCAGCGCGACTTGCACGAACTTCATAAAATGAATATCTATGCAAGTCGCTCCAGGTCGCCCCGAAGTAGTACAGGACCCTTTTTCTAAGTCGGAGCGACTTGTGTCGCTCCTATTAGAACTGTTCCTGTACTACACTATGGACCGCGACAGTCCACGACTTATCAGGCTGACAAGTTGCCTGACAAGTCGTACTAGTGTGAATGGGTACTTACACTTGTTACATTTGAGAAACACTCTTGCTGTTGATTGGTAAATATTGGTACAATGGAATACAAGTAAGTTCTCCTGTGAAAACAAACAACGGAATGTGAGGGTCCAATCACTGAAGCAACACAGTGTTGATCTAATTGCATTTAAAGGGATCGTGTGATATGTATATATATATCTGTGCCAGTGATTGTATTTATATGGTTATGACGAAGCATGCTAGTCGTGTGAAACACGTCACCTTTGTTCCCCTGCTTTTTTTGCCTGTACATAATTTGTGCTTGCTTTTACTATCTCCTGAATAAATTGCATTGCATCGTATGGGAGTGCGGCCATCCTCTTCTTGTTTGTCCGTGTTTTCCTGCAGCAGTGACAGGGCGTGAGCCCCATTCTGGTAGTCCACTCATTCATGGAGCAGCTTAATTTGTCTTAAAACTTATTTTTGTTTTGGATAGACTGGAGATGGGTTAGAATACCTGTCAGTTTTTATTGCTGTCTGTGTCCCCCGTTAGGGAGATTCACTCTCTCTCTTTGTCCTGTTTACCATTATCAATAAAAGTGAAAGTAAAAGAAAATCCCAAATTTTGGGTTGTCCCCAGAAAAGTAATAGAGGGGAAATCTTCCAATGGGGACACTAGCTCTGGTGACCTGGTGGTCCCCAATGAGGAATCTGACAGGGGTTAGCTTATAACCCTCTCTTACTAATTTATCCAAAAGGAAAGAAAAAAACATTTTGCCTATAGTTCTACTTAAACCACTTCCCGATCATCATATAGTAAAATGACGGCCGCAAAGTGGTTGTCTCATCCTGGCCGGGCGTCATATGACGTCCAGCGGGATAGGCAGCTCTGCCCCCCAGGGGGCGTGCAGAGCGACAATCGGTGGTGCGGTGTGTCACTCTGACACACCGCATCTCCGATCCTGGTAAAGAGCCTATGACGTAGGCTCTTTACCATGTGATCAGCTGTATCCAATCACAGCTGGTCACATAGTAAATAGGAAGTGCCGTTGATCAGCTTTCCTCAGTTCGCGCCTGACAGGCGCGAGTGGAGGAGAGCTGATCAGCGGCTCTCCTGCAAGGGGGGGGGGGGTCTGTGCTGGTAATCAGAGCATTGATTACCAGTGCAGACCCTTGGGGGATGCCACTAAAGGCACCAGGGACTGCCCACCTATGGCCACCAGGGATGCCCACCCATGGCCACCATGGATGCCCACTAGGGATGCCAATCAGTGTTCAGGGAGCCTGTTAGATCCCTCCTCATCAGTGCTGCCTATCATTGCCATCTATCAGTGCCACCCACCAGTGCCCATCATTGCCATCTATTAGTGCTGCCCACAAGTGCCCATCATTGCCCATCAGTGCCGCCTATCAGTGCCCATCAGTGCCGCCTATCAATGCCCATCAGTGCCCGTCAGTGCCCATCAGTGCTGCCTATCAGTGCCACCTATCAGTGTCCATCAATGCTGCATATCAATGCTACCTATCAGTGCCCATCAGTGCTGCATATTAGTGTCTCATCATCAGTGCCACATATCAGTGCCACCTATCAGTGCCCATCAGTGCTGCATATTAGTGTCTCATCATCAGTGCCACACCATCAGTGCCTCCTCATCAGTGCCTGCCAGTGCGGCCTCATCAGTGCTCGTTAGTGTAGGAAAAAAGTGTTTATTTACAAAATTTTATAACAAACAAAAAAAACTTTTTTTTTCCAACTTTTCGTTCTTTTTTTATTTGTTTAGCAAAAAAAAGAAAAAACTTTGCGGTAATCAAATACCACCAAAAGAAAGCTCTATTTGTGGGGAAAAAATGACACAAATTTGGTTTAGGTACAATGTTGCATGACCGCACAATTGTCATTCAAAATGCAACAGCGCTAAAAGCTGAAAATTGGCCTGGGCAGGAAGGGGATGAAAGTGCCCTGTATGGAAGTTAAAAGAAAATAAGAGATGGCGCTCAGATGTGCATATAATAAGTAATGAACCCCAGTGCAGACTTGGGTGAATAGTCTCATGAGCACTTTATTTGCATTGATCCAATGATTAAAACATAGTATGGGTTAAGCAAACACAGTCCTACCGCCCCTTGAAACCTCTGGACCTTCTCACCGATGGTTTTAGGAAATCCTTAGGGAACCGGTGGCTGCTGTTGGGACCTGGCTGGCAGATGGATAAGCAGATAGGGTCGCAGGCAGGAGGGCTCAACCGGTCTGATGTGCGGTCGCTTCTTCAGACCGGAGCCTCTGTGTCAGACTCCCTCGGCGTCTCGTGTAAGCATCGGGAGTCGCACTTTGATGACGTCACTGCGTGGGACCGAAGATCTGCTGACGGCCGGCTCCGGGGTTACCCGGAGGTCAAGGAGGACGGGGGACTGGCTGGATTTGCTTCTGAAGAGCCTCCCGATCGCCACAACGACATGTTTCGCTACACTAGTAGCTTTGTCAAGTTGTGGCAAGAGGCGATCGGGGGCTCTAAGAAGCCAAGCGATGGGTGGGGTTTAGGCACACTGGCCAATAGGATGACCCCAAGCAGCTGTATCAGAAAAAAAAATCAGAAAAGAAAAATCAATACAATAAAAAATAATAAATATAAAAGGGATTTGAACATGAAAAATAAATAAAAATGAAATAAATCACTCCAAAAACAAATAAAAAAAAGAAATGAAAAAAAATTGAAAAAAAGAGGGGCGGAAAATAAACTGTATGGAAGTGGTTAATGCAGAAGACACATTAGGGTTGATTTAATAAAGGCAAATAGACTGTGCACTCTGCAAGAGCAGTTGCTCCAGAGCTTAGGAAATTAGTAAACGCTCTTCTGACTTCCATCATCCAATCATGTGAAGCAAAAATATTTTTTTTTTTTTATATTTAACTTGCACGTGATTGCCTTGCAAAGTGCACAGTCTAATTGCCTTTAGTAAATCAACCCCTAAGTGGGTTTCTTCTGCATTAAAAAAACAAACTCACTTATTTTTATCCATTGTAGTCGTATTTGTTCTCTTTAAAAAAAAAAAAAAAAAAAAGAAAGAAAATCTAGTTCAAATCAAGTTTTTTTTTTTTTTTTATACAGTTTGTGCTTTTGCTGTGAAATAAATTGTGTCTATGAACAGATTTATTGTACACATAATAATACACCTAAATGATCGATCCACCATTTATGACAGTATTATAGTTACAGTAAAAGAGCATTATGTTTATGAGCTGAGTTGTAAGAAAACCTTCACAGATATAAAGGATGTGAATAACACCCTGTAGGCCTGGGCTCTTGACGTCATTTGACAGAAGACAATTTTAGCCTGCATATCTTCCACCTGGATGGAAATGAAGAACACCTCTGTGTACGTGCTGGGGGCCCCATACTTCATTTCTCAGATACAACACAGTTGAGCAGTATGTTTTTGTACAATTAGCTGGTCACAAGAACAGGGGCTGCGACCTGGCCGGGGAGGGAGACTTTAGAATAATCTGTTTTTATTAGGAGTTTAACATAAAGAAAAGAGACCGGAAATAAGCAAAAATAGAAATAAAGCAAATACAAATACTTCTGCACTCACCCTAAACCCCATCAAACCAAGCTGCTGTATAAATATCTGAATGATATTTAAAAATGTATAGGCAACATACAGCACTATCCAAAAATAGATATATAAAAAAAGAATATTTATTCCATAACAAAGAATCTATACAAATAAATGCACATATTTTTGTTTGTACAGATTATTTGTTATGGTAAGATATATATATATATGTCTGTGTGTATTTTTTTTTATTTGGGTAGCTCTATATGTTGCTTATAACAAAATAGAGATATTTTAGAAATTAGAGATAATTGATGGTACATTAATAGCCCATTTGCAATATGTTCATATTATCAAAAGGCTGCTATCTTAACGCCGTTATGGAAAAGGTTAAAACAAACTTTAAAGTGATTGTAAAGTCTAATTTTTTTCCCTATAAAAATAACAAATATGTTATACTTACCTGCTCTGTGCAGTTGGTTTTGCACAGAGTGGCCCGGATCCTCCTCTTCTCGGGTCCCTCTGCTGTGATCCTGGCCCCTCCCTTTTGTTGAGTGCCCCCACAGCAAGCAGCTTACTATGTGGACACCCGAGCCGAGTCACAGCTCCTTGTGTCCATTCAGACACAGAGCCTGACTTGGCCCCGTCCCCTTGTCTCTCCTGATTGGCTAGCTGACTTTGATTGACAGTAGCTGGAGCCAATGGCGCTGCTGCTGTGTCTCAGCCAATCAGGAGGTAGAGTCTCGGAAGGCTGAGACACTTGTGAACATCACTGGACATATAGGGGCCTCAGGTAAATGTTGGGGGCGGGCAGAGGGGGGAGCTGCACATAGAATGCATTAAGATAAAAAAAGTTTTGCAACTTAGACATGTTAGTAAATTTGGACATAGCAACTGCTTAATTTATCTCCAGGGGAATTATCTTCATTTGGTCATAAATGTTCATAAATATCTCCTTTTTTTTTTTTTTTTTTACTATTATCAATGGAAAACTGACCAAAAATAGTAATTTTAGTAGTATATTTCTTGAAAATGTTGTGATATATTTCTTGCCATTACCATGACCCACTGATGGGATTATGTTTTATTTAAAGGTTATAGTCATGCTTAATTACCAGTAGTTGGGATTATGGTTTAAACGTTTCAGTTTTAATAAAAGTCTCTCGCTGTGTATCTCAGATTTTCCTGTTGTGAAAAATGTAAATTTCCTCCCATTGTTGCGGAAGTTGTGGGAATATTTGTTGGCCACATAGTATTTTGCTATTCTGTGATGTTTGCTTTCCTGTTGTATATACATCTAATTCCTTTACGTAAAGGCATATTTTAAAGTGTCTTTTGCCGATGATTATGGTAAAGGACTTTTTCCTGTTATGCATGATTCTATTTTTACTATATGTAGAATATGACGTGTATAGACTGGAAATATATCCTGTTTTTATATACCCTATATAAGACCCAAAGACTGAAATTAAAGTTAAGTAATCCATTCAATATGTTCTTGGGTACGAGGGAGTTACTTCTCTGAAGTCTGGACTGGACTGGAATGGAAAGATTTGCCGGCAAAGATTAGTACAGATTACATAGACAGATAATATAGAAAGGGATAAATTCTTTAGGTAGATAGATACAGTTGCAGTTAAAGTAATATATAAGGGAATATGGATATGTACCATTAACTTGTTATATATCAGGTGTAGAATTCCTTTACCCACCACCAAAAGAAATAAATTCTCCTACTTCTGATAATCACAGCAGTAGCACATGCTTATAAATTATTTTTTGTTTGTACCAGTAGTAGGGCCCAGAAACAATAGCGTGCAATTTTCTTTTTTTTTGTCCAACCTAAAACACACAGACAATAAGGCTGGCCATATTCAGCAGGAACTAGCCGAGATTTGAACCGGTAATGGGCAGGGTGAATGTACCAAGTTGATCGTTAATGGGCAGGGTGAATGTACAACGTTGATCAATCAATAGATCGATTTGGGTACAACCAGCCTGCCGGGTTACTTATATAGGATACCCTATATAAGACCCAAAGACTGAAATTAAAGTTAAGTAACCCATTCACTATGCTCTTGGGTGTAAGTGAGTTACTTCCAATGCTCCGAAGTCTGGGCGTGTGGAATGGAAAGATATGCCGGCAAAGGTTAGTACAGATTACATATAGAAAGGGATAAATCCTTTAGGTAGATAGATACAGTTGAAGTTAAAGTCATTTATATATAAGGGAATATATGTACCATTAACTTGTTATATATCAGGTGTAGAATTTCTTTAACTGGTGTCAGAAGTGTTGGGTTGGGGTGTGGCTATTGGGTGCAGGGTTCTTAGGTGGATCCCGCTGGGCCAATTGTTTGCTTAGGTGCATACTGTTGTTCCTGATTGCCCCTCCATTTCGGACAGGAACCCCCGGAATGCACTTGAGCTGTGGGAGCTCGTGCAGATATTGTTTAGCCCACGCAGTAAAGGTAGGTATTAGGTAGGGACTATAAATTTTCCATTCAGTTGAAAGGTTTCTCCCTTACACACGCCCAGACATCTTTAAGGTAAATAACTTTTACTTGATATTTGCCTATTTGCACTTGCATGTAGAACATTGCTAAGTAGATGTATTTTTCGGTCTCTTGAACGATTATAACACTCTTTGCGTACACATGAGTGCTAATCTGAGAGAGTCAGAATAGAGGTATTTTTTGATTGTGCAACTTTTCCGCCTTGACGCCCATGCACAACAGTTAAATTATTAAACAGTTAAATAGTTTAGCGGCGCTATTTCAGTGCCAGCAGGTTTTCCTGCTCCTAGAATAGTTGCAAATTCAAAGGTACAATGGTTTGCTCGCATAATTTGCTCTTTTTTGTTTGCAGAATGGTTGAGGGGAAAATACCACACTTACTATTCCTTAAAGTGTTAGGATTTACTCAAGCATGGTGTAAATTATTAAGAACACATAGATTGTTTCATACTTCATAGTCACATGGGTTTTTGGCAATGAAAACAAGCCTTTAAAGCATATGCTAGAATGAAACAGCAGAAAGCAAACTGCCTAAGGAGGATAACTAATAGAATTCCTACACTACACACAAAGACACATACGACTCAACTCTCAGCACGCTCTTCTGCCCTACTATTACTTAACTCTATTCTTGCTGATTTGGAAGAATCACAAGGAGATACTAAACATGTTCAGTTTCTAAAAAGGTTCAGAGAGTTTCAGGGCAAGTTCAGCAGGTGTTGGGAGCACACATATATTTACCGGCCAGACTGAAAGTTGCCATAATGAATGCAATCAAGGACTCCCTTGCCCAGTGTGGAGAATACGTTGACATATTAGAAGCCCTCACACCTACCGCTTTTGTGAATGTACCCCAGGCTGATTTACCCATTACTGCAGGCATAGGAAGTTTTGTCACCCCCCTCACTAAGTTAAGATGGTTTTGCATTTGGGAATACTGCATATGTCCCTCCACAGCTAATCATGCTGAAACCTGTGCAGCATACTTGCTCATCTTATCCTACTTAACGTTAGATTTTGTCTCCAAATGTCCTTGCTCTAGAGCAGGGATCCTCAAACTATGGCCCTCCAGCTGTTGCGGAACTACACATCCCATGAGGCATTGTAAAACTCTGACATTCACAGACATGACTAGGCACGATGGGAATTGTAGTTCCTGAACAACTGGAGGGCCGTAGTTTGAAGACCCCTGCTCTAGAGTATCATGGCTTGATTTGTGCCTCACCTCAAGAATCTATGGTTCTTGACAAAAGGGGACTGCTACAAGTACCCCAAACCCTGATGGAACAGGATTACTTCCATATACTGGAGGATGTTGATATCGGTCATCCTAGAGCCTTTAATAAGCAACACAGGGATGGTAATGCACCCTTGTCCTGGACCTCCCTTAGAGATTGAGGATTTTTTTCTGATCTTTGCTCTCGATCCGAGAGTGGAGTAAGTAAGATTGCCTACACCAGCTAGGGCAGATGATAGTGAGGAATGCTGGGGTCCCTCAACATGGGTGAACAGATTTTATAGTCCCTATGTTGATCCTTTTAGTGGATAAGTCCCACTATTGCTTTTCTGAGGAACCTCTGGTTTAGGATATGCTGTTGTTCTTAACAATAACCTTTGTGTCAAGGCCAGTTACCTGGAATTCAATTGCCCTAGCGAGCTGTGCTGATGCCCTTTAATGCTGATTTTATACAGGTTTGTATAATAGGGTAATGAATTATAATCCATGTCTACATTGATTTACAGTTTGCTTTTGCCACTGTTATGGTTTGTCTAATTTTATTTTCTAATGTAGTTGTTATTAAGGGCACTGTTTAATTTGCATGACACCTGGAAACTGTGACGTCATTTCTAAATTTTCTGTAAAAGGTACCTACATTTTTTTAAACTACTTCCTCTCCTGAGGAACCTGATCAGGTGAACTTCTCAATCTTAGGAAACTTTCACTTGCGAATTGATAAACTTTGAACAAAGGTCAAACTCATAGTTTTAGGTCTTCTATTTTAAATGTCACTGTTGCGTTCTGCCTTCATTTATATGTTCGTATGTCTCTTTTTCTCTTTCCAATGCTTGTTATTGCACTTGCAGATACTGCTTTAGCTGTTCTTAAACCACCAGTTTAACATGAGAGGTTTGGGTATTTTTTAATGGTTTCTTCTACAGTATATGAGGTGTTATTTGGAGGGTTAATTTTTCTTTTCTTCTGCTAACGTTTTGCATGCTAAAAATATAACGTACTAATTACTCATGTTCAAGGTTTATAATTATACTGTACTGCCCTACTATGGTTTGTGTATACATTTACAGACTGTTATGGCCTCTTACCCTTCATGATGGTTTTCAGTCCTGTTGGGTATCAGGAAGTTGTTATTTTATTGTTGGGATTTACAGCCATACCTCTATTCCCTTGTATAACTCTGTCTGACAGAGGCGTAACTAGACCCGGTGCAAGAAACCATGAAGGGCTCCCCTGACCCCTGGGGTGACCCAGCCCCATGCATCACCCCCGTACACCTGGATAGAAGGGGCAGCGGGGGCGTCATATAAAGGAACTGATCCTGTACATTTTCTTCCAGCAGCGGAGGGAGGGATTGGTTCTTCTATATGCCGCCCTGCTGCCCCTCCTATCTAGGTGTACAGGGATGAGGCATGGGTCCCCTGGAGCATAGGGATGGAATAAATCTTAGCAGTGGTGGTAGTGATGGGGGGATGGAATGGGATGAGTGGCAGCGGTGATGGGGAAATGGAATAAGTGGCAGCAGTAAAGGGATGGCATGAGTGGTAACTGTGTGGGCGGGGGGGAATGGGATCAGTGGCAGCAGTAGTGGTGGGGTAGATGGAACGGGGTGAGTGGCAGTGGTGGTGGGGGGATGGGATAAGTGGCAGCGGTGGTGGTGGGGGGGGTGGGATCAGTGGCAGTGGTGGTGGCGGGGAAGGAGATCAGTGGCAGCAGTGGTGGGGGAGAATGAGATCAGTGGCAGCAGTGGTGAGGGAGAATGAGATCAGTTGTAACAGTGGTGGGGAGAATGAGATCAGTGGCAGCAGCGGTGGTGGGGATGAGAGCAATGGCAGCAGTGGTGGTGGTGGGATTGGATCAGTGGCAGCTGTGGTGGGATGGGATGAGTGGCAGTGGTGGTGCTGATGGGGGTTGGATGAGTTGCAGCAGGGGTGGTGGTGAGTGGGGTGGGATCAGTGGCAGCAGTGGTGGTGAGGGGGGGTGGGATTAGTGACATCGGTGGTGGTGAGGGGGGGTGGGATTAGTGACAACAGTGGTGGTGAGGGGGGGTGGGATTAGACACAGCGGTGGTGGAAAGGGGGATGGGATTAGTGACAGCGGTGGTGGTAAGGGGGGTGGGATTAGTGACCGCGGTGGTGGTGAGGAGGGAGGGATTAGTGACAGCGGTGGTGGTGAGAGGGTGGGATTAGTGACAGCAGTGGTGGTGAGGGGGATGGGATTAGACACAGCGGTGGTGGAAAGGGGGATGGGATTAGTGACAGCGGTGGTGGTAAGGGGGGTGGGATTAGTGACCGCGGTGGTGGTGAGGAGGGAGGGATTAGTGACAGCGGTGGTGGTGAGAGGGTGGGATTAGTGACAGCGATGATGTCATCCTCCCTCACCACCTCTACCTCTTACTGATCCTCACCACAGATCTCATTCCTATCTGTTGTAGAGGTGATATGGGGGGAATAGGGATGAGATCTGTGGTTGGGGGGGGGGGGGGTGGGATCAGTAGGAGGCAGAGGTGGTGGGGGGGTTGGGATCAGTTGCACTAGGAATTTGTCACTTACCTTGTTAGTCAGACGAATTCCCCCTCAGTATTCACTACATGTGCCTTCAGCGATTCCCCTGGTCTCCTTGCAGAGGGGAGAGCTCCTCCCCCTTAACTCAATTGGTGTCAGCTGGTCAGCTGACTTTTTTCCTCCTCTTCACTCCTGAGACTCCAGTGCTCAACTCCGCCTCCCCTCAGCGGCCGACCACACCCCACAAAACGGCTGAAAGAATGAACGGACTGACAGACTGGTGGCCGGGACCCCCCACATTTGTGGAACTCCAGGGCCCAGTCGCAATGGCGACTGCTGTGAATCTGATAGTTCTGCCACTGCCGTCTGATTTGCATTCATGCCCCTGACAACAGTGAATTTGTTTTGGGTTTTCATTGCTCACATTGTTTCCAGAGCATTTTAATGATGTTGCTTTACGCTGGCTCCAATGTGGGTACACTATATGGTATTGTGGTACTCTTTACTTTAATAGGCCATCTGGTGGTGCATACCTATGATTTAAAGCGGAGTACCGGCCTATTTTGCAGCTTTAGTGATTCTTGGAGTGCTCGCTATGCTAATCAACAATTGGGCATTTTCAATTTTTTTCGGGGGTCCCTTACCTTATTTTCAGGGCATTTTTGATTGTACTTCCTCCTTCTCCCCCCTCTGTGGCCGCGGCTACTGACATCACTTCCGCCTTTGCATTGCATCCTGGGAGCTGTTTGTCATCACTCGCAGGAGGCTGGAATCAGGAAGAATTCCCAGAACACTCCCTGGAATCAGGAAGAAGGACACAGCAGATTACACTGCGGCTTCAGATGCCCACATCCAAGATGGCCGCACTCAGACAGTGTTTTTAAAAGTAGGATTTTGACTACAATCCAATACTGTACACCTTGTAAGTATGAGAATAGCAGTTCTGTAAAGGGCGATGGATTAGTATTATAGGGGTATTTCTAGTTAAAAAAGGAATTTGAGGCCTGAACTCCGCTTTAAGCTTAACTTTCTGCTTATTTCCACGTAACTCTCCCCTCTTTCTACTACAGCCGGTATTACCTACTTTTAATCTGCCTCTAATGTTGGCTGTTACATAGCAGTTCCATTAGTCCATGGTATCATATAGATCTTTCTGAGATATTATTTTGTGTGTGCTATGTCACATACGGTTTTGTAGTTTTGAAAGATGTTTTCTGACTCTCTACTTTTCATAGTTTATTTTCTTGCTCTGCCACTGATTAAAGGAAAAAAAAAAAAAAAAGATGGGGGAGGGGATAACTCAGCTGGTGTCATGTTATGCTTAATGAACTAAAGTATGATGTGTTAGGGACATAGGTTATAGGTTTGTTGTGTGTGTGTATATGTATATATATATATATATATATATATATATATATATATATATATACCGTATTTATCGGCGTGTAACATGCACCGGCGTATAACACGCACCTTAAATTTAGGAGGGAAATTTTAGGAAAAAAGCTTAAATTTGAAATAAACAGCATTGAACTCAGAACTTTTTTTTTTTTAATCAAATGCAGTCTTACCAATGCCCGTGAATGCAGCCTCATCAGCTCAGGGTTCATTCAGCCTCATCAGCGCAGTGTTCATCAATGCAGCCTCGCCAGCACAGTGTACATCAATGCAGCCTCGCCAGCGCAGTGTCCATCTATGCAGCCTCGCCAGAGCAGTGTCCCCCCCAGTGCAGCCTCGCCAGTGCTGTGTCCCCCAGTGCAGCCTCGCCAGTGCAGTGTCCCCTAGTGCAGCCTCTCCAGTGCAGTGTCCCCCAGTGCAGCCTCGCCAGTGCAGTGTCCCCCAGTGCAGCCTCGCCAGCGCAGTGTCCCCCAGTGCAGCCTCGCCAGCGCAGTGTCCCCCAGTGCAGCCTCGCCAGTGCAGTGTCCCCCAGTGCAGCCTCGCCAGCGCAGTGTCCCCCAATGCAGCCTCGCCAGTGCAGTGTCCCCCAGTGCAGCCTCGCCAGCGCAGTGTCCCTCAATGCAGCCTCGCCAGTGCAGTGTCCCCCAGTGCAGCCTCGCCAGCGCAGTGTCCCCCAGTGCAGCCTCGCCAGCGCAGTGTCAATCAATGCAGGGCAAAGTAACAGCAGCCTCGCCAGCGCCATTGCATAGAGCGGTGACATACCGGTATTTTAAGAAGGCCGCGCTGAGAGGCAGAGGGGGTGGGCCGGACCCAGGAGAAGCGAGGACGAGCGGCCGCTGTCATCAGTATTTCCGGCGCCTATGATAGACGTCACACATTCCGCGTCCCGGCATTGGATCACTGTGCTGTCTATCATAGGAGGCGGGACTTCCTATGACAGCAATCGCTCTTCCTTCCTTCTACTCAGCCCGGCCCACCCCCCTCCTCTGCCTCTCAGCGCTGCCTGGACTGTTTTTTTTTTTTTTAATAGATCGGCGTATAACATGCACTGGTGTTTTGCCCTCCATTTTTAGGAGGAAAAAGTGGGTGTTATACGCCGATAAATACGGTATATATATAAACAGGGCTTTTTTCAGCAGGAATGTGGGGGAATGCAGTTCTGGCACCTCCAGAACTGAATGGCAAGGGGTGCTGGGGTGTGCTGGAGGGTCTATTATTGCTGGAAACTGGGGAATCTATTGTTGCTGGAGCGGATGTATTTCTGCAGAGGAAGGGAGTCTACTGTTGCTGGGGATGTCTTCTGTTGCTCGTAGGGGATCTATTGTTGCTGGAGGTGAGTACTATATTGCTGGGGGGTAAATCATTGCTGGGGAGGATATACTGTTGAAGGCAGGGGGGGTCTTTGTTGCTGACTGCTTGAGGGTCTGTTAATGCTGGCCGCTGATGAATCTATTGTTGCTGTATGGGATCTATTTTTGCAGGGGGGGGTCTATAGTTGCTGGGGAGGTCTATTGTTGCTGGTGGGGGATCTATTGTTGCTGGGGAGCACTATTGTTGCAGGGGATCAATCGCTGCTGAGAGAGATCTACTGTTGAGGGAGGGGTCCAATGTTTTTGGCTGCCAAAGGGTCTATTAATGCTGGCTGTTGGCAATCCATTATTGCTGGGGTGGATTTATTGTCACTGGGTGTCTATTGTTGCTAGATCTATTTTACTGCCTTTCTTGTTATCATTAACAAATTCTATACAAAATACTTAGCACCACAAAATTATACTTATTCTCTAAAAGAGGCGGTACTTGGAGGTTGGTTTGGCAGAGTCAAGGGGTGACTCGGAAGGGAGGAGTTTCTCTAACTATTCTATGAGAAAAAATGCCCTGTATATGTGTATATAGTGAAGAATCTATGCTATTCATAAACAATGCTTTATTGAAACTGTGACTGAATGGATGGCGAATGAATGAAGGAATAAGGGTTGTGTGTGTGACTACAGACTGGAGGGATCCTTGATTTGAGACTTTAGCCAGTCTGGGTACATTCCTGTCAGATAATGTTGTACAGTAATCCCCCGCTCCATCGCGGTTCAGTTTTTGCGGTCCCGGTAATTTGCGTTTTTTTTGTAATGTTATTTTACTAAATAAATCATTAAAAATTAAATATTTCTGTGTTTTCCATAGCTCTTGCTATGTCTCTTAGTATCTTTTATGTGTTTAAATGAGTTTCTATTGTTTTAAAAGTGTGTTTAAAGACCTTAAAATGCTTCTACACGTACAGTGACAGTAAAAAAAACATGCCTACAATGCATTTTAATAGGGTTTTTCTATTTAGCGGCTGGGTCCGGAACGTAACCCCCGCAATGGAGGGGGGGTTTACTGTATTGCATCCGAGATAAGTCTGGTCCATGTTTAATAGATGCACAAGATTTTTTGTTTAATTATCGAAGGCAAGGATATTAGGTAACAAATAAAACTGCATTTTTGTGTATAACTGAAAATGTAAAAATAATTGTTTACCTCATGAAATTTATTGTGTCTCTACTACTAACCTGGGAGTACATGTTGCTAAGCTCGTGAATGAGAGTTTGGTAAAGAAATAGGTAAAATGATGAATAAGTAAGAATTACTGAGATACACTGAGATACAAGTAACCATGATTGAAATACAGTTTTTTTCCCTCAAATATTTTATTTATTTAGAAAGGCAGTAACAGCAGAATGCAAGTGAAACATCTATTATACAGAGAAAACAAAAGAAATCGGAAAATGCCAACACCTTCCGTCAGTGAGGAACATAAACATCATAAATTTTACACAGTCAAGTGTAGTAATACCATATCCCCTACCAGTGGCGGCTGGTGCTCAAAATTTTAGGGGGGGGGGGGGGGCGCAAACAGAAAAATGTAATAGGCATTGCTTTGCGGCAAAAAACGCTGTAAAAAATTGCGTGACTTTGAGGTCGCAAAAGTGTGAAAGGGGCCTTCAGTAATTAAGGTATAGTGTGCCCCCTTTCAATGCAGAGAGACCAGTGTGCCCCCTTTCAATGCAGAGAGACCAGCGTGCCCCCTTTCAATGCACAGTGACCAGCGTGCCCCCTTTCAATGCACAGTGATCAGCGTGCCCCCTATTAATGCACAGTGACCAGCGCGGCCCCCTTTCAATGCACAGTGACCAGCGTGCCTCCTTTCAATGCACAGTGACCAGCGTGCCCCCTTTCAATGCAGTGACCAGCATACATGCCCCCTTCAATGCAGTGACCAGCGTACATGCCCCCTTCAATGCAGTGACCAGCGCACATGCCCCCTTCAATGCAGTGACCAGCTTACATGCCCCCTTCAATGGAGAGATCAGCGTACATGCTCCCAATGCAGAGACCAGCATACCATTCCCCCAATGCAGTGACCAGCGTACATGCCCCCAATGCAGTGACCAGCATACATGCCCCCAATGCAGTGACCAGCGTACATGCCCCCAATGCAGTGACCAGCATACATGCCCCCAATGCAGTGACCAGCGTACATGCCCCCAATGCAGTGACCAGCGTACATGCCCCCAATGCAGTGACCAGCATACATTCCCCCAATGCAGTGACCAGCATACATGCCCCCAATGTAGTGACCGGCGTACATACCCCCAATGTAGTGACCAGCATAAATGCCCCCAATGCAGTGACCAGTGTACATGCCCCCAATGTAGTGACCAGCATACATGCCCCCAATGCAGAGATCAGCGTGCGTGCCCCCAATGTAGTGACCAGCGTACATGCCCCCAATGCAGTGACCAGCGTACATGCCCCCAATGCAGTGACCAGAGTACATGCCCCCAATGCAGTGACCAGCATACATGCCCCCACTGTAGTGACCAGCGTACATGCCCCCAATGTAGTGACCAGCATACATGCCCCCAATGCAGAGATCAGCATGTGTGCCCCCAATGTAGTGACCAGCATACATGCCCCCCAATGTAGTGACCAGCATACATGCCCCCAATGCAGAGATCAGCGTGCATGCCCCCAATGTAGTGACCAGCATACATGCCCCCAATGTAGTGACCAGCGTGCGTGCCCCCAATGCAGGGACCAGCATACATGCCCCAATGCAGAGATCAGCGTGCGTGCCCTAATGCAGCGACCAGCATACATGCCCCCAATGCAGAGATCAGCGTGCGTGCCCCCTTACTTATCTGGAGCAGCAGCAGCGGCGGGCAGCTTCTCCTCAGTCCCGGTGACCGGCGGCGCGTCTCCTCCAGTCCTTCCGCTCCTGCCTCCTCCTCGGCCAATGGCATGGGGTTTGCCTTGCGGCCAATCAGGAAGCGCGTATCGGACGCGCTTCCTGATTGGCCAGGAGGAGGATCGGTGTGACAATAGCGAATTTTCATTCGCTATTATCACACAATGGGTGGGCTCGGGATGCACTGCTCTGTGCCCCGGGTCCACCCTTTGCATCGCCCTATTAGAGCCTCTGGCTCTAATCAGGTGATGGAAAAAAAAATCCCCATTGAACTCCATGCGTCCGGCGCCCCTGCATGCAGATTAGGGGGCCGGACGCATGGATGGGGGGGTGCCCCTGCGCCCTCAGTACACCAGCCGCCACTGTCCCCTACCATGCTAGAAAAACGGGGGAACTGACCCGATCCAATCATGTGGAACATGGAGAGGCACCAAAAATATTAGATAAGGGCAAATAAGGCCACATCGTTGATCCAACTGTTTCTGTCTTAGGAGTTTAACTGAAGCGTAGAAAGAAGAGAGGAGGCCAAGAGAAAAGGAGGCAGAACCAGAAGGGAAAGGGAGAGGAGGAAGGGGGAAGAGAAAAAAAAAAGGGAGGGGGGGCAAGGGAGTGTCGCCACGTACCGGGCACGTACACCACCACGAATCCCCCACACAGCAAGGCTTTAAGAGCACATCAGGTATTTCCCCCTGTCAGAGAGGATAAACACATTCCAGTAATCCCACACCTTCTCATAGCGTTCACGCCGGTGCAATGCCATAAGAGTCAAAACCTCCATCTTGTTGATCTCCTCCAGTTTACGCTAAATATAGGGAAACAGGATTTAGCTGCACACAAAACGTGAGGAAGAATCAATTTTTTTTATATTTCCGCATCGGAATGTTCGACAGTTGTAAAAGAAAGAAGGCTGGGGTGTCCGGGATGGTATAGTCAGTGAGGTCTCCCAAAAGATTCTTAACTGCAGTCCAGAACCCATGAAGCCTAGGACACGACCAAAAAATGTGTAGTAAGGTGCCCTCCTCCCCCTGACAACGCCAACACGCCCCTGAGGTCCCCGGGTAGATCTTGCGCAAGAGAGAAGGCACCCTATACCATCTGGTGAGGACTTTGTAATTAGACTCCTGAACTTTCGTGCAGGTTGGCTTTTTCAATGCAATGGTACATAAGTTTAGCTTTTGGGCCGGGGTAAGTGTCAGCTGTAAGTCCAGCACTCATTTGCGAATGAAAGAAGGGGTGAAGTCTTCCCCGGGAGTCACCAATAAACCATAGGTCTTCGAAAACGTGTGAGGTAGGACCCCTTCCCCAGAGCAGTAGTCCTCATAAGGAGTGAGCGCCCGGTTGAAAAGGTCCGGAGAGGGCAAGGAGTGAAGAAAGTGGTGAAGCTGTGCCGCCCACCAAAATCCCAGGGCAAAGGGCCCAGCCTATCCCACCAACGTTGCTATGGAAGGCCACCTGCTATCACAGAGAAAATGCGAGGCCCACCCCTTACCTCGTTGTTGTAGGAGCCGGTAGGCTGGGTCAGTGCTGCCCGGTGGGAAGGCAGGATTGCCAAACATGGGGAATAGGGGGGAAGTAAACATAGAAATGGCCGGATGGGAGAAGAGCGCGGCCACCAGCGAGAGAGTCACGCCAATCGTGGGATGAGATTCAAGAGATAGCGCACAAAAATTACGACACCATGGGGCACCACCCAGGGGAACCTCCGATTGGGCTTGTTTGATCTGTTGAAATACAGTTTTGCAAGTGTTATATACTTGAAGAAGATGCTAAGGTTTATTTTTTGTTTGGTTACAGTTGTAAAGTAATTGTCTTTTGAATATTTTTTTTTTTTATTGTTTATAACCATTACTGTTTTTATTTGCTTATGATACTCATGTATTGCAACGTTAAGAAACTATGTTCCGAGGTAGAATCTGCGCTTAAGTAAATTGTAAGGTTCTGTTCTGGGACTCCTTGGTTCTACTTGGGTCCAGAGGATAAGGAACTGAAGGTGTTTTGCCTCATGTCACTTCTGAATCCAATCTGAGATTGGGAGCTCTCTTTCTGATTTGTTGATTTCTGCTGCAATTTTGGGTTTGAGAAAGATTTTCTATTGAATACACACGTCTAGTAATGAAAACTGTTGCTAGAAAACACTTTATTTCTGCACATTTAATGGACTTATGTTTGAATTCTTAAAATGGCAGAATATTATTTTTAAAAACTCCAATGGTTAAGAAAGACTTTATCTAGTAGTTTAGATTATTTTGTGCTTATTAATGCTCACTGGAGAAGTATCAGCTCCCTATTCATGCCTCTATCCGGATTTGTTCTACTTTAAGAAATTACTAAAATCTTTGCATGGAAATCCTTGTTGTTTTAAAGCCATAGAGGAAGTTCAGGAAGGATTCCATAAGCTTTGCCAACCCATCATTTTGGAGACATTTCTCTACCTTTTCATAAGCTGAAGGTTGAAAGAGACTCCTGTTGTAAAAGTTCCTGGGAATGCCTAGAGAAAGAGCCATGATGCAAACCCAAGGCCTGAACGTTCCAGTGAACACCACGGGAAAGAGATCTGAGGTTCCAGCCTGAAGACCCGAAGGATGATTTCTTTGCAACATCAGTTCCAGTCTGTTTGTGGATGCCAAGTTCTGTACATACTAAGAGGCGAGTCTTTATGGGGTAGTGGATCTATCCTGGCTGCATGGGTAGGTACAGAATATTTGGAGGTATTGAAGAAGTTTAGAAAATGAATTTGAGAAGTGAAATGATATGGACATTTTACAATCTGGAAAACTTATGGGAATTTGCAAGGCTCAATACAAGAGAGACTTTTTTATTTTTTTTTTTATCTTTTTCTAAAGACTATTTTTTTAACTTAAAGACTATCATTTTTATTTTTTTATCTTTTCATGAACATTTGCTATACAATTGGGATGACCGCATATATACTGTGGCAAGCGGCAGGCTGGCTCAGCTGCGCGAATCGACCTATGGGTACGTCGGTTTGCGGAAGCAGTGCTGGGGGGCAAGCGCGTGCCGCCGCCAGCGGCATGCTCCTGCCCCCACTAGGTAGCGGGGATGCCGATCCATTGGGCCGGCAGCCGCAATTGCCGTGGGGCACCCGCGATCGCTCCCCTTTGAGAGAGGACAGTCTGCTGTTGTAAACACAGCTGACCGTTCTTCTCTCTGAAATGATCACAGAGCGCCTGTGATCCTTCTATATAGGAACATAGGCCTCTGTGGTCATTTCACAAGTCCCTCCCCCCACAGCTAGAAAATACTCCCCTAAGCTCACAATTAACCCTTTGATCACCCCTGGGTTAACCCCTTCCCTGCCAGTGTCATTATTAAAGTAACAGTGCATATTTTTAGCACTGATTACTGTAGTAATGTCACTGGTACCCCCAAAAGTGTCAAAAATGTCAGTTAGGGGTCCGATCTGTTCTTCGCAATGTCGAAGTCCCGCTAAAAATCGCAGATCGCCGCCATTACTAGTAAAAAAAAAATACATAAATCTTTCCCCTAGTTTGTGGACGCGATAACTTTTGTGCAAACCAATCAAAATACACTTATTGCGGGTTTTTTTTTTACCAAAAATATGTAGCAGAATACAAATTGGCCTATAAGGACGAAAAATTTAGATTTTTTTAAATTTTTTTCTTTGGGAATGTATATAGCAGAATGTGAAAAACATAGTTTTTTTCCCCTATAAACACGGCACGACCACGATTGCCGAACTGCGTGCACCCGCGGGCGTGCGAGAGCAGCCGTTCTGGGGTGCCGTCATATGACGTCGTCCCAGAATGAGAGCCGAGCCGCTGTCATTTGACGGTAGGCGGGTGGCAAGTGGTTAAATTCCTTTTCTTCCCCATTCTGATGCTTGATTTGAGCTTCAGCAAGTCACCTTCACCATGTGTAGAGTTGCTGCCATGTGATTGGCTGCTTAGCAATTTGTGTTTCCAAACAGGTGTACCTAATTAAGTGGCGGGGGAGTGTATGTTGGAGGGAGCGCTACAAAGTTTTATGTTTTCTTGTAATAGATTGGAAAGGTTTAGAGAAAGCAAGGGAAAGGCATAAAAAAGAAGAAGGCCTCTTTCACACGGGCGTTCCGTATGTCCGTATATCACCCCATCCGTTTGCGGCTGATATACGGACATAATGTAAGTCAATGGGATTGCGGATGTCAGCGGATGACCATCCACTGACATCCGATTTGCGCCCTTTCAGTTCTGTTCCGTTATTTGGAACGGAACAGAACCCTATTTTTTCTTCCGTTTAAAAAATGGACCTGATGCAAAATCGGATGTCAGCGGTGTCATCCGCTGACATCCGCAATGCCCATAGACTTACATTATGTCCGTATATTATACGCAAACGCATGGGATGATATGCGGACATACGGACCAGATGACAAGTGTCATCCGTGTCCGTAAAAAAAAAAAAAAAAAGTGCCGGAGCGGATCGCAATACGGTCCGCTCCGTGTGAAAGAGGCCTAAAGAGGAGGCATAGGGATGAGAGAGTATTACTTTTACTCCACTTCCAAATACTGTATGTCATTCCTGTCTGCTCCTCTACAATTAGCTTCCTCATACAGAGTAGGTATTTGCATTTCTGTTGTGTATGGAGAAAGTGTATTCATGGCTGACATCCTGAATTATTTATGTGTAACACAGATGTGTAATCTGCTTATTGTTGAACAAATGACGATAACGATATCTCAGTTACCCATCAATACTTAAGGAACTTTGGAGAACATTATTGCTGCTCTATAAGATGGCTGTGACTTCATCAACACCATGGAAGTGTTCTATTTACATCCCTTATTTATCCCTTTGTTGTGTATCAGGCTCTTCAGTGAACAACATAACAATTATAGGAGTGGACTCGAGTCTCTGATGATAACAAAGAAAAACACGATAATAACACCCTTTCCCCAGTCTAAAAATATTCTTCTTTTAACTTTTAAAGTAGGCAGCGTTTGAGTGGAGAATGGCGTAAGCGCATTTTGTTCTCTCATAAGATCAATTGCTCAATTTTATATACTGTTCCTATGTATAAAATTATGATTCATAGTGCTATATCATGCAATAAACAAATGTCTGAAACTCAAATTCACTTTCTTTATGAGTTATATGTGGCATATTATTTTTTCTTACTTGAAGGATATTTTAAAGTAAACCTGTTCTGAGGGGAACATGGTAAGATCATTGTTAACCAATAAGAACCAAGCCTATTTCTGACACGTCGTTTTACAAGTTAAAATCTGTTTTTTTTTGCTAGAAAATTACTGAGAACCCCAAACATTATATATATATTTTTTAGCAAAGACTGTGGAGAATAAAATGGCAATATTTTTTCTATTTTTTCTGTATTTGCACAGCAGTCTTTCAAATTGGAAAAAATGCATTTTACTGCATTTAAAAAAAAAAAACTAAACAGTAAAGTTAGCCCACTTTTTTTTGTATATTGTGAAAAATGATGTCACGCTAAGTAAATAGATACCTAACATGTTAAGGTTTAAAATTGCGCACACTCGTGGAATGGCAACAAACTACGGTACTTAAAAATCTCCATAGGTGACGCTTTAAAAATGTTACCATTTTCGAATTTTAAAAATATCTGTGACATATGTGGCCATCATCCATAATTATATATGTGTGAAAAAAGGAAGAAAGTCGAACTGTGCAGGCCAAACAGAGGGATGTTCATCGTTGAATAAAATCCATGTTTTTTTTGTATCAAAAAATAATAAATAAAAACAATCCAAACCAATCGCTTTCTCAGGGCTATAAAGACCCTATAGTGCTCATCACCGGTAGGTACACATACAAGGAATGCTCCCTGGGCGGGCGCCAGGACCATATTATAGGACAACCATCTGATACCAGTATTTTGGTGTTCTATTATGCGTGTCCACAGGACATATACCAAGGCATATGTGAGAGAATCACGATACACAAAGAAAGAAAGCCCCCTCAAAGAGGTCTGTCCTTTTATGGGCAAGATAATTGCCCCCTAGGGTTTGGGGGGGAAGGCAGATACCCCACTATACACGTCCCCTTATGTCAGTCACAGTTATTAGTGCTATATTTCCTCAGGGGAGCAAGTAAGTCCAAATATCCTTTGGAGAAGTCCTGTGAACTTGTATCACTCACTGCCACATAGTTATCCGTTGACCAGTTTAGAGTTACAGTGGAGGTCTTTTTCCAGAATTATTCTTTAGAGTTATTATTATATCTTGCTCTGGCATTTTCAGCGTTACCACATGTGTGGTTGGAACACCGTTTTCATTTGCGGGCGCGACTTACGTATGCATTTTCTTTCGTGAGCGAGCTCACGGCGACGGGGGGCGCTTTACATTTTTTTCCTATTTATTTTATTTAATTTTTTATTTTTAGCACTGTTTTAAAAAAAATAAAAAAATCTGATCAGTTTTATTGCTGTCACAAGGAATGTAAACATCCCTTGTGACAGTAATAGGCAGTGACAGGTACTCTTTATGGCGGGATCGGGGGTCTCCACTGCACTTTAAAGTATTCAAAATTCTGAAATCTGCATTTTTGATTACTGACAGTTTTTACAATCAGCGCCATTAGCAGTCCAGTATACTAGAAGTGACGTTGAGACGTTGCTTCCAGGTTATTACATCGGAGAAGTTTGCAGGAAGTGGTTAAATTGCAGATAACAAGTTAGGCCCCTTTCACACGGGCCGGATTCATTTTGACAGACTGCTATTGCTCAGCGGGGATTGCTCCATTGATCCGCTGAGTAGGCGGATGACAGGTCCATCCCGCTCACTGTGCAGAGATGGACCTGTCAGAGTCAGTGGCGGCTGGTGTATTGAGGGCACATGGAGCTCCATTTTTTTTTTTTTTAAATCACCTGATTAGAGCCAGTGGCTCTAATAGGGTGATGCAAAGGGTGGACCCGGGGTGCAGAGCAGTGCGCCCAGATTCCACCCATTGTGTGACAATAGCAAATGAAATAACCTGTTTTGGTCTGTTTGAACTGTTTCTCAATAAACTCAGTACCAAAACTTTCAGCTGCTAGTGCCACTTGAAAAGGTTTGTACAATTACAAGATGCCTACGCACACAGGTCTGTAGCATACAAAATTGGATGCCGTGGGTTCTTTTATGCACACATGGTAATTATAGGATAGTTTGTATTTTTGGCTGTCCTTAATGAGCCCATGCTTATGACTGAAACCAGCACAGAACATTTTTTTCACAATAAAAACATGAATTCTATTCTTACTTGCTGAAATGGCAGCTTGTTTGGTGAAAAACAAAATCAATGTTTTGGATCATTCTCTGATTCTTTATTATTAAGCTAAGAGTGGAATCAATAACCTTGTAAATACCAACAACTAAAGGTTTTTGACATGGGGGCTGAGGGGACAAACACTTGGACCGGCTGACAAGACTGTGTTTGGGTACTTTAACACATCTTTGTTATATGCATCCGAATTGCCCTTTATAACTGTAGAGCACCCCCTAAGGAGCCGCAAGTAAACTGGGATCCCCTCACCCTGCACAGCCAGGCACACTGAATCTTCACAGACACACTTAAGTCAGAGAACAGTCAGGATTTTTGTTTTTTGTTGTTTTATTGAGGGTAGGGAGAGAATAAGGATGGGGTGCCCACTTTACTTCAACAACAACTTCAGGCACAACTCTTCTGATAGATATTCTCTATACACAGCTCTTTGTGCAGCTCCTTTTATTCATCCAGCACACACTTGCTTGCAGAACCTAGCTGGAACACTGTGAATACCTGACAGTCACTCAGTAAGATGAGCACAATGGACCATTACAGGCAGGAACCTAAGGCACCTCAGGTGTGTAGCACAATTTTAGTGTCCAGCTTACTGTACAACACTCCTGTGCAGGGCTTTTTTTCTCAGAAAATAGGTGCAGGAACTCCCTCTTTCTGAGTCCCCCCTTGTCTCTGCGCCCCACCCACCTCCAAGCCCTGTCCCTTTGTTCCACCTGCTACCCACCTCTCAGTACTGCCCTAAGTATCATTTTGTGGTGCTATATAAATATATAGAATGTGTTCTTGTCTAATATCAAGAAAAGCAGTAAAATAGATCCCCTGGAGCCACCAACAATAGATCCCTTACATAACAATAGACTCCCCCAGCTACAATGAAGCCCATCCCAACAACAATAGGTTCCCCACACAACACTAGACAACCCCTCCCCCCCACACACACAGCAACAATGGACCACCCACAACAAATTACCACCCCCAGCAACAAAAGATCCCCAGCAACAAGATGATCCCCAGCGATCATCAATAGACCCTCCAGCAGCCAGCAATAGGGGACTTCTCCCTCAATAGTAATTCCTACCAGCAACATGAGACCCCCCCAGCAACAATAGATCTCCCACCAGTGACAATAGATCCCTCAGCAGCCTGCATCAATAGACCCTCCAGTACACCCCTTGCTATTACATACTTTCAGTGCTAGAGGTGCCGGAACTGCGTTCCCACTGAAAAAAGCCCTACTCCTGTGGCTACTGATTCCAGCATAACCTCTCCAGGCACTGCCAACCCGCCTGGCTGCAGCTGCCCTTTTCACTAGCCTTCCAGGCTAACTTCTCCCCACAGTCCTCCGGACTGACACTCACCAGCCCATCCGGCTGACTCTCAGGAGATGAGATCTCCCGGAAGATCTCCCCTACTCCTGCTGTCCTCTCTTCCTTGCTCCTGTGCCTCCAGGAAGAGCTTTCTCTGTGTGTTTTGGTAGGATCCTTCCAGCACCTGGGCCTCAGGCCTGAGGTCAAACCCCCCCAGACTAGGGGGCACCCTCAAGGGCCACTGACAGCCTCCTCAGAACTCCATCTTCCATCTGACTTCCCCTGCTGGTGTGGCTCATGTCTATTTATGAGGAGAACCTGCCCCCTTCCAGACCTTTTTTGCTATAGATTGGTCAAAGCCCTCATAAATACTCCAGGCAGTCTCTACTTACTCCCACCCTCCAGCTCTGGAAGATGCTACAAACGTCCAGACCAGGGGGAAGTGCCAGAGAGCTGCCTGATGAGTCATCCAGCCCTGGTCTAAATTACCCTGACCCAGATTACACAGTTCAGGCTTAACTGTGTTTTGCCTACTCTAAAAGCAAACCTATTTACATCTAGCACACATACTAGAGGGTGCTACATAACAATCAAATTCTGACTGGTCATTTTCAAGTAATCATATTTGCTCAAGCTATGGGTTGCCTTTGGAGGATTCTATCTCAGCTGCATTAGTCCTGATATATCATCCTCATGTTCTGGTGTGACCTGGACCCTCTAATTGGACTGAGTGCTTTGTGTTCCTGATTGTTTGTATTTCTCCTGAAAAAGGAATTTAGTGGTGAAACGAGTGGAGATCAAGACCAGTGCCTCAATCGTTTCTATGTGATCTAGCCCAACACATTTAAGGATATTTGTTATTCTCAAAGAAGCATATTTATGCTATATATGGGCAAGGTCCTTACAGAACAAACACACCCCTATGTATTGTGGAATGCAGGTTACACTTATGATAAGTGTTTATGGTTTTTATATCAATTTTATTGAATTGCGTTGTTAATAAACATATGTATTTTCATACACTACTCACTTCCTATAATTGGGGTTATGTGCGGCAACCTATTAAGTCCCCTTTCCCCTTTTCTCCCTTTTTTTTGTACTTATTTGGATATGGTGCCACAGCAACAATTTATTCTTCATCTTGCTTTACCGTGAACTAAAGAAGCTGATGTTACTGTCATTTCTTGACTTCCAAATATAGTCAATGAGTATAAAATTTGTAAAGTCTTCTCCTGTTTCAACTCACTACTATTGTGGACACTGCTCCTATTAAAATTGTCCATGAAGCCCTTAGGCTGGTCATATATGAGTATGTTACCCATTTGGACAAAACAGGGGAGCTCACATTTCTTTCTTTAACTATCAACATGTTCTGAAAGCTGATGCAACTTTTCCTCCTGCACTTATTCACGGTACATTATGAGATTATTACTTGAAGGGGCTAAGCGCAATTTAGCCAAATAGAGAAATGTGGGCTTGTGTGCTTTATACAGCTCTTTCTATCCGGCCTAGATCTGCCTATGAATCTGATGAAACCCTAAGAATGGAAGCTTTGTTGGAAAATCTATACATGTAAAAGATTATCACCTCCAAGCACAATTTAATAGGCTTGGGTTTCTTAAGGGGTCTAGTTATAAAACATTTGCTGGCCGAATGTCAGAAGCATTCATGCAAGCTGAATTAAATTGTCTCTTATTTTTTATAATAGATTAATTCTTGTGTCATCAGCTTCATCAAGTGGCCAAAATGAGGTACAGTAAACCCCCCTCCATTGCGGGGGTTACGTTCCGGACCCAGCCGCAAAAAGTGAAAATCCGCAAAATAAAAAAACCCTATTAAAATGCATTGTAGGCATGTTTTTTTTACTGTCACTGTACGTATAGAGACATTTTAAGGTCTTTAAACACACTTTTAAAACAATAGAAACACATTTAAACACATAAAAGATACTGAGAGACATAGCAAGAGCTATGGAAAACACAAAAATATTTCATTTTTAATGATTTATACAGTAAAATAACATTACAAAAACAAAATGCAATATACCGGGACCGCAAAAACTGAACCGCGATGCAGCGGGGGTTTACTGTATATATTCTTAGGGTATTTGAGAAAACTGCATTTTGGCCACTAGATAAAGCTAACGATACAGAAATGAATCTATTAGAAATCATACAGTAAAAGTTTGTTCAATTTACAAAAGTTTCTGACATTCTGAGAAACACCAAATGTTTTTTTTTCAAATAGATCCCAACGTGTTGGAAGAAAAAAATGGGCTTAAAGGAGAATTAGAGTCTTCCAAACTTCTATTAGAAAATGGCCTATGCAAAGTTCCTTTTCCAAAACAACTTTTCCCTGACTGCTAGTGATTTTTTTTTTTCTGTTCTGTGTACACTGCATAGCACATGGTGGATGACAGCATAGTAAGAGGTAACATAGTTCGTAAAGCTGAAAAAAGACAACAGTCCATCCAGTTCAACCTATGTGGGTGTGTGTGAATGTATCTAAAATGTACAGGTATATCCCTGTATGTTGTGATCAATAGGATGCCTATCTAATAGTTTTTTTTAAAACTATTGATGCTCCCTGCTGATACCACTGCTTGTGGAAGAGAATTCCACATCCTTACTGCTCCAACAGTAAATAACCCTTTACTGGTTCTCAATTCAGTGAATGGGCACGTGTCTTTTTAAATTCCCTTTCACTGAAAAGTTTTTTTCCCTATGCTAGGGTCACCAGTAAGATATTTGTAGATTGCTATTATATCCCCTCTCAAGCGTCTCTTTTCCAGAGAGAATAAATTCAATGCCTGTAGTCTTTCCCCAAAGCTGGGGTCCTCCAGTACCTTTATTAGTTTTGTTGCCCTTCTTTGAACTCTTTCCAGTTTCAGCACATCCTTCGTGAGGACTGGTGCCCAGAACCGGGCAGCATACTCAAGATGTGGCCGGACTAGAGTCTTGTAAATTGGCAGAATTATTGTTCTATACCCTTGAGTAAATCCTCTTTTTGATGCATGCTAGTATTCTGTTGGCTTTGCCTGCAGCAGCTTGGCATTGCATGCCATTGCTGAGCTTGTCATCTACTATTACCCCCAGATGTTTCTTCATTCTGGATTCCCCCAGAGGTTCTCCCCCTAGCGAGTGACTTGTGTTTGTATTTTTGGCACCCAAATGTATCACCTTACATTTGTTAACATTAAGGGTCCATTCACACTAGCGCGACTTGTCAGGCGACTTGGTCGCCTGACAAGTCGCGGTCGGTCGCCTGCCATTGATTAGCACAGGACACGTTCTAATAGGAGCGATACAAGTCGCTCCGACTTAGTAAAAGGGCCCTGTACTACTTTGGGGCAACCTGGAGGCGACTTGCATTGACTTCAATTATATGAAGTCCGTGCAAGTCGCGACGAGATCGCGGTGCACGCTGTGCACTGCGACTTCACAGGTCGCCCCAGCAAGTCGTGTCGCCCCTGTCTGAATGGGCTCTAAACCTCATTTGGCATGTAGTATTGACATTGTACATTATTTTTATTACAGGTAATTATATAGTGCTGGCAATTTTACACAGTGCTTTACATATTGTACACTCATATCACTCTCTGCTGTCATGGGGAAAAGGGAGGGTGTCCAGTGAACTTACGCTTTAATGTTACGCTGAGATCCAAGGACAGCAGAGGAAAGGAGGGCTGTGTTATGTACACAGTGGACGATCCTCACTGCTCCCTACCTGGGACCTGCTCCATCAGTCCTCCCCATCTGACATTGACACCACTGACATGGATCTCAGGGGGGTTCGGTGTTCCTATCTGGGTGACCCAGGATGTATCCCCCCCATGTATGTATGTATGAATGTAGAATGCCGGGCTCAGGGATGTGCTGCCATATTACATGGGCTCCCCTCTGCCTACCAGGAATAATACCCTGTGACCGACCCCTCTCTCCTGGATTATCCAGGATGTCTTCCAGCCTGTGGTGACCTGTTGGGATCTTCCAGGACAGGGAGTGATGGGAAAGTCCTGATCCCTCTTCCCTCCATCATCATAGAGAAGAGTATAGGGAGGGCTCAGCACACCTGCAGCCTTTCCCACACCGACTATGGCTGTGGCTAAAGCAAGCTCTCTCATTTGACAGAAGAGGCAGGCAAGGGAATCCAACAGTGATTGGGTGTGTACCTCAAAGAGACGCAGCAGACCCATCAAGAAAGACGGATCCCTGTGCGAGAGGTATGTCCGGGGGTGTTCACTAATGTCCACTTCTGCAGTGGGGGGAAGAAGCCGGTCCGGAGACAACCAGGTCAGTGCATGACAGCTACTTACTCTCCATACATCTGTCCCCCCATTTACCCTTCCCTCCTTCCATTCATTCCTCCATCCCTCCTTCCATTCATTCCTCCATCCATAAATCTGTCCATCCTTCCATTTATTCACCTCTACTTCCATCCATCCATCCATCCAATAATCTCTCTATCCATCCATCCCTTCCTCCCTTTCTCCAACAATCTCCATAAAGCTGACCCAACACTAGAAAATCAGATTGGACATTCTCGTTTATATTTACCAAAACCATGTAATAAAAAGAAAAAGCTAAACATACATTCAATCTGTATTCAATCAGGCAGGCCCTTGTACTACACATTTGATGGTAGCTCAAAAGGATATTGTACAATCAGATTGTATAGAATATGGCCAGCTTAAGGCTCACCATGCATGTTACAAAAGGTGGGGCCTAAAGATGAAGGGGTGTGGTTTACAGATGACAGGGCGGGTCCTAAATGGGAAGGGGCGAGGTCTTGACAGGAAGGGGTGGGTCATATTTAAATTAGGGGATGCAAGAGTTTAGTCAGGCCTAGAAAACATAAATACACCACTGGGTCCCGGGAATGGTTCACTTGTAATCCAGTGCGGTTCACTTTAGTGTGAGTACAAGCCCTGCCAGAGCAAAGTTCTCTGCATAGATGACTGTGTACTAAAACAGGGATCACTGGTCTGGTTAGCATGGAGTGTGCCTGGGGAACACTTCCTAAAAGTGATTGTAAACTTTTTTTCTAGTTAGAATACCAGGTTTATACTTGCACATACATGATATTGCACAGAGTGGCCCTGAACTAGGGGTGTTGAAATTATTTGTAGCATCGATGCATCGCGATGCAGCCTTGAACGATTCAGATTTGTTGCTGAGGAACGGCCGCATCGATGCCTGGATGATGTCATCCCGGCTCCCCCCGCCTCTCCCAGGACAGCCCTGCCAGTGCACTCTAAAGTTAAACCAAATCAGTGTCAGTGACTCTGTTTCAGGGTCACTTCCTACAGTGTGTAAGGGTTAATGTAAACCGATGCCTCTACCTTTATTATCTCTGATCTTTCATCGCCATCACAGTCACGTGCCCTCTGGCCGGCCGTTCTCCTCCTACCTCTCCTCCCTGCCGGTGTGCACGAGACTGACGGCTATGAAAGATCACACCAGAAGTTGCACTGACATGCGGCTTTGAAATCATTTGATTTCAGATAAGATTGCACGATTTCAAAGCCGCGGGCAATGTGAATGAAGGGCTAAAGTGGTAATAAACCCCAAAACTAAAAATGTTTTGTAGCAGTATTTCCAGACATTGGGCCTGATGTGGGTCTGCCATGGTTACCGTTAACACCAACAGCACATTTAAGCTGATTGCCCAAGTGTGAGATATGAGACAATGAACAGTCCGGCTTTGGTGTGTTTTGTTTATTTTATATGGGGATGGGAGAAGGGAATGAGTGGGGTACTCCTCTGGCTCAACTAGGTACAAATCATAACACTGAAGAAAAATGCCTTTCAGCACTGTCTTGACGCCGGCTGAATGCCGACCAACGCTTGCTGGCGCTTGAAATCACTGACTTGCTGTACTGTAATGAAAACTGACTTCTGATACTCTGGTTAGTCCTTGACACTGCTTCCTCCAGTCCTTCATGACTGAGGTAGCCTCTTGTAGATACTGCTGCAACTCTCAACACTATAACACTGTACACTTCAGGGCCCAACCACTGGCACCTCCTTTACTCTTCAGGGTTAAACTCTGGCACCCCCTTTACTCTATTTCTCCACCGGCTAGCTAGCTCCTGGATCCCTCTTACCTTCTCCGGAGTGGTCCCCTCTGACTAGGCAGACCCCCAGGGACAGTTTACAGTACTCACGACTCAGAATGCTTTCCTGGAACTCGACCCCCACAGCTCCGCTGGTCCTCAGCACACTGGATCCTTCCTGCTGCTCAGCTCAGCCCTGTATCCCCTCAGGCCAGCCGCCTGGGATACCTGATTCTTCCTGACAGGAGGAGAGAAAGCCATAGACTTCCTCCTGGGACTCTGCTTCCCGCCAAAGACCACCTGTCATGTGCTCCCCATAGACCTATACCCCCTCCCAGAATGCTCTGCGGCAGAATCTGCCCTTCCAGGATGGATACAAGCCCTGGTGTGCAATTGGTCAGGTTTCCTCCACTGCCCAATGAGAGCCCTCATTGGGACACAGTGGGGATACTCCCCAACTCAACAGGCACACCTGGGAACACATGTCAGCCTAGCTGAAAATCATGGCCATGCTGATAAGCAGACAAGGCCCACTTTACTTTACCTAGCACCTACCTTGGAGGGTGCTACAGTTATATATTGCAGCTTACCAATCATTAAACGTGATGGCTGTATTAGTTTTCTTTTTCACCCGGTTATCTGGCCAGTAACACACCACCTGTATTAGAACTCTGGATGAGGGAGCAAAGGGGGCACCTTTGGACAGCAGCATTGTCAGTCTGGGAGAAGGGAAGTGTTAGAAGTACTGGCAGATTTAAATACACTATTGAAGACAAACTCCAGCTAATATTTTTTATTCAGTTACAGCAAACTGTTTTTATCTCTTGGGATAGAGGTTTTACATAAATAAATGAAAGCTGATAAGTTTAAGCACCCCCTGCCAGTGTTACATGGTCTGTCGCATTACTGTAACTGCTTTTCTTTTGAAAAACAACAAACTTACTGGCCAGATCACCAGATAAAAATACAAGGAAGAAAGCCTAAAAAAGAAAATGAATACAGCCATCACAAGAAAGAATTAGTAAGCTGCGATATAACAAATGTTCGCTTTTCGGTTTAATACAACTTTTAGCTCAAATGATAAAAAAGCATGATTGATAAACATAAGAGTGCTGCACTTGATTATTAGTGACATTCTATGCTAAGTAGTAAGTGAATAGCTTATCTTATTCATAATAACCTATTACTTGAAAAACAGCGATCTCCTATGGAAACTTCTACCGGCAAAAAAATGGTACATTGTGGAACCAAGGCTAGATTTTACCCTGGCTGTTTGTTAAGGTGGAGTTATCATCTTTCAAACTTTATGAAACGTGCAATATTATATTAGGAAAGCACCTCTGCCAGTACCATGGACAGAGCAAAGCTCATGCACTGTTTGCACAGTATGTATTGTTTGAATTTTACATTTGTGGCTTTCTAATAATATAATTCCACACTGGGCCATTTCCACATGAGGTCTGATGTCCAGAACAAAAAAACAGCAATAGGTGCATATAAAGTACAGTGCATCCGGAAAGTATTCACAGCGCTTTACGTTTCCACATTTTGTTATGTTACAGCCTTATTCCAAAATGGATTAAAGCCATTATTTTCCTCAAAATTCTACAAACAATACTGTATAATGACAATGTGAAAGATATTTGTTAACCACTTGCCGACTGCCGCACGACTATTTACTGCGGCGGTCAGCCCCTCACAGGCAAAGTGACGTAGGGCTACGTCGCTAGCCTGTAAGGGTTTTGGGAGCGAGCGCGCGCCACCGGATGCGCGCTCCCGCTCAGTCACTGACCCCCCCCCCGCGCGTGTGCCCGGCGGACCCGATGTCCGCCGGGCACTCGCGATCGTCTGTGACAGCGGGAGAAAGGCAGGCGGCTGATGTAAACAAAGTCGCCTGTCATTCTCCATGTGTAAGAATGGTGATCACACGGTTCTACTATGTAGGACCGTTGATCACTGTTCTTACACATCAAGCCACAGCCAATCACAGTTAGAAAAACGCCCCTAGGGACACACTTAACCCCTCCCTCTCAAAAAAAAGTTAACCCCTTCACTGCCAGTGTCATTTTTACAGTAACAGTCCATATGTATAGCACTGATTACTGTAGTAATGTCACTGGTAACCCCAAAAGTGTAAAAAATGTCAGTCAAGGGTCCGATCTGTCCGCCCCAATGTCGCAGTCCCGCAAAAAAAAAAATCGCAGATCGCCTCCATTACGCGTTAAAAAAAAACAACAAAAATTACAAAAATCTTTCCCTTTGTTAGTAAACGCAATAACTTTTGCACAAACCAATCAAAATACGCTTTTTGCGATTTTTTTTACCAAACATATGGTAAAAAATAATTGGCCTAAAATGTAAAAAAATTTTGATTTTTACATTTTTTTTGGGGAATTTCATATAAAAAAATGTGAAAAATATTGTTATTTTTGCAAAATTGACGCTCTTTTTTTGTTTATAGCGCATGATCAAAAAATCGCACAGGTGATCAAATACCACCAAAAGAAAGCTCTGTTTGTGGGAAAAAAAAGGACGCCAAATTCATTAAGGTACAGCATCGCACGACCATGCAATTGTCTGTTAAAGTCACGCAGTGCCGAATCGCAAAATAGGCCCTGGTCAGGAGGGGGGTAAAATCTTCCGGGGCTTAAGTGGTTAAAAATCTTTGCAAATTTATTAAACATAAAAAACAAAAAAAAAATCACACGTACATAAGTATTCACAGCCTTTGCTCAATGCTTTGTTGAAGCACCTTTGGTACAAATTACAGCCTCAATTCTTCTTAAGTATGATGCTACAAGCTTGGCACACCTATTTTTGGGCAGTTTCTCCCATTCTTCATTTCAGGACCTCTCAAGCTCCATCAGGTTGGATGGGAACGTTGGTACACAGCCATTTTCAGATCTCTCTAGAGATGTTCAAACGGATTTAAGTCTGGGCTCACTCAAAGAAATTCACAGAGTTGTCCCATAGCCACTCCTTTCTTATCTTGGCTGTGTGCTTAGGGTAGTTCTCCTGTTAGAAGATGAACCTTCACCTCAGTCAGAGGTCCAGAGCGCTCTGGAGCAGGTTTTCATCAAGGATGTTTCTGTACATTGCTGCATTCCTCTTTCCCTCGATCCTGCCTAGTCTCCCAGTTCCTGCTGCTAAAAAACATCTCCACAGTATGATATTGTCACCACCATGCTTCACTGTAGGGATGGTATTGGCCAGGTGATAAGTGGTGTCTGGTTTCCTCCAGACATGACACTTGCCATTCAGGCCAAAGAGTTCAATCTTTGTTTCATCAGACCAGAGAGTTTTGTTTATCATGGTCTGAGAGTCCTTTAGGTGGCTTTTGGCAAACTCCAGTTGGGCTGTCATGTGTCTTTTACTGAGGAGAGGCTTCCATCTGGCCACTCTACCATACAGGTCTGATTGGTGGAGTGATGCAGAGATTGTTGTTTATCTGGAAAGTTCTCCTCCCTCCACAGAGAAATGCTGGAGCTCTGTCAGAGTGACTATCAGGTTCTTGGTCACCTCCCTGACTAAGGCTCTTCTACCCCGATTGCTCAGTTTGGCAGGGCGGCCCTCTCTAGGAAGTGTCCTGGTTCTTCTATTTATAGATGATGGAGGCCACTGTGCTGCAGAAATTTTTCTGTACCCTTCCCCAGATCTGTGCCTCGATACAATCCTGTCTCTGAGGTCTACAGACAATTTATTGGACTTCATGTGTGCTCTGACATGCACTGTTAACTGTGGGACCTTATATAGACCAGTGGAAACAGGATGCACCTGAGCTCAATTTTGAGTGTCATGGCTAAGGCTGTAAATACTTATGTACATGTGATTTTTTCATTTTTTATCTTTAATAAATTTGAAAAGATTTCAAACAAACTTCTTTCACGTTGTCATTATGGGGTATTGTTTGCAGAATTATGAGAAAAATAATGAATTTAATTAATTTGGGAATAAGGCTGTAACATAATAAAATGTGGAAAAAAGTGAACCTCTGTAAATACTTTCAGGAGGCACTGTATATCGAGACCAAAGAACAAAAAGGTAATATATTGCAACTTAGCAGCCCTTAGATGTGATAGCTGTATTGGTTATTATTTTTTCCTGCCAAAAACATGTTATGTAAGTAAAGAAAATGCCTCTTGATCCTGCCGTAAATCCAGTGTTCCTGTAACTTCCTCTTTACTTATGGTCAAATTTATTAGAGCACCCTAGGGTGACATCTCTGCTTCCCTATAGATACAGTACAGTGAGTGAGCATGGTCACTCATAGGCAGGATGTGTGTTACCAGTATCATTGCCAGGTGAAAATAAAAGAAAATGGATGCAGCCACCACATCTAAGGACTGGTAATCTGCAATATAGGTGTGCACACAGTGTGTGCAGGGTGTGCCTGGGCACATCCCAATCACCTTGTTTGCATTAGTATAATCACTTTGTGTGCAGGCGGGGAGATGGGAAAGATCTCCCTCTTACCGATTCCGCCTTAAAGGGTAAGTCTACTTTCGTGAGGAAAAAAAAATAGCAAATAAAGCATATACAATTGCAACACAAATTGTAAATGAATGTTTAAAAATGTAAAAAGGTGCGTATAGGAGCCACAGCCCGCATAAGCACTAGCAGCGCTAGAAAACAACCTCTGACAAGGTTGAGGGTAAATAGCAGAATGATAATATAAAAAAATTTAAAATAAAGCCAAAGTTCATAGGTCCATGGTGTTCACAGGGTAAAGGTATACGAGAGAAAAAAAAAAGTGCTTGATCCACCTGTAAAACCAAAGTTTTTTTGGGATAACAGAGTTGGGTTTTACTCCTGTAGACATTGTAAGGCCTGTAAGCAGGTCGATGTTCATCTGAGGGGGTATACATCCTTTACATCATCTGCTAATGGACGTTCCTTTGAGATTCAAGACCTGATCACCTGCAGATCCACACATGTGGTATATGGCCTGCAGTGTCCTTGCGGGTTGATCTACATTGGTCGGACTAAGAGAACCCTGGGCAAAAGGATTTCAGAACACATAGGGAACATTAGAAAGGGCTACAAATACCATAGTGTTCCCCTGCATTTCAGGTACCATCACAATAAGGACCCTTCGGGGTTACTTTTTTGGGGAATCGAGAAGGTGGAACAGGTATGGAGGGGCTCTAATAGAGTCAGGGAGCTCTCCAAAAGAGAAACTTTCTGGATCTATCAAACTAACGCATTAGCCCCTAATGGCATGAACGTGGAGCTCGATATAAATTGTTTCATTAGCGACTACTAGCCCAGAGGTAACAACATTAGACCTCATGCAATTGGAATCTTTTCCCTACAAGTAGTAATATATGGTTTTAAGGTTACTGTTTAACTACCTAACTTCTCCCCCTTTCCATTCTATTCAATTCAATTTTTTCTTCTGATCTACCAGTACTGTATATCCAATAGCTCATGGGCACCCTGTGGGTAGGTCCCATTTGAGCTCCTTTAACTCAATAGGAGGATATATGCCTTGTTTAGAGGCTCTATGTGGTCATCTATTTATTTTATTCAGTTATTAATATAAAATTATTTTTTTGGCAGTTCGGCCACGAGGATGGCCGTAATATATATAGTTTTTCTTGATGTATGGTGCTCCACCTTGTTGTGGAGTCCGATATATTTGATATGGGATATCTGATATGTGTAACATAAGCATGTGTTTAATATACTTACATCCTCTGTGTTTTATACTGGTTTCTGTTACGGAATAACAGATGTATGTAATTTGAGCATATGCTAATTATATAAAATGTTGGGGATTGAATGAGTTAATTGTACACAGGCGATGTCCCCACTGTCCGCAGGTAAGGTTATGTATCCATCCTTATTGAGGAATTAGGTTGCGGCGGAGGTGGGACCATAATGTAGTCCAATCCAATTGGATAATCGTTCTGTGTTCTTGTGGGTGTGCAGGGCCGGATGTGGTGGCCGTGAGCTCCACTTCCGGTTTCCGGTCTCGGCAGCAGGAAGGCTGTGAGCTCTACTTCCGGTCTCTTATCTTGAGGGCTTGCCGAGAGGCGCGATGTCATTTCCGCTTTCCCTGACGTCCGGATTGGTAGACGCAGGGAGGGGCGGGTTTTGTAGCATCATTTCCGGTGTCTCCAATGTCCGGATGAGCGAACTTGGAGACAAGGGGCAGGGTAGCTTCCGGCCGCTAACGTGAGCGGTACACGTAGCGGCGGCGGATGAGTTTCCGGCCGCCCACGTGGGGGAGATCTCCGCCCATAATCTAGCGTATACACACCCCTCCCCAAAAGGGTATAAATATGAGGAGATGAGGCTGCGTGCTCACGCCCTCAGTAGAAGTCCAATGCCGACGAAACGCGTCAGGGCGTGAGCACGCGGCCATTCAGTTGTACACTAAGGACATCCCAGAGGATCCCCAGTCATAACGCCCATTGAGTCCGGGCAACATCGCGATCAGGTGGCTGGATCACCCGTACCGTGTGGCTCAGTGGGGACATCGTTTGCAGTGGGAGGACCGGGTTTTGTGCCTTGGATATTTGTTTCGCTCAAATACATCCGATTTCATGTGAGTGCGATTTTAATTTTTTAATAAAGCCTTGTTTGTACATATTACACTATGGGTCCCTATTTGTCCCCCTTTATGTGAGAGGAGAGGAGGAGGTGCTGTTCATATCTCTACTGGTCGGAGTGGAGTCCTGAGGGGATCGCCATCTGGGAGTGGAGGATCATTTGTGGAACAAAGCGCTAGACCCTAGCGTTAAGGGTACGTGGCCACTCTCTAGGGGGGGAGCACAGTGGTGAGGTGAAGGATACGGTAGTCGCAGAGTGACCAGCAAAGAAGTCTTGTTCAACACTATGTTACAAGTTTCCTATGCACCCTATCTCTCGTATAACTTTACCCTGTGAACACCATGGACCTATGAACTTTGGCTTTATTTTAAATTTTTTTATATTATCATTCTGCTATTTACCCTCAACCTTGTCAGAGGTTGTTTTCTAGCGCTGCTAGTGCTTATGCGGGCTGTGGCTCCTATACGCACCTTTTTACATGTTATGATCTGAATATAGCGGCTGCTTTATTGGGAATATTGGCATATGAGAATTTACATCTGGTTGTTTTGGCTAGTTGTATATGTCTTGATCCTTTGAGGATTGTATCACATAAGCGCTGAGTGGGTAGGATAAGGAACTATTGTTTCTCTCTTGCTCTTTTTGTGATTTCTGTTTTTGGTAACTTAGCAGCTATGGATGCAATTCTCTTTCTCAAAAATAGGCAAATTGATGTGAAAAACATATTTGCAGATGAGATAGAGGACGATAATGATTTGGATCTGGGATCGGATCTAGCCGCTTTGGGTATTTTGCTCGAGAAGCAGATACGCACATGGTGGGATATCTGCACCTTCGAGCAGTACTTAAAGGAACGCATTATTATGCGGAGCCTAAGGTGGGAGGTAACCCCGCAGGACGGCTTGGATGATGAGGCTAGTCAAAAAGAATGGCTTGAATTTTTTAACAATATGGGTATTAAGTTACAGGAACTTGTTTTAAAACGCAAAAAGAAAAAGATGACCATTTTAGAGAAACGAATAGCAGAGATAAAGGCAAATATTGAACCTGAGAAGGATTCACCTCAGGTAACTAAGTTTAACATAGACATACAGAAAAAATTGGAGAAAGTAGATCGGGAGACACATAAGAAGAAAGTTAAAAAATTTCGTAGGGATATGGAAGACTTTAAAAGCAATTTGGTATATGCCTGGCAGATGCCACCACCACCCGTCAACCATGAACAGGTGCCGCAATCACTAGCACCAGTACCTGCACCTCAGATATCTATTCCGCGAGGTACCCCACGTAGGAGAGGTAAGGGAAAGGGAAAAGGTAACAGTACATCAGGTACAGTCCCTACCCCCCACAGGGGTGTGCCGGCACATTATGTCTATACAAGAGAGATGGAGGGGAATGGTCCTCCTGCCCCTTTACAATATTCAAGAAATGACTGGCAACAGGGAGCCCCTAACGGTTCACATAGGGACAATACGCATCAGGGGCAGTTCCAGTATGATTCGGGATATACATATTCCGTGCCCACCTATAACAGGTATAATGAGGCACCAGGTTTTGAGAACCCAAGAACTCCGGCCCAGAATCGCCCTTTTCCCTGGAGGGGGGGAAGGGGCAGAGGCGGGAGAAGGAGGGGGAAACCGTGGAGAGGGAGACCTACAGGGGCCCAAACGGACTCCTGGAGGCCTCAGCTTCCCCATCTGGACAACCAAAGGGACCGCCCCTGGCCCAGGGTAGACGCACAACAAGAGGATGCAGAGGTGGATTCAAACACCAAAAAAAGAAGGAGAGAAAAGGAGTAAAGGGTATATACAATCTGACAAACATCACTCTTACTGAAAAAGAGACCAACATACTTAATGCAGGGTTAAAATGCGCAGCCCAAAGGCCTATTAACAAATTTAATGTTTTTGTGGACATCCACAGATACATTAGAAAAATCAATTTGAAGCGACATTTTTTAAACCCCAGTAGAAATGTCGGGAAAAAAACTCAGTATGTTGATAATGGCCTAATAGGTAAAGATAGTGGCCTTAAAAACAAATCACTCTTTAATCCACCTCAGCCGGCCAATCAGTGTATCGAAGTGTTCAAGCAATCGGTCCTCCGAGATTTGGAAAGTATAGTACCCAAGAAGGATGTGAATCCTCGGTACATCAGAGAGGGCCTGGAATTGCTAGAAAAACGCAAAGATATTATTATCAGGCCGGCTGATAAGGGTGGCGGGGTGGTGATCTTAGACAAGAGTTTTTATGATCAACAATTGTCTGAGATGTTATCGGATACATCCACTTATGGGGTCCTATCAGGCAATCCAACCTTGACTTACAGGAGAGAATTGGAAAGTCTAGTTGCCATTGGCTATCAGGATGGAATACTCACAAAAAAGGAAAGAAGGTTTTTGGTGCCTAGCTATAGTAGAATTCCTACTATATATACGCTGCCCAAGATCCACAAAAGTGATACAAATCCTCCACCTAGACCGATAGTGAACAGCATTAATTCGGTCACCTCCAGAATTGGGCAGTACCTCGATCATTTTTTGCAGGACAGTGTCCAATCTCTCAGATCTTATCTGAGGGATACAAAAGATTTTCTTACTATGATCAGAGGGGTGGAATTACCGCAGGGAGAGGTATACGTGGTTACGGCTGACGTGGCCTCTCTTTATACGGTCATTCAACACGACGATGCTCTGCTAGCGTTAAATTGGGCCCTGAGCAAACGACCGGACATCCCATTCCCCCAGAGGAGATTCCTAGGCTCGATATTGCAATACTGCGTGTCCCATAATTATTTCTGGTATGGGGGCACGTTTTTCTCTCAGCGGAAGGGCGTTGCCATGGGGGCTAAGTATGCCCCGAGCCTAGCGAATCTCTTAATGGGGGAATGGGAGGATCGCTACATCTATGCCGCCGCCAGGGACGAGCTTGTCCTATACAAAAGATATATTGATGATCTTTTTTTTGTATGGGCGGGTAGCGAAGCCTCCTTGATATCGTTTGCAAATTATCTCAATACCAATGAGAACAATATCAAGCTAGAGTTTAACTGGAGTAGGATGAAGATCCATTATCTAGATGTTGAAATTATGATTCAGGGTTCCAGCCTAGTATCGTTGGCTTATTTTAAGCCAACGGACCGGAATGGGTATTTACCTGTGCACAGTGGACATCATAGCACATGGTTAAGGAATATCCCCAAAGGACAGTTCCTTCGTGTGAGAAGGAACTGTACTGCTGACTTAGATTACCAACAACAAGCAACGGTGATCAAGAAACGCTTTTGTGAAAAGGGTTATCAAACAAAAGATCTCGAACAAACAATGAACGAGATCGGTAAAATTACACAAAGCGAGTGCTTGAATGATAAAATCAAAACGCCCAATGAGAGACATCAATGGGGGTTCATAACAGATTTCAACATCCAGCATAAAGAGGTGGAGCAAATTTTCCAAAAAAATTGGAACATCTTACAAATGGACAAGTTTATAGGAAAAATGATCCCTGAGAAACCAGTCTTTATCTACCGGAAGGCCCCAAGTTTCGGTGACAGACTGGTCAAAAAAGTGCTTGATCCACCTGTAAAACCAAAGTTTTTTTGGGATAACAGAGTTGGGTTTTACTCCTGTAGACATTGTAAGGCCTGTAAGCAGGTCGATGTTCATCTGAGGGGGTATACATCCTTTACATCATCTGCTAATGGACGTTCCTTTGAGATTCAAGACCTGATCACCTGCAGATCCACACATGTGGTATATGGCCTGCAGTGTCCTTGCGGGTTGATCTACATTGGTCGGACTAAGAGAACCCTGGGCAAAAGGATTTCAGAACACATAGGGAACATTAGAAAGGGCTACAAATACCATAGTGTTCCCCTGCATTTCAGGTACCATCACAATAAGGACCCTTCGGGGTTACTTTTTTGGGGAATCGAGAAGGTGGAACAGGTATGGAGGGGCTCTAATAGAGTCAGGGAGCTCTCCAAAAGAGAAACTTTCTGGATCTATCAAACTAACGCATTAGCCCCTAATGGCATGAACGTGGAGCTCGATATAAATTGTTTCATTAGCGACTACTAGCCCAGAGGTAACAACATTAGACCTCATGCAATTGGAATCTTTTCCCTACAAGTAGTAATATATGGTTTTAAGGTTACTGTTTAACTACCTAACTTCTCCCCCTTTCCATTCTATTCAATTCAATTTTTTCTTCTGATCTACCAGTACTGTATATCCAATAGCTCATGGGCACCCTGTGGGTAGGTCCCATTTGAGCTCCTTTAACTCAATAGGAGGATATATGCCTTGTTTAGAGGCTCTATGTGGTCATCTATTTATTTTATTCAGGATGGCCGTAATATATATAGTTTTTCTTGATGTATGGTGCTCCACCTTGTTGTGGAGTCCGATATATTGAGAATGACGGGTGACAGCAGGCCCTATTGGGTCCAATCATTTTAGTTCGTAACTTTGGCCCTGTCTTGGATATTAGCACATGCGTTTAGATTGATGCTCCCCAGGGGAGCACCAATTTAGTGTATCAGTGGTGGCGATATCCCCAGTATATGGGGTGCAGTATCTAATATCGTCCCATGTAGTGATTATCTCATAGGAATTATTGAGATAATTAATAAAGGGAATTTAGGATTTGTTCCATATATACACTATTCCTATATAGAGATATCTCATAGGAATTATTGAGATAATTAATAAAGGGAATTTAGGATTTGTTCCATATATACACTATTCCTATATAGAGATATATACAATACCCATGTGGTAAAGTCTGATAGGTATTATCAGGCTTTTGGTAGAAATAGTGAATGTACCCCTTTTGTTCTTTTTTATGTTCTTATATTTGATATGGGATATCTGATATGTGTAACATAAGCATGTGTTTAATATACTTACATCCTCTGTGTTTTATACTGGTTTCTGTTACGGAATAACAGATGTATGTAATTTGAGCATATGCTAATTATATAAAATGTTGGGGATTGAATGAGTTAATTGTACACAGGCGATGTCCCCACTGTCCGCAGGTAAGGTTATGTATCCATCCTTATTGAGGAATTAGGTTGCGGCGGAGGTGGGACCATAATGTAGTCCAATCCAATTGGATAATCGTTCTGTGTTCTTGTGGGTGTGCAGGGCCGGATGTGGTGGCCGTGAGCTCCACTTCCGGTTTCCGGTCTCGGCAGCAGGAAGGCTGTGATCTCTACTTCCGGTCTCTTATCTTGAGGGCTTGCCGAGAGGCGCGATGTCATTTCCGCTTTCCCTGACGTCCGGATTGGTAGACGCAGGGAGGGGCGGGTTTTGTAGCGTCATTTCCGGTGTCTCCAATGTCCGGATGAGCGAACTTGGAGACAAGGGGCAGGGTAGCTTCCGGCCGCTAACGTGAGCGGTACACGTAGCGGCGGCGGATGAGTTTCCGGCCGCCCACGTGGGGGAGATCTCCGCCCATAATCTAGCGTATACACACCCCTCCCCAAAAGGGTATAAATATGAGGAGATGAGGCTGCGTGCTCACGCCCTCAGTAGAAGTCCAATGCCGACGAAACGCGTCAGGGCGTGAGCACGCGGCCATTCAGTTGTACACTAAGGACATCCCAGAGGATCCCCAGTCATAACGCCCATTGAGTCCGGGCAACATCGCGATCAGGTGGCTGGATCACCCGTACCGTGTGGCTCAGTGGGGACATCGTTTGCAGTGGGAGGACCGGGTTTTGTGCCTTGGATATTTGTTTCGCTCAAATACATCCGATTTCATGTGAGTGCGATTTTAATTTTTTAATAAAGCCTTGTTTGTACATATTACACTATGGGTCCCTATTTGTCCCCCTTTATGTGAGAGGAGAGGAGGAGGTGCTGTTCATATCTCTACTGGTCGGAGTGGAGTCCTGAGGGGATCGCCATCTGGGAGTGGAGGATCATTTGTGGAACAAAGCGCTAGACCCTAGCGTTAAGGGTACGTGGCCACTCTCTAGGGGGGGAGCACAGTGGTGAGGTGAAGGATACGGTAGTCGCAGAGTGACCAGCAAAGAAGTCTTGTTCAACACTATGTTACAAGTTTCCTATGCACCCTATCTCTCGTATAACTTTACCCTGTGAACACCATGGACCTATGAACTTTGGCTTTATTTTAAATTTTTTTATATTATCATTCTGCTATTTACCCTCAACCTTGTCAGAGGTTGTTTTCTAGCGCTGCTAGTGCTTATGCGGGCTGTGGCTCCTATACGCACCTTTTTACATGTTATGATCTGAATATAGCGGCTGCTTTATTGGGAATATTGGCATATGAGAATTTACATCTGGTTGTTTTGGCTAGTTGTATATGTCTTGATCCTTTGAGGATTGTATCACATAAGCGCTGAGTGGGTAGGATAAGGAACTATTGTTTCTCTCTTGCTCTTTTTGTGTAAATGAATGTTATTAAAAAATACCTTTCCTTTTCAAGCCGCTGTAGTTTTCTGAAAATGCAATGCAATATGGCTACCTGAAGGTGTTCTGTACACAGAATGTGTAAAGAACGTCCGACAAAAACATAATTTCCCGCTTGTGGGATTGGCTCACTGATTTTCCCAGAAGTCTGCACTAAGATGCAAGTCAGGTTTTCAGGTATTCCCTGCAACATATATGTCATTTTTGGTGAGATACTCCCAATAGGAACACGCCTAAAGGGATGCAGGCCCAGCAGATTTCCTCATTAGTGCCCTGCAGGTGCACAGCTGGTTGATAATTATGAAACCATTCCCATTAGACCCACTCAGCACAGGGGCACAGAGGAACAAACAGTGATTTCTTCAGAGTAACAAAAGGTAGGAATCTGCAACAAAGTTTGTTAAAATCCTTGCAATGTATGATTTAATGATCCTAAACAAATGTGGAGTTACGCTTTAAGAGAAGAGCTTACGCACTGTGTCGGCAGGGAGATCAATGTACCGGGGCCATTTATATGTAGACACACACACATGCATGTGTGTTTGAGCTTTGGGGTGCACACCCTAATGCAATAGGCTACGCACACCTATGTCTGCAATACATTACATTTTTGTTTCGAGGTTTGGATACACTTTACGTGCTGCTGGTCCTGTATATAATGAATGAAAAGTCACAGAGAAGTGGTAGCAGGATGCATTAAATATTCTGAATCTCTAATGACTTGTGCATTGTTGCTGAAACATAATAAGGGACCAAAACTTTTACTCAACAAATATTATCACTGCCATAGTTCAGCATCACTCCTTTGAAAAGCAGGATGCATTTTATGTGTATTACCACTAAATCCCACTTGGTGACGCTATTGGGTACAGTTTGCCTGACGGTCATTCCTGCAGTAATGAATGGCGTGTGTGCATGCTAAAAGGAGTAGAAGAAAATACTTGCCTATAGATAGCTCTCTTAATTAATCATGATTCATATTTTACATGATTCTCTGTATTAAAATACAGAAAGGCAGCGCCAAGTCAATTGATTAGTTGAGGATCTGTAGAGCAAATTGGGAATAAAGATATAAATAACTTGAGCCTATGAGCAGTGATTCTGACAAGCCTATTTGAATACTCGTAGTATGTGTGAGTTGGGTGGGTGATCTCCTCAAAGTTTAAGGAAATTAGGAATGTTCAAAAATCAGCTATCTGTATAGGATTCTGCATGGGCTCCACATCTGGTGTTGCTTGTAATGCAGAAATAGGTAATTTAAATGGTCAAACAATATTCTTTTCAGAAAGAAAGGCAAGCCACTACTAATAATAGATAATAATAACCCATGTCCCTCAGCAGGGCTTTGTTCTTGCTTGGTGACCTATGTTTCAGTATTTCAAAGGTTCTGGAGTTTTTTACATTTTTCCATAGGCCTCCATGACCCTGACATTTAGCAGAATGCCAGCCAAAATGCAACCACATGAACCAGAATTAGCTTGATAAATTTTATTAGCTTCACAGCAAACAATTTAAAAACAAAATCATGGCCATTATAGCATTGATCCATAGGTGTTAGATAGTTTGTCAACTGAAACTCAAGTTCCACCTACCCCGTCTTTGATTTAGTCCCACCTGGCATTGTTCAGTTCCTTGCCTTCTGATGTAAAATGCAGAAATCTAGCCATCATGGTAATGTTTACTGGTGAGTTGTAAGTTAGAACACAATTTGGCAACTCTTTCATTGCAATTAATAGGGAGAGTCGCCTATTAATCTGAGGGTAAGGGGTGTCCTATATACATAAATACCTATACAAGTCTGCATGCTTTAATCAACTAATTGTAGACATTGATGCCAACCAGTCTGGTTCTCTCTTGTATACTGAATTGTTCACCTACTTTTATTTTTAATACATTAAAGTTATAGTTCCCTTAAAAATTTACAGATCTGTCTTTAAAACATGTTTACTTCATCAATGGGGTTTAGTGGTATACCAATGTGTAAACATGGTGGTGGTGAACATTCTGGTCCATAAGCAACCCAAAGACAAAGAGATTTTTTGTCACATGTTGAAGCAGTTTCTAAGCAGTATCCTGGTTAACTCAATCATAGAAACTTGTAGGGTCACCTATGTGCATGGTGCCCTCACTTGGTAGATCTGATCCCCTGTTGCATAGAAATCATTCCTCCAAGTTCCCATTTGGGTAATGGGATCCAGTGGAGAAGACCACTTACCCGCCTCTGTTCTGTGCTCTCTGTGACTGGTCTCCTCAATGCTTATTTTTAGTTTTAGTGTCTGAATCAGTGAGGATGAATATTACAGTTGGTAAAGCCTCTCTCTCTCTGACCTGTCCCTGTCCACCTCCCCATTGAACCTTACTTCTGGCAGCTGCTTAGAATAGATCTTATACATACAGACCTTTCTGTATTTATCGATGAGGGTGCCTAAAAAGTGCTTATTGAAGGATGATGTAGAGGGACAGAGGGAGTTGGGAAAAGTGTTGATGGACACGCCTAAGGACAAGTTTGGATATGAAACATTACACTTTGCTTTGTGTTGTCCACCATTGCCCCAAAACTCTTGCATTCTTAAAAGGTGACAGGGATTTTGCTCCTTTCCCCACCAACATGTTCTTTGTTTGCTGCCTGACAACTGCATACTGCTCTCAAACTCAATCTATCCAAAACTATACTCCTAACCCCCCCCCCCGTATGCCCCTTCCCCTGCCTTCTTTGTCAAGATTAATAGCACAATTATCATCCCGTCCCTGCATGCCATGGTGCTAAGTGAACTCCTGGTCCTGGACTCTGAACTATCCTTTTGGCCCTATATCTAATCACTGTCCAAAGCTTGCCTCCTCAACCCACACAACATCTCAAAAATGTGTCCCTTCCTAGCCAATGACACCACAAAGCTCCTTATTCACTCCCTGGACACCTCTCTCCTCAATTACTGCAACTCCTTCCACATTGGATTACCTTTACATAGGCTATTCCCTCCTGAATCCATCATGAATGCTGCTGCCAGACTCATTCACCTCACCAACTGTTTAGTGTCTGCTACCCCTCTCTGCCAATCCCTCCATTGGCTTCCACTCACCCAATGAATTAAATCCAAAATACTAACAACAGCTTACAAAACCATCCATAACTCTGCCTCCAGCTACATTACTAACCTCGTCTCCAAATACCAACCTAATTGTTTTCTTAGTTCCTCCCAATACCTCCTGCTCTCTAGCTGCCTTGTCACCTCCTCTAATGCTCACCTCTATGCTTCACCTGAGCCGCTCCCATCCTATGGAATCCCCTACCCCCAACTATCTCCTACTCTGTCCAATTTTAACTATCCCTGAAAACCCCTCTATTTAGCGAAGCCTATCCTGTCCCCACCTAACAACTATACTTGTATTTTCTACATCAGCTCATCCCCCACAGTTATTACCTTTGGTGTCTCTTGTCCCCCCCCTCTTACATTTTAGGCTCCAATGAGCAGGGCCCTCTGATTCCTACTGTATTGAATTGTATTGGAATGTCTGCCCTCATGTTGTAAAGCGCTGTGTAAACTGTTGACGCTATATAAATCCTATATCATACTAATAATAATAATAATCATAATAATATGAATAAAAACATATACTGTCTAGAACCTGTTTCTGCAGAGCAAATGGAAATTTACCCATTCTCCTAGAATTTCTTTCCATATACAGTACACATTTACTCTGAATTATTACAGTAACCCAAGAAAAAACGTAATAAAAAATGATTGAAGCAAGAAAACATTTGGCCCATGCCACTTCAAGCACCAGCATGTTTGAAATGATGGTCTTCTAAATCCCTCTAGCTACCAATATATAACTTATGGTAACTAATAATTGCAGCCATATCTTCTACAAAGCTGCTATATAACTTTTTTGACCCAGCTAGACCCTCCATTCTAGAGGACCCCATAACAGCTGCAATGGCTGCTAGGGTCTATATCAGATTTTCTTAATTTTTTTTATGGAGGAACCTTTAAAATAACTTTCTGGTCTCAGAAAACCCCTGATAATAATCTACAGCTCATGATACATTGGTGTGATGGTCAACGGTCATTGGGAAGAATCTTATAGATGCTATGAAGATCAATGGTTTTAGTGTTAGAAATTGCTCATTACCCAAGGAACCCCTGGAAACCTCTAGACCATGGGTGTCCAACCTTTTGGCTTCTCTGGGCCACATTGAGTGTAGAGAAATTTTCTCGGGCCACATATAAAATATATACTAGAGTTAAGGTATATAAGTAATAAAACGCTGCTGCGCCCTCCCTTGCTGCCGCGCCCCCCCAGCACTAATTTAACACAACTAGTGGATGATCCCCCTCCGAGGCAGACTCTGTGGCCGTGCCCCCGACTCGACTTCCTTCCTCCCCAGCAAAAAAAAAAAAAAAAATTGTCAGGGGGCAGTGGACCGCATTACCTGCGGTTCTGGGCCGCAGGTTGGACATGCCTGCTCTAGAGGAACCCTCGGGTTCCATGGCACCATGGTTGAGAAAGGCTGGTTTATATTATGCCAACTAAATTACTCACACATCCACATACATAAATGAAAAAAGTGTTCGGGCAATCACAATAATCTAATGTGTCAGCTTGCGAGATACGATTCAGTCTCCTTGGAGATTAACAGCTGACTTAAGAACTAAAAAACATCCAAGTGTACTAAAGCCACCTTAGGTTATTATGACATTCTGAAAACTACTTGACATTTGTCTTATTTGTTTATGCTACTGCTAAGCTAAACTGAAATGATGGCTCGGACAAAGCACTGAATTGGTGGAAAGAACATAAACACTCGTTGGTCAGCAAATACACAGGAGCCTCAGGTGTCTCTACAATGGCTTCTGTTGTTATACTTTACAAAGACAATTCTTTTTTCCAATTCTGATAGTGCCGTGTGCCTTATATTGGTAAATGCCAACCAGGATTACAAATTTATGCAGCACAATAACAAAGGAATCATTCAAAATAGGAAAAATAAATCTTATCTTAATGAGTCTAAAGCAAAAGCTGCCTGTTTGTCAGCCACTTCAAAACTAAGAGCTATATGGTTTGCAAAAAGATGCCAATTTTGAGAGTCTTTTCAAACATTTCTTTCTGTATAAATAAAGCTCTTGGATCTTCTGGACCGGAAGGTTTTACCCCCTTAATGACCAGGCCATTTTTTGCGATAAGGCACTGGGTTATTTTAACTGAGAATTGCGCGGTCGTGCGACGCTGTACCCAAATAAAAAGTGATGTCCCTTTTTCCCCAGAAATAGAGCTTTCTTTTGGTGGTATTTGATCACCTCTGTGTGTTTTTTTTTTTTTTTTTTTGCGCTGTAAACAAAAAAATTGTGACAATTTAAAAAAACAACAAAACAATATTTTTTACTTTCTGCTATAAAACACAGCCAATAAAAAAAAATTTAAAAAAATCAAATTTTTTCATCAGTTTAGGCCAATATGTATTCTGCTACATATTTTAGGTAAAAAAAATCCCAATAAGTATGTATTGATTGCTTTACGCACAAGTTATAACGTCTACAAACAATAAAAAATTGTAATGACATTTTTATTTATTTATTTATTTTACTAGTAATGGCGGCGACCAGCGATTTTTATTGGAACTGCAACATTGTGGTGGACAAATTGAACATCTGACACTTTTTGAGGGCCAGTGACACTAATACAGTGATGAGTGCTAAAAATTTGCACTGTCACTGTACTAATGACACTGGCAGGGAAGGGGTAAACATCAGGGGCGATCAAAGGGTTAAATGTGTCCCTAGGGGGTGCTTACTAACTGTGGGGGGGGGGTTTGCATTGATTGGGGGAAGAAAGAGATCCGGGTTCTTGCTTAGCAGGAACACAAGTTTTCCATTTTGTTTCGTTGCAGAATGGTGATGGGCCTTGTTTACATAGGCAGATCAGCGTTCTACCTCTTCCGGGGATGACTGCGGGTGGCTGGCAGACATTGGGTCCAACGGACCCGTTTATTGACTATCCACAAGCAAATAATGGCGCGACTGCGCTTCTGGAGGCGCGATGGCACCATCTAGTGGCTATTGAACGAAACGATGTACAGGTACATTGTTTCATGCAATAGCCCCACTTTGCAGCAGTATATACACGGCGGCTGGTCGGCAAGTGGTTAAACGGTTTTTAAACGAATATTGTATGCATCTAGTCCTCTAATTCCTACTGTATTGAATTGTATTGTAACTGTATTGTCTTTCCTCATATTGTAAAGTGATGCGCAAACTGTCGGCGCTATTTAAATCCTGTATAATAATAAATAATAATCGACAAGCCAATACTAAATGCCAACGGGCCAACCACTCATAGTAAATCTATACAGGACCATTCATGTTTTACGGAAATCCATGAGGGCATTGTTAAGCCATTACGCTTCTCATTTAAAGGGTTAGTTCACCTTTACCAAAAAGACTGCCTTTGCAGGTATAGCCGGGTACACACTATTCATTTTTTTTTTTCAGACAACCCCTTGGGTTGCCTAAAAAAAACTGTCAGCTCCGAAAAAAACCTGTCAACTCCAGTTGAAGCCACTGTACTAACCACGTAAGGTTAGTTCAGCAATCTCCCTGTTTTGTTCTGACAAGGGACGATTAAAACGTACAAAACTTTCAAAAAAATTATTTGACAAAAAAAAAGAGTGACGCAGTTCTGATAGGAACAGTCAGTGATAGCAACAAAAGTAGATTTATTTAGTATAGTGGAAAGGGATCTGGATGTTTCGTCTTTCCCAGTGACACTTATGCCCCATACACACGTGCAGATTATCTGCAGACTTTTGTCTGTAGACTTACCTTTTCTATGTAGTGCAAGGGCCTGCCGGATTGCATACAAATTGAAAGTGTTTAGGTTTGACCTCATATTATATGGTTTTGGTAAGTCTGCAGACAAAGGTCTGCAGATAATCTGCACGTGTGTATGGGGCATTACACCCTCTCATTTCCTATGGTTACCAGCCCTGCCAGGAGAACACAGTAATTATTGCTAGGGACTATAGCCACTGGTAATAATCATATGCTAAAAATCCGACATGCTGGTTGTACCAAAGTCGATCGATGGATCCACTTGGATACATTCAGCCTGCCCATAGATGGACAAACAAATGGCAATGACCCCAACTTATAACTAGCCTATACAGCAAGGAGCACAATAAAGGGCAACGCATGTCAAAAAACAAGCAATAATTCCTAATCCTAAGTCACTTACCAGCCAGCCTGAAAGAAACAGTTTACATTAAAATTAAATTAGTTTGCACACATTTGCAAATATGTGGGTTAAGCTACAGCGGCCACGTCACCGCACCCCACTGTACTGTAGTCCAGTTGTTGAATTGGTGCGGGGCATACAGGATATTTTTACCGCTATTGTGCTCTTGCTGGATGTCCAGTGCGTCCCTGTGACTTTAGGAGGAGTGGGCTCCCTCCAGGCATAACCACGCCTAATCTATCCATTATCATATATGTGCTCCAACTTGGGAGACACTCAAAATTTTAATAAAAAGTAGTAAAAAGTGATATTAAACCCACGCTAACCTGAAAAAAGGGGGTGTAGTGATAAATAAATAAATACGTGAATATTGCAGCTGCTGCTCACCAAGTAAAAACTCAGAAAACATATATAACCAAATTAACACAGCGCTTGCATAAAAACATGTAAAATCAACTGTGAATACAAAGTTGACAAATAAAGTGCAAAATGTGTCCCCCAAAAAATATGTATGCATATAATAAATGTCCAAAAAGATTCAATCAACAGAACATATTCCAATACAGTGTCCAAATAAGTGATCAATCAATAAGGTGCAAGGTGCTCCTTAGACCATAGAGTCTATGATAACGCCCAAGTGGGAGGGCGAAACGCATCAACGTATTTCCGGTACGGCACCTTGGATTCGCCACTTCCGGTTCACTTCCTGGCTGGCCGTGGAACGCACGCCCATAGCGGCGTTCCCGGAAGCATCTGCAGATTTGTCTCGCATTATATCATACTATGTTTGTGAGTATGTTTTTTGGGCTTATATAATTAAACTTTTGAAAACGGGCTTCACTATCCCTGGTCTCTTGTTTGGAGCCATTCAGGACCACCTTTTACCAAGAATATCCACCTAGCCTTTCTATTGTTAAGGAGAAGATTTGGTGCATAACAACATCCATTTATACACAGGCTTTCTTGACCCTAGTTAGGGTCCATTCGTTCTGGTGAGTAGGGTTCCTGGAGGGGTCACAGTCACCTGGAGCACGAATGTTTATGTTTGCACTGGAGCACCTTGCACCTTATTGATTGATCACTTATTTGGACACTGTATTGGAATATGTTCTCAAAATTTTAAAGTCAGGACTGCAGTAAACTGGGGTGCGGTGACGTTGCCGCTGCAGCTTATACATATATTTGCAAATGTGTGTAAACTAAACCCCTTGGTTTTAACTTAAACTAATAGGCAGGGTCAATTTGGTTTGTTGCAGGCTGGCTGGTAAGTAAGCTGAGAATGTTTGTTTGTTTTTTGACATGCCCATAGATGGATCAAATCTCAGTTGGTTCAGCAGGTATCAGCCGAGACTACTCTCCTACATAATGAAACCCAGGGAAATAGGGTCCTAAGACGACCAAATACCTTTTTAAATTGACCTTTTCTAATTAAATCCAAAATGCTGAAATTTCACTAAAATCTTCATATTTTTGGCAACATTGTGGAGAAGTTAAAGCTTTTAAATTTGTTGATCCCTGTTCTTAAAGGAAGTGTAGATACAGTATGTATTTTTTTTTTATGTACCAAAAATAAGAAGTGTGCAGAAGATGATTGGGCTTCGTGGCTGTAACCTTCACCATGTTATAAATATTGTATGGAAATGTTACTGAGATCTGGATATTCAATTGAAGAATGGGAAAATAGAAGTGTGGCAAATAGCAGTGAATGCAACCCATTAAAGAAAATATGTCAGTGGTGAATAATATTATAAGTATTATATGTTCTTATAAGTTGAAAGAAAAACCTATATTTAAGGAAAAGCTGTCATGAAGCAAGGACAATGGCTTTATTTGGAAAGAAAGTAGGGAAATGGTGCTGCCTAGTTAGGAAGATGTAGTGGGAGGTAGTTAACGTGCAAATATGCTGAGGTAGGAAAATGATGCACTGAATAAAAATGTAATGCCCTTTCCAAAAAAAAGAAGGTGTATTCCCTGATGGTAGATAAGCAATATAAAGTGTGAAGTGCAAATTAAATATAGTACACTGTGGTGCAGTGTGGAAGAAACCACTAGTGTGGATATATTGTGACAAATGCGGCCTGTGGTGTCACCAGAAAAGGTGTGCGTAAATGTGGTGATATAAAATGGTGCTCTAAACAAATATAAAATATAGGCAATGTGTTAAATCAGCTACTATAGCTAGAAAATTATAAATACATTACAACATGTTAAGCAATACAAATGTGACCACACAATATCTAAATAAATAGTAGAATCAATAAATATACTCGAATGTAAAGTGCTGATATAGGGAAGAGGTCTATCCCAAAATATCAAAATATTGGTGACACATAAATAGAATAAATAGTAGTGACTGGACTCAAATATAAGTGACGAATAAATAGATATGGTGAAAAATAAATAATATAAATGGTGAAAAAATGTCCAAAGTGAGGCCAGTGCCCGTGTGGATATATAAAACACGATAAAATATGGAATAAGCAAGCAAGTCCGTTATTAGCAGCAAATTACAGTTTTCAATAGTGAACATGCAGTGGGTGACCCCGTGGTGGGCGGTAAGGTACACTATTGAAAACTGTCATTTGCTGCTAATAACGGACTTGCTTGCATATTCCATATTTTTCCATATTTTATCGTGTTTTATTTTTTTACATTTACATTTACATTTTTTCACCATTTATATTATTTATTTTTCACCATATCTATTTATTCGTCACTTATATTTGAGTCCAGTCACTACTATTTATTCTATTTATGTGTCACCAATATTTTGATATTTTGGGATAGACCTCTTCCCTATATCAGCACTTTACATTCGAGTATATTTATTGATTTTACTATTTATTTAGATATTGTGTGGTCACATTTGTGTTGCTTAACATGTTGTAATGTATTTATAATTTTCTAGCTATAGTAGCTCATTTAACACATTGCCTATATTTTATATTTGTTTAGAGCACCACTTTATATCACCACATTTACGCACACCTTTTCTGGTGACACCACAGGCCACATTTGTCACAATATATCCACACTAGTGGTTTCTTCCACACTGCACCACAGTGTACTATATTTAATTTGCACTTCACACTTTATATTGCTTATCTACCATCAGAGAGTACACCTCCTTTTCTTTGGAAAGGGCATTACATTTTTATTCAGTGCATCATTTTCCTACCTCAGCATATTTGCACGTTAACTACCTCCCACTACATCTTCCTAACTAGGCAGCGCCATTTCCCTACTTTCTTTCCACTTATTTTATAGCTTGCTGCTATAGTATAGGGAGGCTGCAGCCTAGTTTTATTAATTTCACCAATTTTACTAATTTTATCCATCTACTGTATTTAATTTATTTTATCCATCTACTGCATCTATCTACTTTTATTCGAATAGTCCTAAGCGCAGAGTTTTTTATATAATGGCTTTATTTGTTGACCTTACTAGTTGCCTGCTATGCTGACCCTGTACCTTCAATACGTTCAATCAATGACTCAAAGCAATGAAGCTAGAAGATCAGCATGACAACAAACTAGCATTTACAGTAAAGTTCAGCAATGGCAGCCTCCATGCTAGTCCTTTGACAGGTTTCTTTAAACAGGGGAGTTTCTTTACTAGGTAAAGAACCATGGGGCTTATATACGAGGGTGAGTGATTATTTATCCGCACTAATGCTATATTTAGGGTGGCTGTACTGATTTCTACACTGTCGCCTTTGCCCTTGCTTAGACCTTCATCACTCAGTTTCCTTTGCCGCTATTGCACAGTAAACATGGCCGCGCCACTTTCTGTTTGAACCAAAAGAGGAACAGCGATCAGGGATCTATTTTAGTATAATCAGGAGTTCAACAACAGTCAGAGAAGCGTTGTTCACACAAGAGGAGCATGACGCCCATCCACATTCACTACATGAAAACGATGAGCAAGCTCATGCCATGATTCTGAGGAACCGACTAGTGACTATCAACAAAGTGGCAAATCATAAATAAATTAGTCAAGGTTGTGCATATGAGATTATCCATAACAGTCTTGACTTTCATAAAGTTTGTGCATGATGAGGCCCACACCAGCTCACCGAAGGCTGCAAGAGCATGAATCCTTCACTTTGAACTGGAAAGCAAAGTCCAGAGTGTGGAATGAAAACACCTGGAATTACCAGTCAAGAAGTACGGTAACTCAAATCCCAACCTTCTGCAGGAAAAATGATGATCACAGATTTTTGGGACTCACATACACCAATACTGGAACATTTTTTGGAGAAGGGCTCAACAGTAAACAGTGCATGTTACAGTGAGATGCTGTACGACAAGCTGAGGCCTGTAATTCAAACCAAACACTGAGACCTATTGTCAAAATGTGTTTTGTTGTCGCATGACAATGTACACTCACTTACTGCCTTCTACACTTTTGAAATGCTTCAGAAACATTGTTTTGAGGCATCGGAGCATCCTGAACATAGTGCAGATCTTGCTGGACTGGTCAAGATTTGCCACAGACCAACATGTGCAAGAAGTGGGGGACAAAATATCACGAACATTTTTTTTCCGAGGGTATATACAAGCTTGTGGAACTCTGGAACAAGTGCATTGAAAAGCAAATGGACTATGTTGAAAACTTATGTAACTGTACATTGTCTACTGTTCCAATATATTATAGAGTGTGGATAATTATTGACTCACCCTCCCTCATAGAAGCTTTGTCACAGACTTACGATCAGTGTTAAAAAAGACTCTGTTGCCACTTTATGAATTGCAGATAAAATTAAATAGAAATTAAGTATTTAAAAAACGTACATGTAGCACCCTCCTAGTTAGGTACTAGGTTTAAAAGCATTTTTATGCTCCTTCTGCTTAGCAGGGGAGCCTTATCTATTAGGTTGCCTGTTGCATGTCTCCAGGTGTGATTCACTGGGTCTGAGGGACTGTCCCCACTGTATCCAATGGGGGAGCCTGTTGGACAGTGGGGGAAACCCAGCCAGTGACACATTGGCTTTTGTGAGAGTCCCAGTGGGAGGGCACTCTTGCAGTGCATCCTGGGATTGCTCATAAAAGCTGAGGGGACATGTGACAGGGCGTCTTTGACGGGAAGCAGAGTCCCAAGAGGAGGCTGACGGCTGTCTCTCCTCCTGTTGCATGAGGAAGGTGGTCTTAGGCAGTCGGCCTAGTGAACCAGGTGTGGAGCTGAGCTGCAGAGGATCCTGTAAAGCTGACAGTGGAGCTGCTGGCAGAGTCTTCCGGGAAAAACAGTGTCTGTAAGTACCAGGGGACTCTGACTTGAAGTCAGAGGCTATAGGGTCAGCTCAAACAGTGTGTCACAGTAAAGGGTGTGCCGTGTAGAACCCTGAAGAGCAGGTGAAAAGGGGGTGTCAAGTAGGACCCTGAAGAGTGATTCACAGTACAGGACAATTTACTAAATTCTACTTCACTATAGTGGCAAGGTGAAACAGCGGCCTTGCCGCATCCAGCTATATTCGGAAGTTCGAGCAATTGTGCACAGTTATTCAGTTGGAGTATCCCACTCATCCCTTCTCCTATCTCAGTTCTCAAATAAAACAACAAAAACCAAAACCCCTGGACTGTTTTCTGAATGAGCCAAGCACTTAGAATATGCTATATTGTCAAGTTGTTGGTATGGGTAACCCAGGGGAATCCGTAACCAGCAGCTCCCACGGGAGTAGTGCTACATACATATAGTGTTTTCCTTTCCATAAATTATATTTTATTCACTTGCAATGTGCCTTTGAGCTTGCTAAAAACTTTGACTACTCCAGAGAAGTCCATTACTCCAATATAGCCTCCCCCACCTCTGCAAGTCATGGCCCTTTCCTCTTCTGGGAATGTCTAATTACTCTATGTGCTGGCCCAGCTCTTCCGCCACCTTCTCACTTTTCACATTTCTACAGTGACTTGAACTTTTCAACCTTTTGCCCCCTTGAACTTTTCAACCTTTTGCCACATTTCAGGCTTCAAACATAAAGATATAAAACTGTAATTTTTTGTAAAGAATCAACAACAAGTGGGACACAATCATGAAGTGGAACGAAATTTATTGGATATTTCAAACTTTTTTAACAAATAAAAAACTGAAAAATTGGGCGTGCAAAATTATTCAGCCCCCTTAAGTTAATACTTTGTAGCGCCACCTTTTGCTGCAATTACAGCTGTAAGTCGCTTGGGGTATGTCTCTATCAGTTTTGCACATCGACAGACTGACATTTTTGCCCATTCCTCCTTGCAAAACAGCTCGAGCTCAGTGAGGTTGGATGGAGAGCGTTTGTGAACAGCAGTTTTCAATTCTTTCCACAGATTCTCGATTGGATTCAGGTCTGGACTTTGACTTGGCCATTCTAACACCTGGATATGATTATTTGTGAACCATTCCATTGTAGATTTTGCTTTATGTTTTGGATCATTGTCTTGTGGAAGACAAATCTCCGTCCCAGTCTCAGGTCTTTTGCAGACTCCATTAGGTTTTCTTCCAGAATGGTCCTGTATTTGGCTCCATCCATCTTCCCATCAATTTTAACCATCTTCCCTGTCCCTGCTGAAGAAAAGCAGGCCCAAACCATGATGCTGCCACCACCATGTTTGACAGTGGGGATGGTGTGTTCAGGGTGATGAGCTGTGTTGCTTTTACGCCAAACATAACGTTTTGCATCGTTGCCAAAAAGTTTGATTTAGGTTTCATCTGACCAGAGCACCTTCTTCCACATGTTTGGTGTGTCTCCCAGGTGGTTTGTGGCAAACTTTAAACGACACTTTTTATGGATATGTTTAAGAAATGGCTTTCTTATTGCCCCTCTTTCATAAAGGCCAGATTTGTGCAGTATACGACTGATTGTTGTCCTATGGACAGAGTCTCCCACCTCAGCTGTAGATCTCTGCAGTTCATCCAGAGTGATCATGGGCCTCTTGGCTTCATCTCTGATCAGTCTTCTCCTTGTATGAGCTGAAAGTTTAGAGGGACGGCCAGGTCTTCGTAGATTTGCAGTGGTCTGATACTCCTTCCATTTCAATATTATCGCTTGCACAGTGCTCCTTGGGATGTTTAAAGCTTGGGAAATCTTTTTGTATCCAAATCCGGCTTTAAACTTCTCCACAACAGTATCTCGGACCTGCCTGGTGTGTTCCTTGTTCTTCATGATGCTCTCTTAAACGGACCTCTGAGACTATCACAGTGCAGGTGCATTTATACAGAGACTTGATTACACACAGGTGGATTCTATTTATCATCATTAGTCATTTAGGTCAACATTGGATCATTCAGAGATCCTCACTGAACTTCTGGAGAGAGTTTGCTGCACTGAAAGTAAAGTGGCTGAATAATTTTGCACGCCCAATTTTTCAGTTTTTTATTTGTTAAAAAAGTTTGAAATATCCAATAAATTTTGTTCCACTTCATGATTGTGTCCCACTTGTTGTTGATTCTTCACAAAAAAATACAGTTTTATATCTTTATGTTTGTAGCCTGAAATGTGGCAAAAGGTCGAAAAGTTTGAGGGGGCCGAATACTTTCGCAAGGCACTGTATATACATTTGTATGTAGCTGCTGGGGAAGGAGCGAGGGGCAAAACTATAGAGCAGGGCTTCCCAAATTTTTTTGGGCCGAGACCCACTTCTGAATACAGTTATTTTTGGGGACCCACTTGCAGCCATTTTCACGTTATAGTGCCCCTTTACACATCACAGTGTTATACTAGTGTGGTATTACTTAACTGGTTCCCGACCGCCTGTCACAGGTTTTATTTGTAAATTAATTTACTACTGCTTTAGGCCTGGTTCACATGTATGCGGGTTGGCGGCCCACATTTGCACAGGCATAACAGCCCATTGATTTAAATGGGCTGCTATGCCTTCGTTTTCCGCAGAAAAAAAGGTGCATGCAGCAGTTAAAAAGATTTAGTGGTCTTGAAATCCATCCTGCTTTTGCACCATGCGACTTACCTGCAGTTCCTGCACTGGCAAGCTTTCTGTGTTTTTATATACGTGGGCCCAGCATTTAAAAACACAGTTTGTGTTTGCAGGAACTGAAGGTAAGTCACATGGTGCAAAAGCAGGATGGATTTCAAGGCCACTGCATTTTTTTTAAATTCTGCATGCACCATTTTCTGCGGAAAACACAGGCATAGCAGCCCATTCAAATCAATGGGCTGCTATGCCTGTGCAAATGTGGGCCACCAACCCGCATACATGTGAACCAGGCCTAAAATAAGCCCTCAAGCAGTGTCTGGCCTACCTGGTGACTGATCCTGGCGCTCAGCTCCGATCCGATGCACTGCACTCTGATAACGGCTCCACTCAGTCTGACTCCTACCCCGAGGCACCGCCTCCCGTACAGGACACAGCACACACAGCAAGGGGCGGGATCAGAGCGTCAGTGGAGCTCAAGGCCCTGCCTGCTCCTTGTAACTCAGTGCGCTGCCGATGCCTGGGCAGCTTTGATCAATCTCAGTAAAAAAAGTTGATGGCAACTTTGTTATGGCAAGATTGGGATTAAAATGAATTGTCTAGTGACAAGGTCTCCTTAACTGCAAACCTCGTTAGGCTCATATTGCAGGGGAAAATGCCTTGTAACCCCTTCGATAAAACAGCCCTGCCTTGTATGGGATACGGCTAATTATGTTTGTTGACTCATTTTTTTTGTATCACGATGGTATGGGAGAAATGTTGCAAAGTCTTCTTCTCTAAACAAAGTAACAAAGGAGGAAATATTTATTTCATGCTAAGAGATGTAACAGTAGCCTGTACCCAAGCCTAATATGTAGCATTTTACAAGACAGATAATGACTGGGAAGTGGCAATTAAAATGTCATTGGATTGTCCTGTGACAGACTGCTGAAAGCCATTAAAATCCAACTTAATCCCTTATTTTCAAAGATTATTTATTTAAATGTCAGGCAATGCCTTTTCTGTGGCTTTTACAGAGGCCTCCATGACAGTAATCTTAAAGACTGAGGTGTTTGTTGTACATCTGATGTAAATTTAATCTCCTGCTGTGCATAAAGATTTTAGTCCTGCTGTGAATACTGATTTTATTTCCTAATCTTTTGGCTAATTGTCTGTCTCAGGTGGTAAATAAAGCAGTTTTTGCACAATGCTTAATCAATCTTCACAATTGTACGGGTGCTGCATTTGCACGTGCACAGCAGCCCATGGGCTGCTTTACCTACAGTAAATGCAGGGAAAAAGTCCTTGACCCTTTTATGAAATCGCAGCTGCACGAAACTGCATTGTGTTGCAGCACCATGTGATTTTGCGCACCCAAAAATGTGCCGCATGGGCTCCTGACCCGCACAGATGTAAACCTAGCCTGGTATTTTTCAGTGAAAGCTACTCTTGTTGACAGCATTCATATAGTTCAATCTTGCAGACATGCTGTAAACACGTCCCATGTATCACGATTCACGAATAATATGAAGATAAAAATATGAAGAATATTAAAACAGATTTTATATATATATATATATATATATATATATATATATATATATATATATATATATATATATATATATATATATAGTATATGTATATATATATATATATATATATATATATATATATAGTATATATTTAGCACAAACCAACACAGTGTATTGGTGTGAGCTAGAAAAATTTGGAAATAAGGCAAGTTGCCTTGTCTATGTGTAGCACCATCTAGTGTGTGTTAGAAATTAGTGTAAGGTGTGTAGAGTGGGTCAATTCTACTTTGGCTCAGAGCTAAGTCTGAGCCATGGAATCTGGATCAGGGTTCAGTGAAGTTCAGGACTGGATGACTCATCCTGACAGCTCCTCTGGTGCCTCCCCCTGGTCTAGAAGGTGAAATCTTCTAGAAAATCTTTTAGAATTAGTGGGTGGAGGTTAGGAGGAGCTGCCTTGAATATTTATGAGGCCTCGGCCAATCCCCAATAATGGGCTGTCAGGGGGCAAAGCTCACCTCATAAATAGACATGAGCCATGCCAATGGGCAGTCAGGTGGAAGATGGAGATACAGTGCTGAAGAGCTGCTGGTGGCCCTCAGGGGTGCCCCCTTAGTCTGGCTGGGGGGTGCCCTGCCTTGGGCCGGTGCTTGGGTGCTGGAAGATCCTTCAACAACTCACACAGGTGGAGGCTTTCCTTGAGGCATGGGAGCAAGAGAGGACAGAGTGAATAGATTAGCTCTGCTGGGGACTAAAAAGGGGGGGAGACTGCTACATGTAGCCAGTCTTCCTGAAGACAGCAGTGTGCTTAAAGTGTTACTAAATCCAGATCCTGCATTCACTAGATCTGATCTCCTACAGTACACAGAACATGGAAATGCAATCATTTTAGTAAATATAAACTGATAAATACCTTTTTTCATTAGCTGTACATAGCAGTTAGAGCAATCTTGTGACTTGTATCAGTGAGTGCTGATAGCTTGTAGAAGGAGTTTTCATTTCTCACACGATTGTCCTATCAGGCTTCAAAACCCTTGATTCTCTGTCTGAACATGACTGGACAGTGCTGATCAGCCCTGTATTGATCACATGTACCCTCCCAAGAAAAAAAAAAACTCTCTAGCAATACATACCAAACTGAGCAGCCTGACTGTAAATATTAGGTTATTTTTTGGAGTCTGTGGAAGAAGGAGATGATCAGAGCAGACGGGATCAAACAGCCTTTTTACACAATGCAGAGGATAAATCTCTTAGGATCCACACTAAGGGGTATAACAAGCATGCCTTACTGCATATACAGACTGATTTTACTGTTATTTAGTTTAGTAACACATAATCATTCACCTGGGGTGGCATCTTTATTGTTAACATAATGTTCCATATTTCAATATGGCCCAGTCCACAGACCACGTTAACCATCCACAGACTATGTTACCCACCACCACACATTTGTGGGGAAGAGACCCTTGTCCTCTCAACATTGGAATAAGCTGCTTTCTCAATTCAGTGGGTTATAGGGAGGGATGAGGATAACAGGGGGTAGTGTATTAGGAAGGTTGCAGTGGGGTGCCAGGTGTGATGAGGATGCCAGGGGGTAGGTTGTTAGCAAGTTTGCAGTGGGGTGCCAGGTGTGATAAGAATGAGGATAACAGGGGGTGGGGTGTTAACAAGGTTGCAGTGGGGTGCCAGGGGTGATGAACATGAGGATGACAGGGGATAGGTTGTTTGCAAGGTTGTAGTGGGGTGCCAGGTATGATGAACATGAGGATGACAGTGGTTGGGGTTTTAGCAAGCTTGCAATGGGGTGCCAAATGTGATGATGATGAGGATGACAGGGGGTGGGGTGTTAGAAAGGTTGCAGTGGGGTGCCAGGTGTGATGAAGATGAGGATAACGGGATGGGGTGTTAGCAAGCTTGCAATGGGTTGCACGGTGTGATGAAAATAAGGAGGAAGATGGCAGGGGGTGGGGTGTTATTGAGGTATCAGTGGGTTCCACTTCCTAGATGTGAGGAAGATCAGGGGTGTTCAAGGGGTGGGGTGTTAGTGAGGTATTAGTGGTTTGCCAGGTGTGATGAGGATGAGGATGGCAGGGTTGCCAGATGTGATGAAGATGAGGATGAACAGGAGTGGGGTGTTAGTAAGGTATCAGTGGGTTACCAGGTGTGATGAAGATGAGGATGAGGATGAGGATGTCGGGTGTGGTGTTAGAAGTGATAGGTGAAAACGAAAGCTTAAGAACTCATATGAATGAGCATAGTCAATAGTATTGTCTGAAAAAGTATATAGAGGTGCATCTCATAAAATTAGAATATCATCAAAAAGTTAATTTATTTCAGTAATTCAATTCAAAAAGTGAAACTCCTAATTTATATAGATGCGTTACACACAGAGTGATATATTTTAAGTAATTCAATTTAAAAAGTTAAACTCATATTATATAGATACATTACACACAGAGTGATATATTTCAAGCATTTCTTTCTTTTAATTTTGATGATTATGGCTTACAGCTAGTGAAAACCCCAAATTCAGTATCTCCGAAAATTTGAAAATTACATAAGATCAATAAAAAAAAAATAAAAAAAAAGGATTTTTAACACAGAAATGTTGGCTTACTAAAAAGTATGTCTGTGATGATTTGGGAGCCATGTCATCTGCTGGTGTTGGTCCACTGTGTTTTATCAAGTCCAAAGTAAGTACAGTCCTCTACCAGGAAATTCTAGAGCACTTAATGCTTCCCTCTGCTGACCAATGACCAGCTTTATAGAGATGCTGATTTCATCTTCCAGCAGGACTTGCCAATATGGCCACACTGCCAAAAGTACCACTCAGGGACGTCTTTAATATTGATTGGACCCTGGGCAAACATTTTCTGCGCCCTCCCTGACCGCACCTAGACTTATAACAAATAGCAGGAAGACTCAAAATCAATTTATTGCACCAGATCAAGCAGGAATTGGTTGCCAGAGGTTATAGCACATCATTACTGCTCACTGATGGACGTACTACAGGAGATAATAGACTGCAAATCTTATACAGGAGAAGACCAGAGACTGCGGATCTAGTACAGGAGATAACCAGAGACTGCATATCTAGTACAGGAGATAACCAGAGACTGCAGATCTAGTACAGGAGATAACCAGAGACTGTGGATCTAGTACCTTTCCTATAAAAGAGTTGCCATGGCTCAAACAGCTCATTAGCCGGGAGGCGTGTGAAGAGGTAAGAGCGTCTTTTTTTTTTCTATTTTTTGGGTGTGGCAGACGACATGATTGACGATGAATTTACATCGGGGACACTATTTTTTTATTTTTATTATTTAATAAAGGACTTTTCAAAAACTGGCTTTTGTGTTTATTATTTTTGTACAATTTTTTGGTGAATGGGTAGGAGTACGATCTACCCGATATCCATTCACATGGGGGGGGCAGGATCTGGGGGCCCCCTTGTTAAAGGGGGCTTCCAGATTCCGACAAGCCCCCCACCCGCAGACCACAGCCCAAGGTTGTCCGGAAGAGGCCCCTATCCCCATCAACATGGGGACAAGGTGCTTTGGGGGGAGGCACCCCAAAGCACCCTCCCCATGTTGAGGGCAAGCAGCCTGGTATGGTTTGGGGGGGGGCACTGGCTCGTCGCCCCGCCAACCCTGGGCAGCCAGGCTGCTTGCTCGGATAAGGGTCTGGCATGGATTTTAGGGGGGACCCCACGCCATTTTTTTTTCAATTTTTGGCGTGGAGTTCCCCTTAAAATCTGTACCTGACCCAAGGGGCCTGGTATGGATTTTTGGGGGGACCCCGCGCAGTTTTTTTTAATTCTTTCATAGGGTTCCCCTTAACCACTTAAATACAGGGTACTTTCACCCCCTTCCTGCCTAGACTAATTTTCAGCTTTCAGTGCTCATTGGCGTCTATAGGAAATCTCGGTCAGCTTGGCATGGCACTGCTCCCTGTCTTTAACATTGGCGCCTATGGGAAATCTCAGTCAGCTTCGCATGGCACTGTTCACGAACTATAAGTGACAGGGACACAAAACTTGGGGAGCACTGAGAGGGGACCCAGGACTACAACATATCTATACATTATAAAAGTGGGTTGTGCATGTTCACTACACTGACTGCACTAAACTAACTCAACACACTATCCACTAACTACCTACCTAACCTCTATTATAATACACTATACACGGCTGCCGTATAAGCAGCAGCCTTATAAAGTGTGGGGGGTGGACTTAGCCCCTGAGCCATGATTGGCTAAAGGCAGCCTACCTTTGGCCAATCATGGCTCTGACAGGACACTGTGCTGTGATTGGTCAAAGCATACAGGTCATGTGCATGCTTTGGCCAATCATCAGTAATTTATTCACTGCACCAGCGCAGTGCATTATGGGGCGCTCATCGAGGGCAGGCGGGCAGCCGAGCACCCCATTTGTTCGCGTGTTCAGACTCCTTTGCGCAAACCAATCAAAATACACTTATTGCGATTTTTTTTTTACCAAAAATATGTAGCAGAAAAAAAATTGGCCTAAAATGTTAAAAAATTTAGATTTTTTAATTTTTTTGGGAAATTATATAGCAGAAATTTTTCAGAATTGTCGCTCTTTTTTTATTTATAGTGCAAAAAAATAAAAATCACAGAGGTAATCAAATACCACCATAGGAAAGCTCTATTTGTGGGAAAAAAAGGACATCAATTTTATTTGGGTACAGCATCGCACGATCGCGCATTTGTCCGTTAAAGTAACGCAGTGCCGAATCGCAAAAAATGGCCTGGTCATTAAGGGGGCAAATTCTTCCGGTCCAGAAGTGGTTAAAAGAAGAAATGCTTGAAATATATCACTCTGTGTAACACATCTATATAAAATATATGAGTTTCACTGTTTGAATATAATTACTGAAATACATTACCTTTTTGATGATATTCAAATTTTATGAGATGCACCTGTAGTATAGACTGCAGCAAAAATATCTTCAGATAGGTGAATATTGCCACCTAGTGGTCAGAGTGAGTGACTAGTAATAATAAAGTGTATGCCCAGCCAAAACTTTTTCTTTAGTTTTTGACAGTGAGAAAGGACGGCCATACAGTTTTTTAGTTTTCATTTTTACTACAACCTGGGCCCTGTTACACAGATTCACTCTCATTTCATGTCCTGCTGAAAACCTTTTACCAGACAGGAAGTGGGAAAAAACTCTCCAACTGCAGCACAGACAGAAATAAAATACTTTTCTGTAGTAGAGTGTGGGAAGGCTAGAACTTATTTCAGCTTTGTATTTCTGTCTGTGTCCCTGTTGCAGATTTTTTTTTTTTTTATCACCTTCTGCCTTGTAAAAGCTCTGGGTAGCTGTAAAAACCCAACAGAAATTGTAACCTTTCCCCACTCTATACAAAATTTACTTTATCTTAACTGTCCGAGAATTTACTAATTTATTCGGCCAATCTTGTGATTCCTACAAATCTTTCACACTGCTTACCCAGGAGCGACACTTTAATTAATTTTATGTTCTCCCTGAGAAAGACAATTTAAAGTGGCACTAAATCTATAATAAATAAAATTACAAGCAGGCAGCATATTATTTCAGAAGGGCACCAGTTCTTAAAAAGGATATCGGGGAACTGGAGAAAGTGCAGAGAAGGGCAACCAAACTGATAAGAGGCATGGAGGAGCTTAGCTATGAGAAAAGTTTGAGGAACTGAATTTATTCTCTCTTGAGAAGAGGAGATTAAGGGGGGATATGATCAACATGTATAAATACATAAGAGGTCCATATAGTGAAGTTGGTGTTGAGTTATTCACTTTAAGGTCATCACAGAGGACAAGGGGGCACTCTTTACGTCTAGAGGAAAACAGATTTCCTCTCCAAATACGGAAAGGTTTCTTCCCCATAAGATCTGTGAAAATGTGGAATAGACTCCCTCCAGAGGTGGTTCTGGCTAGCTTACTAGATTGCTTTAAAAAAGGCCTGGATTCTATCCTAGGTGTACATAATATAAATGGGTACTAATATACAGTATATAGGTAAAGTTGATCCAGGGAATATCCGATTCCCTCTCGGGGCATCAGGAAGGAATTTTTTTCCCCTGCTGTAGCAAATTGGATCATGCTTTGCTGGGGTTTATTTTCGCCTTCCTCTGGATCAACAGCGGGTATAGGATTGTGTATATGGGATTGTATGGTTGGGTTTTCAATACTGTTTTTTTTTATGGTTGAACCGGATGGACTTGTGTCTTTTTTCAACCTAACTATGTAACTATGTAACTATGAATGCGAAGCTCAGTGGACATTCCCAGAATTCTGTCCCAGAATGAGTCCTGTGCGCAGTGCATGCATGGCAGTCACGTAGTCCCATGCTGGCCAATCAAGAGGTCAAAGAGCAGGCACTCAGCACAGGCCCAGGAAGAAGATGTTAGCAGCTGGTGAAGGATCTGATGGTGGCACTCGCATCGCTGGAAGGTGCGGGTAAGTATCTGCAGACTTAAGCTCTTCTTTAAATATCAGAAAATGACTATTCAAGCAAATTAATAACATTTACAACTTTTGCATGAATGCTGATATATTTGCAAATTTTTGTTTAGGAGCGCCTGAGCTTTCTAAAAGGGAGTTGTGTATTTTTACAACAGGTTAATATTTCCAGAATTGGGAGTTTTTTTCCCCTCAAACCCCCTTTTATTTTATTTACTTGTTAGTAAAAAATAATAAATAATATAAATAATGGATTTGCAATCATATGTTATGGCCTCATGCACACACGACGTTTTTACAGCTGCTTTTAGGAGCATCAGACTTTTTTTTTTTTGCAGCTTAAAAACGCCCCTCCATGTTATTCTATGGCCTCATGCACACTCAGGCTTTTAGGAGCTGTAAGTGGCAAAGGCCTTTTCAAGCTGTAAAAAAAAAAAACCAGGGCCTGTGCATTCTGGAGCAGCATTGTAAGGCTGTAAAAACGCCTGACGCGCCTAAACGCGGCTAAACACTGTATACAGCGTTAAGCCACGTCAAGCATTTTTAAGCTGTAGTAGTTGGATTTGAGAGTGGAAAATAGAAGAGGGCAGAGAAAGGCTGCTAAACGTGGCTAAAAACCAATGCAAAACGCTTCTAAAAGCACATTTTTACAGCTGCTTTTTCCTGGCGTCAGAACTGGCTTTGCAGCTCATTTTTTCAAATGCCCTCTGTGCATGAGATGAGGCCTAAATATACAATTAATTAAAGCCAACGTTTGGAAAAAAAAAACCAGAAGTCAAGGAGAGGTATCCTTTGGACAGCTGGCTCCTAGGGTTGCCACCTCATCCCTTTAAACCAGGACACATATTACCATAATTACACAGATTCTGTGGCTGATTAAGGCAGTAATTAAACTCACTTAGTGCCTTATGTGCATTATATTAGCCTCAGAATTTGAGTAATTAATATGTGTTCTGGTTTAAAGGAATGAGGTGGCAGCCCTACTTGCTCCTGCATTAATTGAAACCTTCCTTTTCCAACTCCCCTCCCCCACCCCCTCCAACCCTCTCTGCCATAATCTTCTGGTGTGGTGGTGAATAATAGAGCTGAGAGACCTGGTATATGCATTCTCCAAGAGTGTCAACTATTCCCCTTCTTTTCCGGCCCCCTCCATTCATTTAATTTGTACTACAGAATGAAATACAAGTTATGATTGGATGTGGTGGATCTTTCATTCATCTGCCCATCCTCCATTTATTGACCATATTTCATTAAAGGAAGCTATAGTACAGCTTCTATGAATGGAGAAGGTGGGCATTAAGGGTGGGGATAGTCGGCACTTATGATGAGTGTGTATGACAGGTATCTCAGCTTTATTAACCCCTGCGGCACCGTATGGTTATGGTGGCATGGGTGGGGGGGGTTCAGAGGATGACGATTTCAACTAAAGTAACATAAGAGATACATTGCATTGATCGTAAGTAATGTCAATTGTGCTGATATTTTTTACATTTATTTTTTACTAAACTTAGGCTTTAGGCTCCTTTCACACAGTAAGTCCGTCAAACGGACTCCGCTTTTCTCAGCGGGGGATCGATCCGCCGATCCCCCGCTGAGCAGGAGAATGACAGCTGTTCTCCACACTGTGTGCGGAGACACAGCTGTCACAGCCCCATAGATCTCTATGGGGGAATCGGATGGGAACGGACCGTCGGTCCGTTCTCATCCGATCCCATCCGATCCGATCCGCTGGACGGATGGAAAATAGGGTTTCCATCCGTCCAGATTTGACGGATCGGATCGGGTGTCAGCGGACATGTCTCCGCTGACATCCGATCCCCCATAGAGATGCATGGGGGGACCGTTCAGATCCGCCAAAAAAACGGACAGGCGGATCTGAACGGTCCGCCTGTGTAAAAGAAGCCTTAAGGGTCCATGTACACTGCAACTTGTAAACGGCCGTTTAGGAGCAGTTGGGTGTTTTTTCAGAAGCCCCTGAACCCACCTCTAGGTTATCTTATCTGTCCATGTACAAAGGGTCGTTTACAGTCATTTGCAGGCAGTTGAGTTCAGGGACGTTTTTTGGAAAGCAATTATTTGCGTTCGAACGTGTGTTTCCCGGGGTTTCCAATGCAAAAACGTGACCGAACGCGTCCGAACGCGGCCAAACGCGACCGAAAGCGATGACCCGCGTTTAGCGCTCGTGTTTTTTCATTTTAAAGGGGAACGATTTTTTTGCCCTCTAGGAACGGTTTTAAACGCAAACGCCCGCTAAACGCCTGCTAAACGCGAGTGCAAACGCGACACAACGGACGTTTTAAACGTCCTAAAAATTCCAGCATTCAAGGGACTTTTAACAACGTCCCGTGTACATGAAGCCTAAATGTATATGTAAACCCAAAACCCTTATTTTACCTGTGAATTTAGCTGCTTGTCTACAGCAGCCTTTCTTAACCTTTTCAACACAGGTGTTGGAAAGCACCAAAGTTTTCCTTTATTTTTAACTTCTGATTACTGTATTGACCCTGTTGGTGGAACAAGGGCTGCGAGTCCATCATTATTTAGATGACATCATTCTGCTAGCTAAGAGTCGTGACCAGCTACTAAGAAAGAGGGAGATAAAAAGTAAGAGAGGGGAAGCGCAATCTAAGTGTTATATTAAAACACAAGTTATTTGCATATGGTCTTAAAAAACTCACAGGATAAAACAGGTACTCATTCATCAGATAACAGAAAAAAGCCTTCTGGTAGGGATTTTAAGGGGAAATTAATTTTGGCATCGGCTCCCCCCCAAAGTCCATACCGGACCCTTATCCGAGCATGCAGCCTGGCAGGCCAGGATGGGATGGAGGGGACGAGGGAGCGGGCCTCTCCTTAACCATATCAGGCTGCTTGCCCTGAACATGGGTAGGGTGCTTTGGGGTGCCCCCCTAAAGCACCTTGTCCCCTTGTTGATGGGGACAAAGGCCTCTTCCCGAAAACCCTGGGCTGTGGTTGTGTGGGGGGGGGGTCTGCAGGTGGGGGGCTTATCAGCATCTGGAAGCCCCCTTTTAATAAAGGAGTTGTCAAAAACTGTGTTCTGTGGTTTTAACTTTTTTTACACTTTTTTGGTGAACTGGTAGGGGTACGATGTACCGAATACCAATTCACAAAGGGGGGGGGCCGGGATCTTGGCGTGTAGTTCCCCTTAAAATCTGTACCAGACCCAAAGGGCCTGGTATGGATTCCGAAGGGGATCCCACACCATTTAAATTTTGGCATGGAGTTCCCCTTAAAACTCTGGTATAAATTTTGTGGGAGACCCCATGCCATTTTCTTTTTATTCTGTCATAGGGTTACCCTTAACCACTTAAATACAGGGCACTTTCCCCCCCTTCCTGCCTAGACCAATTTTCAGCTTTCAGTGCTCATTGTCATCTGTGGAAAATATTGGTCAGCTTGGCATGGCACTGCTCCCCATCTTTAACATTGACGTCTATGGGAAATATTGGACAGCTTGGCATGGCACTGCTCACGGACTATAAGTGACAGGAACACAAAACTTGGAGAGCACCAAGAAAGGTCCTAGGACTACAACATATCTATACATTTTAAAGGTGGAGTATGCCTGTACACTACACTGACTGCATTAGATTGACTCAACACACTATCCACTATCTGCTTAATCTCTATTGTCACACACTATACATGGCTGTCGTGTAAGCAGCAGCCTTATACAGTATAGTGTGGGGCATGGACTTAGTCCCTGAGCCATGATTGGCTAAAGGCACCCTGCCTTTGGTCAATCATGGCTCTGACAGGACATTGTGCTGTTATTGGCCAAAGCATACAGGTCAGGTGCATGCTTTGGCCAGTGCATTATGGGGCGCTAATTAGTGGGTGAACTTCCCACCGAGCACCCCATTTGTTTGTGTGTTCAGCAAACACACGAAAAAGCTGATGTTCGAATCAAACTTATGTTCCATTCGAACATAGCGCCCATCCCTAATGTTCAGCACAGGAAGCATGTGCCCAAGTTTTTTCCAGCTTCATGTGTATGGGAGCATCCTGCACTGGTTTCAGTTACTAGCAGTCATGGCCTTGCATTGGCCTTGCACTTTACGCGAATATGCTTTTATCTGACACTGCAGCATTTTACCACAAGATGGCAGCAATTATTACTTTTTCATATGGACAAAAGCAGCCATGAGTATGTTTTAATGCAAGCCACATGAATAGAATGTGACCTAAAAAGCTAATTATTTATGTTACCACACGTGATTTCCACTAAGCATGTGATAAAAATGTTATGTGTTGGAAAGGGACTAACTTTCTGAGCAGTAAAAGTTAACCCTGAAGTGTATTTCAAGGGGTTGGGGCGCTGCATTTGTGTGCTATTATTAGAATATTCGAATTATATGAGCTATTATTAGAAATATATTGTCTTCTAAATTGAGTGTTTCTCTTTATTACCGTACCGTCCTGTTATTCTTCATTTCCTGCGTAATTTACAATAAAACTTTTCTGTGCCAGCTTGTCTGTGTTTACTTTACTCTCACACAGCACAGGGTTTTTTTATTTTTTATTCTTTTATTAGAAAATTTCAAATGTAACAAAACATTTTGAAACCAAAATTTCAAAAGAAAAGTACACCATAATTCATACATTGCATATAATACACTTTCAAGAAAATATACAGAGAAAACAATCCCTCCTTATTCCCTGAAACACTTTCCTTTCTAAAAGAAACCTATCCTTTCCTGACAGACTCCATGGCAGCATACGTATCGGGTTTGGCCCCGCCTCCAAACCTACCCATAGGACCTCACTCCCATAAATCTTTGCTCCTGTTCAGCACACGTGTTCTTTTTTTGTCCTCCAAAGGATTACCTGATATCCTACCTGAAGATGGATTCCGGGTGATGGATGGCTCTACCTGTCGGGTATGGAGCTCTCCAATAAGCCCCAGCTGCTGCGGGGTATGGAGGAGGGGCGAAGATGTAGCAGCCTTGGCCAAAAAGCCCAGCTGCTGCGGGTGGCCGGTACCCTTGAAAGAGATAAGTCCGGTGTGCATCCATCCCTGGTGGTCTGCGGTTCGTGAGTACACTCCATGGCAGCTATGTTATATGCTTATATTTGCCTTTGTTTATATGTTTTTTCTCTTACCTGGTCTTTCCTGCCTTCCCTGGTGGCTAGTGGTCCGGGGCCGGTCAGCGGTTCACTTCCTGACCGGCCGCCGGTGCGGTGCGCTACTGCGCATGTGCGGCGCCTCCAGAACGAGGCTTGGTTCTCGCGCGTGCGCAGTAAGAGCGCGGCGCATGCGCAGTGAGTTGGCGTCGGCGGCGAGCGCTGATGACGTCACCAGGCGCCATATTTAAACCCCAGAACTGTCAGCAGTGTTGTGTTTATACACACTGCTGATACTGGGTGTTCCATACTCCGCATCTGATCGGTTTTTGGACGCCTGCTGTTCGTTGCCGCTCTGCCTGCTAACCTCTGGTTCTTGGTGAGTACTGGCCCCAGTTTGGGAGCCTCCCCCCCCCTCCTCTTTTGCTGGTTTTCTGACATTGCTGTCCGGCTCATTCTTGTAGGTCAGCATCAGAATGGAAGCTACTTTGCCCTCCGGTGGTCAGCCCGCCCCTAACAGGTATTTGGGGCTTCTTAGTGGGGCTGTGGGTTATAGGGGGTGGGGGTAGGAACTCAAGTGTTCCTAGCTTCCTGTCTGTTTTTTTCTGTTTTTTCTCTTGTTCACAGCCCTCCTCGTTCAGAGACTAGGCACTCTTCTCAAAGAAGTGAAAGACGCTCAAGCTCTCGCCACCGGCACTCTACAGGAAAGTCCCGTTCGGGCTCACATCATCAAAAATCATCTACTTCAGCCAGCCACGCACGGAGACCTGACAAAGCAGGTTGCAGAGGCTGTGGCGCTAGTGTCCCGGAGAGGAAGCTTTTCTGTGATAGATGTTTCTCCCAGGCTGCGGGAGAAAGGGATACTTCCGATCAGCGCATTGAGGCTTTGGTCAAGAGAGTGGTTAAGGACTCTTTGGCAGAGTTGGGTGTCAGTCGTTCTCAAGACACTGCAACGGCTTCCCCAAGCCCCTCCCCTGTAGCACTACAGGTACAGGAAGATTTCGAGTCAGCCCACACAAGCCATCAGTCGATGCTCTTGTCAGGTAGCGACTCTGAAGATGAGGATCCCTGCTTGGGTTTTGAATATACCTTGGTGCCTTCCCTGGTTAAAGCGGTCAGAGAGACCTTAAATTGGGAGGAGTCAGCTGTTCCCCCTCCCAAGCAGAAGAAGTACTTTAAACAGCTCAATAAGGAGCGTGTTAATTTTCCCTTCCTGGGAGAGTTGGGTGAAATCATCTTGGAGGAGTGGAAAAAGGTGGAACGTAAGAATTCCTTAGTATCCAAGATGGCTAAACTTTACCCCTTCAAAGAGGATGATGTGAAACATCTTGAGTCCCCTCCCCTAGTTGACGCAACAGTCATGAGACTGGTCAAGCACGTGACCCTTCCCTTAGAGGATACGGTCTCATTTAAAGACCCGTTGGACCGAAGGATGGACTCTGATTTGAAGAGAATCTACCTTACAGCAGGTATGGCCTGTAAGCCAGTCCTGGCTTTGGCTGCTCTATCCAAGGCCATGGAGTCTTGGGCTGATGTGGTAGACGAATCGGTCAGATCTGTTTCGGAGGAGGTGGCCAGAAGCGCTCCAATCCAGGAGCTTAGGCTGGGCGCGTCGTTCCTTGGGGAGGCTTCCATAGACTTGATCCGTCTATTGGCAAGAGTTATGCTGTCCTCGGTCACAGCTAAGAGAGCTCTTTGGCTCCGCCCTTGGGTGGCGGATCCGGCATCAAAGCAAGTTTGGTGCCGTATTCCCTTTGAGGGGTCCTCCCTTTTCGGGAATAAACTGGACGAGGCCATAACCCGGGCTACAGGCGGTAAGTCTGGGTTTCTTCCCCAGGATCGGCGCCAGTTCAACGTCAAGAAAGGACAGCCTACCAGAAAATTTGTGCCTGACCGGGCCAGGGAAGCTCGTTCTTATAGACCTGGTCGGGAGTTCAACCGGAACTGGAGATCCAGACAGTCTTCCAGGAAGACGACAAAGAATGTCTCCTCTGGGGACCGCGAGCCCACTAAGTCCTTTTGAAGGTGGGCCCGCTCAGACATGTCGGGTGGGTGCACGTCTACGCTCCTTCCGACAATGTCTGGGCGGCTTCGATTCAGGACCCCTGGGCCGTCAGGACGGTGTCTTCAGGCCACAAGTGGGTCTTCAAGGAGAGGCCAGGCTCAAGGTTCCTGCCTACTGCCATACCATGTCTAGAAGAAAGGCGTCAGATTTTGTTTTCTTACGTCGAAGCTCTCATTGCTCAAGGGGCTGTCATCTCCGTTCCAGAGTCAGAGCGAGGCCAAGGAATATATTCTCCGCTCTTTCTGGTCCAAAAGAAGAACGGATCATGGAGACCAGTAATAGATTTGACCTTCTTGAACAAATTCATAAAAAAAGAAAGGTTCAAAATGGAGACCCTGTTGTCCATACAGCAGTCAGTCCAGCCGGCAGATTGGATGGTGTCCATCGACTTGAAAGACGCCTACTTTCATGTCCCTGTGGACGAAGATTTTCAAAGGTTTCTCCGGTTCGAAGTGGGAGGATTACATCTTCAGTTTATCTGTCTCCCATTCGGGCTCTCAACATCTCCACGGACCTTTTCAAAAATCTTATTGGCCGTGGTAGCCCTACTGAGATTGAAAGGTATCCGTCTTCACCACTATTTGGACGATCTACTCCTGTTGTCCCAAGACAGAGACCAACTATTAGTTCATCTGGAGCAGGTCGTGTCCACTCTCCAGAAGTTTGGTTGGTTACTCAACAAGGAGAAGAGTCACCTGATTCCAACTCAGTCCCTGATCTACTTGGGCGCTCTGTTCGACACAGAGAAGGCGACTATCTCTCTTCCAGAGGAAAAGATAGGGACTCTCCGAGACAGGATTCGCTTTGCCCTCTCATCCTCTCATCTTCAGGCACGTCAATGTCTGAAGGTGATCGGGACTATGGTCGCAGTAGTCCCCATGGTGAAGTGGGCCCTGTGGAGGATGAGACCCTTTCAGAAGGGATTCCTTCAGCAATGGGATACGTGGCATCTGGATCAACGCATCTTCCTAACCCCTTCAATGAGAGCGAGTCTTCCTTGGTGGCTATGCAGAGACCACCTGCTGAACTGCCACTCTCTGAAACCAGCTCCGTGGGTAGTGGTTACCTCGGACGCCAGCAACATAGGCTGGGGTGCCCACTGTCTGTCGGAGGTGGCACAGGGCAGGTGGGAGTTTTCCACTCGAGGAATAGTATCCAACATACTAGAACTCCGAGCAGCATTCCAAGCTCTTCGAGCATTTGCTCACCTGACGAAAGACCAACCTGTCATGCTGCGCCTGGACAACACCTCAGCAGTGGCATACATCAGGAAACAAGGGGGTACACGCGGCTGGTCCCTATTGAGGGAAGTGGAGCCGATTATGTCCTGGGCACAGAAAAATCTCTCGAATCTTTCAGCGGTTTATGTTCCAGGAGTCCAGAATGTCAAAGCAGACTTCTTGTCCAGAGTGGATCTGGACAACAACGAGTGGTCCCTTCACAAGGAAACGTTCGACTGGATCCTAACATTGGGGTTTTCTCCAGAGGTAGATCTCTTCGCCTCCCCCTGCAATCACAAACTGCCGAAGTACTACTCAAGATTCAGAGATCCACAAGCATCAGGGATAGATGCACTCTCGGATCAGTGGAGATTCCACAGGGCATACGCCTTCCCACCAATTCCGATTGTGTTGCAGTTCCTTCGGAGACTCAGGTCGGAGCCAGTGGAGGTAGTGGCGGTGATTCCCTTCTGGCCGAACAGGCCATGGTTTCCCCTTCTGACGCTACTCAGTGTCCAAGATCCAATCCCGCTACCCTTCAGACCGGACCTGTTGTCCCAGGGGTCTGTACTCCATCCATGCCCAGACCGTTTACATCTCAAGGTCTGGATGTTGAGAGGAGGAGGTTACAGGCTTTAGGCTGTCCAGAAACGGCAATCTCGACACTACTTAGTGCTAGAAGAAGCTCAACGAACAGGGTGTATCAGAGAATCTGGGAAAAATTTTCTGCACAACTGAATACAAGGCCTGATCCTCAATCTTCAATTAAGATCCAGGATGTATTGAGCTTTCTCCAATCAGGACTGGATTTGCCTCTATCAGTGAGTTCGCTCAGAGTCCAGGTCTCGGCTATTTCTGCTTTTACAGGGATCTCCTGGGCCACTCATGCCCTAATTCGTCAGTTCTTCCAAGGGGCAGTGAGAATCAGACCTCAGAGAAAACCCAGGTTTCCCAAGTGGGATCTGCCACTAGTTCTGGATTTCCTGGCGAGTCAAATTCAAGACATGTTTGATTCTTTGACCATAAGAGAGCTTACACTGATAACAGTGTTTCTGGTGGCTATAACCTCAGCAAAAAGAGTGTCGGAAATTGGGTCCTTTGGGACACAAGAGCCTTTCTTAACCTTTTTTCCTGACAGAGTGGTGCTCATCCCCATGCTGGATGCGAGACCAAAAAGGACCTCTGTCTTCCATGAAAACATAGAAACAGTATTACCAACCTTTAGACAGGAAGAGGAAGAATCTTCGGTTCATCCGCTGGATGTTGGAGAGTGTATTAAGAGATATTTAAATGCCACTTCCTCTTTCAGAAAATCAGAACATCTTTTCGTTACCTTTTATGGAAAAAACAAAGGTTCAAGAGCCTCGACGAGATCCATTTCCTCTTGGATCATCCAGACCATCCAGTGGGCTTATAGGGCTAAGGGCTTGACCCCTCCAGCAGTAGTTACAGCTCATTCGACGCGGAGCATCTCTACCTCCTGGGCAGTATCCAGACATGTGGCTCCTGAAGTCATTTGCAGAGCAGCATCGTGGTCCTCTATTAACACTTTCTTATCCCATTACTGTGTTGAGCCAGCGGCTCTTTCTTCTGTGAATTTTGGTTTGCAAGTCCTGTCTGTTTGACAAAATGCATTAAAACTTTTCTGTTCAGCACCTGCCCACCCTGTGTGTACGGCGAGTTATTTCCCGATACGTATGCTGCCATGGAGTCTGTCAGGAAAACGGAAAATTTATATCAAATACTTACCGTAATTTTCCTTTCCTGATGGACTCCATGGCAGCAGGAGTTCCCTCCCGGATTTCTGTGGAGGATAGTTACAGAACACGTGTGCTGAACAGGAGCAAAGATTTATGGGAGTGAGGTCCTATGGGTAGGTTTGGAGGCGGGGCCAAACCCGATACGTATGCTGCCATGGAGTCCATCAGGAAAGGAAAATTACGGTAAGTATTTGATATAAATTTTCCGTTTTCTCACTATCCCTTTCCTATCTGTCCCTTAAAGGAAGCAACAAAAGCATAATAATGAAACAGTATATTCTTCTGTTTCATGATGACTGACAGAGGACTTTGCCCATTTCTGTCCCTGGAAAAAAGTTCCCTTTTCCAAAAGAAGGAAGACTACTCTCACACAGCACAGGTGTTCTTTATGCATTGACGTACATCCACAGACCCAGTCTGTCCAGACAGTATGGTCACCTGGCACCATCCATGGGCAGCCTAACCACTTGCCGCCCGCCCGCCCGCCGCAGATATACTGCAGCAGGCACGCTCGGCTGCACAAACTGACACATAGGTCTGTCGGTTCATGAGAGCGCTCCTGGGGTCGTGGGCGCACCCCCATTTGGCAGCAGGGAAGTCGATCCACGGGGGGCCAGCGGCCGCGATTGCTACCCGGCACCCGCGATCACTCCCTGTAGAGAGATCGACGGTCTGCTGTTGTAAACACAGCAGACCGTTGTTCTCTCTGAAATGAACACAGAGCTCCTGTGTTCCTCCTATTTAGGACCCTTGATCTCTGTGTTGATTCCACAAGCCCATCCCCCTCACAGTTAGAAAATACCCCCTAGGCTCACACTTAACCCTTTGATTGCCCCTGGGTTAACCCCTTCCCTGCCAGTGTCATTATTACAGTAACAGTACATATTTTTAGCACTGATTACTGTAGTAATGTCACTGGTCTCCCCAAAAAGTGTCAGTTAGGGGTCTGATCTGTCCGCCGCAATGTTGCAGTCCCGCTAAATATTGCAAATCGCTGCCATTACTAGTAAAAAATAAAATAAAAAATAAAATGACATAAATCTTTCCCCTAGTTTGTAGACACGATAACTTTTGCATAAACCAATCAAAATACTGTACGCTTATTGGGATTTTTTTTTTTTTTTACCAAATACAAGTAGCAGAATACAAATTGGCCTAAAATTATGAAAAAATTTGAATTTTACATTTTTTTATTGGGAATGTTATATAGCAGAATGTGAACAATATTGTTTTTTTTTTTTTTTCAGAATTGTTGCTCTTTTTTGTTTATAGAGCAAAAAATAAAAATCGCACAGGTGATCAAATACCACCAAAAGAAAGCTCTATCCGTGGGAAAAAAATACATAAATTTTATTTGGGTACAGCATCGCACGACTGCGCAACTGTCCGTTAAAGTAACGCAGTGCCGAATCGCAAAAAATGGCCTGGTCATTTAGGCGGTAAAACCGGTCCAGAAGTGGTTAAAGAGAATCTTCATCTAAACCACCTCCTTTTTTTTTTTTTTTTTTAATCCTTCTTTCCCGTTGTTAAGTTGTCCTTAAAAGAGAAGAACAGACAACGCTCGTTTGGCTGTACTTCTCCTGTAGATCACAGGAGCGCAGTTCATTCTGCACTCTCGTGGCCCTTTATTAGCAGACAGCGGACTGAAGCTCGCTGTTGGCTGACGTCATAGAGCTGGCCTAGAGCTTTAGAATGATCAAGACAATATGGTCAGGATCTACCCACAACCCAGGACTGACTCTACCGGCTCAGCCTCTCAGCGAGCTGCTGGGAGCCAGTGCCAGCTGCTCCCGCCCCCTCCACAGCCCTGCGCTCCAGTGAGCGCGTGGGGGGCAGAGCAGACAGAGGTGACTGATGGTCACCAGCTCTCTGCTTACAGAGAACTGAGCAATCAGCGGTATTAGATCGCTCAGTTCTCAGTCTTAGAGCCGGCGTGGGCCCGATGTAGCATCAGAGCGATGCTGCATCCACCTAGGTAAGTATGAGTCTTTAAAAAAATAAATCCCATACTTTTCTTTTAATTCAGATACTTACCCACCTAACGGATCCAGCATTGTCCTGCTTTTATGCTTCTCCACCAACACTGCTCAGGTCCTGTTCTGCCATCTTCTTTGGTGAAATTACTGGGCAGGGGCTGTTGCTTTCAGGTTTAGGCAGCCGTCCCCTGATGGCGTGCTGCCAGGCCCACCCCCTTTCTCCTTTAATGAATGGCAGCCAATGCAGGAGGCTCCAGAAGTACAGCATGTCCTTCTGACCTAGGCCAAAATGGAGGAGGGGGTGGCCAGAATGTGAGCATGAACAAAAAATATATAAATCCCTAAAAAAGAAAAAAAAAAGAAGAAGAAGCAGGGGAGGAAAGTGAAATTTTTGAGTTAAAGTAGAATTATAGGCAAAACTTTTTTTTACATTTTGAATAGAGTAAAAGGGAGGGTTATAGAACATGTAAGGTTTTTTTTTGTCATCTTTGTCCCATTGGGGAGATTTCCCTTCACTTCCTGTCTTATAGCCAAAAAGGAAGTGAGAGGAAATCCCTGCAAATTAAGAGAATTCCTTGGGGACCTCCAGCTCACCGAAATTAGTGTCTCCATTGGAAGATTTCCCCTCTGTTACTTTTTTGGGGGATAACCCAAAATTTGTGATTTTCTTTTACTTTCACTTACAAAAATAATGAAAAGCAGGACAAACAGAGAGGGTGAATCTCCATAACCGGTACACAGACAGCAATAATAACTGGCAGGTGTTTTAATCCATCTCCCCTCTATCCAAAACTAAATGAAAACGTTCTGCCTTCAGTTATACTTTAACCACTTCAATACCAGGCACTTTCACCCCCTTCCTGCCCAGGCCAATTTTCAGCTTTTAGCGCTGTTGCATTTTGAATGACAATTGCACGGTCATGCAACACTGTACCTAAACCAAATTTATGTAATTTTTTCCCCACAAATAGAGCTTTTGGTGGTATTTGATCACCGAAGGTTTTTTTCTTTTTTGCTAAACAAATAAAAAAAGACTGAAAAGTCTGGAAAAAAAAAAGGTTTTTTTGTTTATGTTATAAAATTATGTAAATAAACACTTTTTTTCCTGCACTGACGAGCACTGATGAGGCCGCACTGGCAGGCACTGATTAGGAGGCACTGATGGGGTGGCACTGATGATAAGACACTAATATTCAGCACCGATGGGCACTTAGAGGCGGCACTGATATGCAGCACTATTAGGTAGCACTGATATGCAGCATTGATGGGCACTGATAGGCGGCACTGATAGGCGACACTGATGGGCACTGATAGGCGACGCTGATGGGTGGCACTGATAGATGGCAATGATGGGCACTAGTGGGTGGCACTGATAGATGACAATGATGGGCAGCACTGATGAGGAAGGCACTAACAGGCTCCCTGAGCACTGATTGGCATCCCTGGTGGTCATGGGTGGGCATCCCTGGTGGCTTGTCAGGACCAGTGTGATAATTAGAGTAGAGCAGGCTGGGTTACCAGCATAGCTAGAAAACTGACCATGCTGTGCTCTCATGCCTAGTGTGGTCAGTTTGTAATAGAAAAGCAGAGGGACTGGCAGGAACACCAGGGATTTCGCACAAAGGGAGAGATACAATGAGAACAGGATACTTTCTCATACAAGAACATGGTAAAGCAGGCACATATCAGGAATTGGAAATGTTTACATATAGTAAGCTTTAACTCTAATGACACAGAATTTGAATTCAGTACAATTTTACTTTTGATAAGTGCAGTACAGAGGATGTTTTGAAATGTAAAAATACAGTCAGGGGAATTTACTAAGTCTAGAGCAGATGGAATCTAGAGCAGCTGTACTTGCCAACCAATCAGCTTCCAACTTTCAATTTAAAAGCTTAAAGTGATTGCAAAGTCTTGTTTTTTAAAAAAAAAAAAAAGCAACAAAAAAAAAAACAAAAACATGTTTTACTTACCACCTCTGTGCAGTTGTTTTTGCACAGAGCAGCCCCGATCCTACTCTTCTCGGGTCCCTCATCCCTGTTCCTGGCCCCTCCCTCCTGTCGAGTGCCCCCACAGCAAGCAGATTACTATGCCGCTCGGCCCTGCTCCCTCTCTTTTCTGATTGGCTAACTGACTGCCAATGGCGTCGCGGCTGTGTCTCAGCCAATCTGGAGGGAGAGTCCGAGGGACTCGTAGACATCGCTGGAAAGTGAGGGACCTTTGGTAAGTTATAAGGGGTGCTGGGCAGGTTGCTACACCCAGAAGGTTTTTTATCTTAATGCACAGAATGCATTAAGATAAAATAACATTCCTGACAGACTCCATGGCAGCATACGTTTGGGTAGGCCCCGCCTCCTCTCCTACCTCATAGGACCCCACTCCCATAAATCTTTGCTCCCTTTCAGCATCAGTGTTCTTTTTTCGTCCTCCTCATACATACTGTGTTATGTTCCTACTATTTTCAAGTCCTATACCTGAAGCAGATTGGGTCGTGGAGACTCCGATAAGCCCTGGCTATTAGCAGGGTATGGAGGGGCAATGGAAGAGACCCGCAGCAGGATCGCTGTGGTCTGGCCGAGAGAGCCCTGCTGCCGCGGGTGGCCTAATTTTGCCCGAAGACACAGTCCGGTGATGTGCCTCTGGGACCCTTTCTCTGCTTGGGCAGGGTGGTAAGCCCTATAATGGGACCTTTTTCTTTCATTTTCTATTTCCTGTGCAAACTAAATGCTAAGTTTTGTTGTTGGGCTGTTTTACTTTCTATCTGCGGCTCTCATATATTTGTTCCTCCTTGTGTGTCTGTCCGGTGACTCACGGTCACGGCCGCGATTGCGGCCGTTACTTCCGGGTTGCGCGGTTCTCCTGCGCATGCGCAGTTGCTGCCGGTCTCTGGACTCGGTGCGCATGCGCGGGGGTGACGCGTGACGTCACTCGCGCATGCGCAGTAGCGTTCGGCGGCCGCGAGGCGGCGTATTTAAACTCCTTAGTGTGTCAGAGCTGGTGGGAAGGTCGGCACGTTATACAGCCTCCCCCAGACTCTGACTGGCATTCTGAAGGTATGTTTTATCTTTAAAGGCGTTTTCTTCTGCATTGTGTTTGACTTGGGGTAAGGTCTAAGTGATATTGTATCCTTTTTACTCAGCTGTGAAGAGTTTCTTTGCCCATCTGTTTAGCAATTATGGACACATCTCCGCCCCCTAGTGGCCAGCCCGCTCATACCAGGTATGTGCTGGGCATTTAGGGGGGGGGGGGGGGAGGGAGGTTTTGTGTGTTTCTCTTTTATATAGCTACATGTGTCTGTCTCCAGCTCTTCCAGGTCTGACCACCAGCCTAGCGCACGCAGCGAAGACAGACATTCAAAGTCGCATCACCGGCACTCCTCGTCTAGGTCCAGGCGCAGTTCCCCCCATAATAGGGGACGTGATGGCAATTCTTCTGGTTCCACACATCATGGCCGTTCAGAGCACCCGCATGGGAAGAAATGCTGGGGTTGTAGTACCATAGTAACTGACTGCTCTTCTCTGTGTAAACCCTGTTATACCCAAGCCACGGGTGAAAGGGAGAAGTCGGATCATCATATTGAGGAGGTGGTGCGCAGAGTCCTCAAAGACTCTTTGGCTGAATTACAAAAACCAAGTACTTCTGCAGGACCATCCCGCTCTCCGGAAAGAGATCTTTTGGTTCAGGATCCTTTTGAATCCTCTCAACCCAGCCATCCTTCTATCCTTCCGTCAGAGTCCGAATCTGATTCAGATGACTCCGGTTCAGGATTTGAGTTCGGCCTTGTCTCCCCTCTAGTGAAGGCGGTGAGAGAAGCCCTTGAATGGGAAGATCCGGCTGTCTCCTCCCCAAAACAACGAAAATATTTCAAGCAGCTATGTAAAGAGCGCTTGGACTTTCCATTTTTAGGGGAGTTGGGAGACATAATTACGGAAGAGTGGAGTAAAGTGGAAAGGAAGAATTCTCTGACCACAAAAATGGCAAAGCTGTATCCATTCAAACAAGAAAAGGTGAAGTACCTGGAATCTTCCCCAAGTGTGGATGCAGCTGTGATGCGTTTGGTCAAGCATGTCACCCTTCCAATGGAGGATACAGCCTCTTGTAGAGATCCGTTGGACAGGAGGATCGACGCTGATCTTAAACGAGCGTATCTTTCGGCCGGCATGGCCTGTAAGCCAGCTTTGGCTTTGGCTACAATTTCAAAGGCCATGGAAGTCTGGATTAATGCCCTCGAGGGTATGCTTGGAGGAGTTTCGGAAGAAGTGCTCCAGAGCTCCCCAATCCGGGAGCTGAAGATGGCTGAGGGTTTTCTGGGGGAGGCATCTCTAGACACTATTCGCCTTTTGGCTCGAGTTATGCTGGCTTCAGTTACAGCTAAACGCGCCCTTTGGCTTAGGCCCTGGGTGGCTGATGCTGCTTCCAAACAGGCATGGTGCCGAATTCCCTTTGAGGGTTCTTCCCTCTTTGGGAACAAATTGGATGCAGCCATAACCCGGGCCACGGGTGGAAAATCTGGTTTCCTCCCCCAGGATAAACGCCCAGGCGCTCAGAAGCGCTCTTTCCCTAGAAGACAAACTGCCAATCGTGCCAGGGAAGCACGCAGCTACAAACCAGGCAAGTCCTACGGAAGAGGTTGGAAGTCAAGGCAATCCACATTCCAGAAAGGCTATAAAGGCTCTTCGTCTGGTGACCGAGAGGCCACCAAATCCTTTTGAGGTTGGGCCCGTCCAGGCCTTCCCGGTAGGGGCCAGGCTGCTCCAATTTCGGGAGGTCTGGGCGGCCTCGATCCAGGATCCCTGGGTGTTAAACATCGTGTCTCAGGGACATTCGTGGGCGTTCGACAACGTTCCCAAACCCAGGTTTGTCGCAACCTCACTTCCTCTTTCGGCAGAGAAAAAGAAGATTCTTCTCGCCTACGTGGACTCCTTACTGGTTCAGCAAGCTGTTGTGCCGGTTCCCGAGGCAGAACGAGGGTTGGGAGTCTATTCACCTCTGTTTCTCGTTCAGAAGAAGAACGGCACCTGGCGTCCGGTAATAGACCTCACATATCTCAACAGGTCTATCCGTCAAGAGAGGTTCAAAATGGAGTCCCTAGTCACCATTCAACATTCGATCCTTCCAGGAGATTGGTTGGCATCGATCGATCTAAAAGACGCATACTTCCACGTTCCTGTGGCAAAAGAGTACCATCAGTTTCTCCGGTTTGCTGTAGGTCATGCCCACATGCAATTTACGTGTCTTCCCTTCGGGCTCTCAACTTCGCCTCGCACGTTCTCGAAGACCTTGCTGGCAGTTGTTGCTCTCATCAGGACCAGAGGCATCAGATTGCATCATTATCTGGACGATCTCCTCCTTCTGTCCCAGGACAAGCATCAGTTACTCTTACATCTGGAGCAAGTGACATCTACGCTTCAGGAATTCGGTTGGATTCTGAATTTAGAAAAGAGCCATCTGGTGCCTACGCAGTCGCTGGTGTTTCTCGGGGCACTGTTCAACACGGTGGAGTGCACTATTTCCCTGCCAGAAGAGAAAATTCCTGTAGTCCAGAGCAGGGTGTCTCACGCTCTCGCTGCCTCTTGTCTCACTGCTCGCCAGTGTCTAAAGGTAGTAGGGACGCTTGTAGCCACCTCGCCTATGGTGAAGTGGGCTATGTGGAAGCTGAGACCCTTCCAGAAGGGGTTTCTCCAACAGTGGACGACGGAGAATTTGTCACAGGTTATTCACCTGACTCCATTCATGAAGGGATGCCTTCCCTGGTGGTTACGCCGTACAAATCTGACCAACTGCCACTCAATCGCTCCGATTTCCTGGGTAACGATAACCTCCGATGCCAGCAATACCGGTTGGGGAGCCCACTGTCTGACCGAAGTGGCACAAGGCAGATGGAACTTCCCAGGTCACGGAGTAGTGTCCAACGTTCTAGAACTTCGAGCCGCCCTCAAAGCACTCCAGGCTTTTCACCATCTAACACAGGGGGCTTCAGTGCTGTTAAGGATGGACAACACCACGGCAGTGGCTTATGTCAAGAGGCAGGGAGGAACACGCAGTATGTCTCTCCTCCAAGAAACAGAACCGATCATGACATGGGCTCAGCATCATCTGGCCAATCTCTCAGCGGTCTTTGTCCCGGGAGTGTTGAATGTGGAGGCAGACTTCCTATCTCGTTTCCAACTAGACAACAACGAGTGGTCCCTCCACCAAGAGGTGTTCAACTGGGTGTTATCTCTGGGGATTTCACCCGAAGTGGATCTGTTTGCGAGTCCACGCAACAGGAAGCTTCGGAAGTACTACACGAGATTCAGAGATCCTCAAGCTTTCGGAGTGGATGCCCTCACGGACAGGTGGAACTTCCAGTCTGCTTATGCCTTTCCACCAGTGCCAATAGTACTCCAATTCCTGCGGAGACTGAAGATGGAGGAAGTAGAGATCGTGGCAATAATCCCCTTCTGGCCCAACAGGCCATGGTTTCCCCTGCTGTCCCTTCTGAGCTTCAGGGATCCAATCCCTCTACCTCTCAGGTCGGACCTTCTGTCTCAGGGTCCTACTCTGCACCCATGCCCTGCACGGCTGCACCTCAGGGCTTGGTTTTTGAGAGGGGGAGGTTGGAAGCTCTCGGATGTCCAGGAGGTGATTCCGACTCTCATGAGTTCAAGAAGGCCCAGCACCAACAGGGTATATGAAAGGATATGGGCCAGGTTCATGAGTCATCAGGCCCAGGGGTCAGGTCCAGTAGGTACGCCTACTGTTCAGCAGATTTTAAGTTTTTTGCAGTCTGGTCTGGATCTGCCCCTCTCGGTTAGTTCTCTCCGGGTGCAAGTATCCGCCATTTCAGCCTTTACCGGAATTCAGTGGGCAAGTCATCATCTGATCCAGCAATTTTTTAGGGGAGCAGTTAGGTTTAGGCCTCAGAGAAGGCCAAGATTCCCAAAATGGGATCTTCCTTTAGTTTTGGACTTTTTTTCTTCAAAGGATGTTGCTTCCATGTCTATCAAGGAACTTACGTTGAAGACAGCATTTTTGGTGGCCATTTCCTCTGCTAAGAGGGTCTCCGAGATACACAATCTGGGTCACAAAGAACCTTTTTTGACCTTTTTTCAAGACAGGGTGGTCCTTATCCCTATGCTCGGGTCAAATCCAAAAGTGACCTCTGTCTTCCACGAAAATGCTGAGATAGTTCTTCCCACCTTCAGAACTGATGAGAATTCTTCAATCCATCCTCTAGACGTGGGCAACACTCTAAGTCAATATTTGGAGGCCACATCCTCCTTCCGCCAATCGGATTTCCTTTTCGTTCTGCTACATGGCAAAAAGAAGGGAATGCGTGCATCTTCCAGAGCAGTGGCTGCGTGGATCGTTCAGGCTATCCAATGGGCGTATAGAGCAAAGGGCTTGGCTCCTCCAGAGGCGATTACAGCTCACTCTACAAGAAGCGTCGCTACGTCCTGGGCAGCTTCCAAGCACGTCGCACCTGACGTGATCTGCAAGGCAGCATCTTGGTCATCTGTTAATACTTTTCTGTCCCATTATTGTTTTGAGCCTGCTGCTTTATCTTCCGTTAATTTTGGCGTTCAAGTCTTGTCAGTTGACAGTGCCAATTAAAGTTTCTTTGTTCAGCATCTTCCCACCCGGGAGTGTATTGCAAGTTATTTCCCAAACGTATGCTGCCATGGAGTCTGTCAGGAAAACGGAAAATTGATATCAAATACTTACCGTAATTTTCCTTTCCTGATGGACTCCATGGCAGCAGGAGTCCCCTCCCGATTCCTGAGTAGGCTAGTTACAGAACACTGATGCTGAAAGGGAGCAAAGATTTATGGGAGTGGGGTCCTATGAGGTAGGAGAGGAGGCGGGGCCTACCCAAACGTATGCTGCCATGGAGTCCATCAGGAAAGGAAAATTACGGTAAGTATTTGATATCAATTTTCCGTTTTCCTGACTTTACAACTTCTTTAACTGACCAAGTTGAAACTAGAAGCGGATTGGTTAGTATACACAGCTGCTCCAGGTTTTGTCTGCTCTATTCTTAGTAAGTTTCCCTTAATGGCTTTCCCCTGTCTCTGCAGAGAGCTAACACTAACTGGGGAACGGAAACAATAGCGAAGGTCTAGCTAGAAGTGAATTAACTACCACTAAACAGGAGGGGAAAACAGAATAAGATACCAAATCACATACAGTAAGTTATAGTGGCCCTAAAAAATCACTAAATGTCGGCATACATCAGAACAATAGTAGCCTGATACAGTTCAATACATCAGAAGAACCCATGTGTAGCATCCTCCTAGTTATGCTGCTAGGAAAATTTAGTTTTTGGCTCCTGCTGTAACCAGGGAAGCAGTGGTGTATTTTGGTTTTGTGCTGCCCTAGGCAAGACTAAAATTGGGCGCCCCCTCCTCCTATGTAAATTTGCCCCACTCCTTCCTTTTATACGGATTTGACTCCCTCCAAAATTTAAGGACTACAAGTCCCAGCATGAACCCCTGTGAAATCTCAAGAGAGGGGGGTGGGAGAGAGAGGGGGTGGGTGAGGGAGAGAGGTGTGAGAGAGAGGGGGGATGAGAGTGAGAGGGGGGGGGAGAGAGAGAGGGGGGATGAGAGAGAGAGAGAGAGGGGGGGGGGTGAGAGGGGGGTGAGAGAGAGAGAGAGGGGGGGTGAGAGAGAGAGAGAGAGAGAGGGGGGATGAGAGAGAGAGGGGGGATGAGAGAGAGGGGGGATGAGAGAGAGAGAGAGAGAGAGAGGGGGATGAGAGAGAGAGAGAGGGGGATGAGAGAGAGAGAGAGGGGGGATGAGAGGGAGAGAGAGAGAGTGGAGGGGTGAGAGAGAGAGGGGGGATGAGAGAGAGAGGGGGGGATGAGAGAGAGAGGGGGGATGAGAGAGAGAGAGGGGGATGAGAGAGAGAGAGAGAGGGGGGTGAGAGAGAGAGGGGGGATGAGAGAGAGAAAGAGGGGGGGGAGAGGGGGAGAGAGAGAGGGGGATGAGAGAGAGAGAGGGGATGAGAGCGAGAGAGAGAGAGGGGGGGTCAGAGAGAGAGAGGGGGGGATGAGAGAGAGGTAAGAGGGGGTTAAGAGGAGGGGAGTGTGAGAGGCAGCTCTAGCAACCACTGGCCAAAAAGATTCTCAGGTGGAGGGGGGGGGGCTTTTTTGCTGCCCCCCTGCAAAGTGCTGCCCTAGGCCTGGGCCTTGTTGGCCTAGGCCAAAATACAGCACTGCAGGGAAGCAGTGATTGTTTGGTCTGGTCTGTTCAGGGCTTCACAGGCTGGGAGTTTGATTGCTTCCTCCTGCCCCTAGAAGACGTTTCTGGAGTTTATCGAGGGAGAATTCACATGACCAGCCTGAATATTGAGCAGGGCATAGCCAAACCTTGGTCCCCAGCCTAGTCTAGGGGGTTTGTGCTCATGTGTTCTGGAGTATTCCATATCACCCCAAATCCCCTCCCAAGCATCTAAAAGCAAAAAAATGCAAAAAACCCTAAAACTCTTGGACTGTTCAGTGAACCGGAGAGAATGGAATGTTGCTGCGTGCCTGGCTGCCCCTGCACTATTGTGGGAAAGAACCAGTAAATCTAGAGGGGCTCCTGTAGCGCTACACATACGTATAGGAGAACAAAAAATGCCTGGATAGCCGCATTCCGATACAATTCTCAATTCTTGGAATGAATAAAATCCATACAACATTGTAGAGGTTCAGGAATCACCTAAATTAGTGCTTAGTCATAGCTACAATACACATAACCGGATCCAAGGTATATATAGATGTATAAAACTAAATAGAACATAAACTCCATTCTTTGGCACGGTCATGTCAGAGTTCACAGTCCGGTTACGACTAAGCGGACGTTTCCGTGAAACGCGTTAACCGCTGTGCTTTTTTCCCCATGTCTCTGACTGTTGTGGTATTATTTTGCATGTTTTTATCTTTTGGACTTCAATAAATCTGGATTTTAACATTTCACATCTTAAACCAGTAGTGCGGCTTTTTGTACTCTCACACTACCACTACCTGGATTGCGGATCCTTGCCTGCACCTGTGTTGGATGTGCTTTGGGATTGCTTTCTCACCGGAGCGGTTCGTTCTTTCCCTGATTGTTTAGAGTTCACATTCTCAATTATAATGAAGTATCTCCACTTCAAAAACAATGAAGAATTTGATGAAACTTCTCATCCTGCACCAAAACTAAAGAAAATTTGGGAAGTATATCAAATGATTCTACAGAATTTCCAACAGAGCTATGTGCCAGAAAGAGACATCAGCATAGATGAAAGTCTAATGGCTTACAAGCGAAGGCTCAGCTGGGAGTAATACATTGCATCAAAGAGGACACGATTTGGTGTAAAATCCTAGATGCTATGCGAATCGTAAACTGGCTGCATTTGGAATTGAGTGGTATACACTCGAAAAGGAACAAAATTCTATCAAAAATACAGCAATTATGGAATGCCAACATCTTCTGTTCTTTCACTAATTGAGCCATTGCTAAATCAGGGCTATTGTGTAACAATGGACAACTTTTATACATCTGCTGAACTTTATGAGGTTCTACTGCACAACAAAACCGATGCCTATGGAACTGTAATGGGTAACCGGCCCGACATGCGGCCAATGTTTGGCAAAAAGAAGCTGAAGACAGGAGAAATGGTGGCCTGGCAGAAAGGCAAAATGATGGCACTGCGATGGCGGGACAAGAAAGATGTGTGCCTAATGAATACAGTGCATAATACCTCCACTGTTATGGTACGCACGAAAGGTGGGAAAGAAGTCATGAAGCCACAAGTAGTGATAGACTACAACAACGCCATTGGAGGTGTCGACAGAGCTGACCAAGCAATGACATTCTACACAGCTATGAGGAAGCAGCAAAAAAAAACAATACTATAAGAAGATCTTCAGACATCTTCTTGAGCAATGCTTGTGAAATGCCTACATTCTGCTAAAAAAAAGAGTGACAAGCCTGTGATTCATTCGGACTTCATTTGGAAAGTTGCCGAACATATCTTTGTTAATCACCAAACACTATCAATGGCTGTGAATAGATCTGGACGTCGTGCTGTTGGCGTTTTCAGCCCAGAACGCCTGACTGGTCGTCACTTCATGGACTACATCCCACCAACTGAGAAAAAGTCGTCACCTACAAGGATGTGTGTGGTTTGTTGCTCGAAGAGAGATGACAGTGGAAGGAAAATAAGAAAAGAAACCAGATTCTATTGTCCTGATTGTGACATCAAACTTTGTGCAGTCCCATGTTTCAAAGTCTTTCATACCCGAGATGTTTACTAAACCATTATTACAGTGACTAGTAATATCGCACCCCTTGTTTGTACACATTTCAGTGTTTTTGGTTTGATTATATTTTTGAATAAAATGTGTTATTATTAGATTATAATTAATGATTTTGTGTTTAAAAATGTATCATACCCGGGATGTCTGTTAGACTCTTGTTTGGACAGATTTAAGTGAGTTATTCCTAAGAATTACAGGCCTAAAATATAAAACAACAGATTTCCATGCAAAACGATGTACTGCTTTGAGATCAAAAATTCTGACATGATCGGACCGCCAGGGAGGTTAACAAAATTCCAAAACTGGAGATAAATAAACTATAGTGCTGAGGCCTGTATTGAACACACCTATAAAGAAAAAACAGACTGTAAGTGCTGGTTCACACTATTGCGATGCTGGAACACTGCAAATATACAGCGTGTTCCCGCATCGCATCCGCAGCACAGGCAATTCACACTGCCATATGCGATACGCTGGGGGTGTCAATTCAAATTTAACGACACCCCAGATCAGATCGCATATCACAGTGCGATCTGACAATTCGCACAGGAATAGGATCGCACTGGTGTGAACCACCATGCGATCCGATTCTGCTGCGGACCAAAAAAAGGGTCCTGTGCGTGTTCACTGCGGTTGTGGTCCGAATTCAGCCATACAAACTGTATGGCTGAACTCGCACCGCACAGACCTCCCATGTGATTTTAGGAGCAGTGCATTCCGAATCATATGCCACCTTTGATAACGTCATCTCTGACGAAACGCGTCGGGTCACGGCGTGCTGACGTCACCCTCACTAGCGTCCAGGAAGTACGGGCGAGCGAAGCCGTCCGGCCGGCGGCTGCTATTCCTCTCCCTTGCCGATTGCTCATCGTTTTATTGTAAGTGTGATTCTTTTTAACCTAAATAAATTTGTGGAATTTTATGCTATTGGCGCCCCTTCTTTTATTCTATAGCTGGATACTGTCCACTTCATCCTGAGCCTCCATTTGCTGTCATATGAGATCTGGTCTTCAAACTTCTGCACACGCCAGCCATCGTTATCTGCCTACCATATACCATCGTTGGTAAGCTTATTTAGGACTTGTGATGATACAGCTCTAGCATGTTTGGGATCCTTTTTGGGTTTTTCTATGGGCGTTTTTGCTAGAGTTTTCTGGTAAGCTGCTTTCCTATCGGTGGAGGTGTCTTGATATATTATTATTTAGCTTATCATTCTTTGCATCTGGTAAGGAGTACCTTATCGGTCTGGTTGGTGGTGGATATTTCACTTCTTTCACATTACTATTATTTTTTATGAGCACTTTTTTATCACTGGATTCTTTGGTGATTCACATCCCTATAAAGTGCTAGTTCTTCTATTTTTGTTTTCCTATTTGTTTTTTGGTTTTACGCTATGGCGTTTCTATTCTTATTTCACATATAACCATACCATTGAGGGGATCGTTTTGGATTGTGAGATCGATCGTGTATAGCCCTTGCTGAATCTTCGGAATCATTGTTTTCATTTGGCACGATTTTTACCGGATTCTGGTAAGCCTTCCATCTACACGGATACCCCCTAGTCACGTTTACATCATCTGGTTTATATGGACTTTAGGGACTATCATTTTACTGTTTGACACATTTCAATTTTTGTTTGATTATTTTTTAGCGCGACTTGTAATTATTATTGTTCTTTGGGGTGTTAGTCACACTTGAAGTCGCTGCTTTTTTATTTCTTTTTGGTTGGATTAGCGCAGTTGTTTTTTCTAATTTGAATCATATGCGATGTCTGTGATCGCATAAGTGTGAACTTACAGCTTACAGCTAGGAAATCATACTATATATATATATATATATATATATATATATATATATATATATATATATATATATATATATATATATATATATATATATATATATATATATATATTCTCAAAAAACAGAGTCTTGTACAGGGTAATAGACCTGGCATTCATTAAACAGCACAAAACTCTCTGCGAGCAAGGGGGAAATACAATGTCCCAACATCAACTTTTAGCCCCAGTTCACATTAGTGCGATCACGGAGATCGCATGTAATTCGGAGCGCACTGCTCCTAAATTACATGCGATCTCATGTGCGGTGCAAATTTCAGCCATACACTTTGTATGGCTGAATTTGCACCGCATCCGCACTAAACTCACACAGGACCCTTTTTTTTATCCGCAGCAGAATCGGATCACATAGTGGTTCACACTAGTGCGATCCGATTCTGTGCGAACTTGCACATCGCACTGCGATATGCGATCCCAACTGGGAGTGTCGTTATCTTTTAATTGACACCCCCTGTGTATCGCATATGGCAGTGTGAACTGCCAAGGGTGCGCATTAGATGTGGGATCACACTGCATATTCGCAGCGTTCCCGCATCGCACAAATGTGAACCGGGACTCATGGAGACCTACCTTGATGTAGGTGATAAACATTATATAATCATATATAATACATGTATAATAATACTCATATATGTATTAGTGTACCAAACCATGTTAAGTAAGTACATGCATGCCACATATGGTAAAATCCCAAAAATACCCAAATACTGATGAACAAAAAAGACTAAAAACATCTAGAAAGGAATGAGAGAGAGAGGTGCCCCTGGAATCAGTTATTTACTGGAACCAGTTATTTATTAACACCTCTCTCTTACATAATAACCTAAACTTATCACCTCTGCTTGTTGGCATCTGGATATTCTCAATTCATTGAATAACCAAACTAGAAACATCTTTATTATGGAATCCATTCCAATGTTTGGCCACATTAATATTATGATTTTTCTCTATGTCATACAGGTGATCATGTGATCTGTCCCTTAATCTACGTGTCGTCCTACCTACATGTTGGACATGACATAGCTCACATAGACCAGAAATCTAGAATTACAATTGATATAGGAAGAGATTATGAACTCCTTGTCAGTAGTAGCAGATTGAACCAGATCTCCCTCCTGATGTAAGAACAGTACGAGCATCCACTTAAAGTGGAATTCTACCCAAAAGTGAAACTCCACATATATGCTTCCTCCACTCCTCCAGTGCCACATTTGGCACCTCTCAGGGGGGAGGGGGCAACAGGTACCTGTTTTTGACAGATACCCTTCCCCACTTCCGGGAGACAACGTCGTGGTGCTGGCCCTCGAAATTCAGCCCCCCTTTTTCCTCTGCTGCCGGGCCAATTACAAAGCACAGCGTGCTTTGCGCACACACGGCAGGGAACCTGAATAGCTTCACTGCCAGATTCCCTTACCCTGGAAGGCGGCAGCAGCACCCGAGAGCCGACACGAAAATTGGCTTTGGGTGCCGACGTTGCGGGCTACCTGGACAGGTAAATTCTACTATTTAAAAGTCTGCAGCCCTCCGGCGCGCATTGTGGGAGTAACTTTATCGCGGCTATGGCCACTCACTGCACCGGAGTCCGCAAACCCGGAAGGAACACCGGGGAAGATGTCAGCTGCCTCAGTGGTGTGCCGGTGCTGCTGGTGGGCTTCGTTCTAAGGTAAGTATTTCATAATGAGCTAGTATGCAATGCATACTAGCTCATTATGCCTTTGTCTTACAGGTTTTTTTTTTTGTTTTTTGTTTTTTTCTCGAGGTTTACAACTTCTTTAAATAAATATTCTTCTATATTGTTGTTAGTTTTTATAGTCTTTTAATTTCTTTTAGGCTCATGAAGGAAATACTGTACTTGCTCCCAGGCATGATTGTACACACAGTAAACAGTTATATGCTGTTATCTATTTTCTCTAGTATACATGGCACATTTTGTAGTTGCATTGCAAAGCTCTTTCTGTGTTTTAACAATTCATTATACATAGTTGCATTCTCTTCCTGATTTGTCCCTGGTTTTGTCAAGTTTGTCACTTATACACTGGCACATCAACAGATGAATGAACAGAGTGTGTTGTCAGCAGTAGGCAGTTACAATGTAACTTTTTTTTCTTCTTCTGTAGGTTACTAAAGTTTGTAATTTGTGTTTCTTTTCTTTTATTAACTACTTGCCAACCAGGCTTTTTCTGGCACTTTTTGTTTACAGGTTTAAATCAGTATTTTTTTTGCTAGAAAATGACTTAGAACCCCAAACTTTATATATATATATATATATATATATATATATTTTTTTTTTTTTGCAGAGACCCTAGGCCCTGCGGAATAAAATGGCGATCATTTACATTTTTTTACGTCACACAGTACTTGTGTAGCGGTTTTCAAACGCAATTTTTTGGGAAAAAATACATTTTTATTAATAAAAAAACACAATATATACCCCATTTTTTGTAAAATGTGAAAGATGATGTTACGCCGAGTAAATGGATACCTAACATGTCATGCTTTAAAATTGGGCACGCTTGTGGAATGGCAACAAAATATGATACTTAGAAATCTCCATAGGCAACATTTTAAACACTTTTAACCCTTTCCATACCGCGCCATAATAAAATGACGGCGACAGGAAGTCTTTCTCGATCCGGGCGGCCATCATATGACATCCGCCCGGTCTTGCCGCTACTGCGCGCGGCGATCGGGGGTGAGGCTCGTCCCTCGGACTGAGCCCAACCCCGATCAAGGTAAACAGCCAATGAAATCACAGTCCAATCACAATGTCCAATGTCCAATCACAGCCGGTCACAAATGTCAACAGAGAACAGGTAATTAGCTGTCACCGTGTTCTCCTCCTCACACACTGATCCTGTGTGAGGAGGAGATTGTGGTAACAGCTAGTTACCAAATACAGTGCACCCCAAACACACTGATTGCCCCCCCCCCCCAATAAAAAGCACCTGTCACTAGCCCATCATAGTACCTGTCACTACCCCATCAAAGTACCCAAGTACCTGTCACCAGCCCATCAGGTATTCTGATGACAGGTACTCGGGTACTCTGATGGGCTGGTGACAGGTACTCGGGTACTCTGATGGGCTGGTGACAGGTACTCGGGTACTCTCATGGGCTGGTGACAGGTACTCAGGTACTCTGATGGGCTGGTGACAGGTACTCGGGTACTCTGATGACGGGTACTCAGGTACTCTGATGACGGGTACTCGGGTACTCTGATGACGGGTACTCGGGTACTCTGATGACAGGTACTCGGGAAGTCTGATGGGCTGGTGACAGGTACTCGGGTACTCTGATGACGGGTACTCGGGTACTCTGATGACAGGTACTCAGGTACTCTAAAGACAGGTACTCAGGTACTCTGATGACAGGTACTCGGGTACTTTGAGTAGCTGTCACCGGAGTACCCGAGTACCCATCATCGGAGTACCCGAGTACCTGTCACCTACCCATCAGAGTACCCGAGTACCTGTCACCTACCCATCAGAGTACCCAAAGTACCTTCCACCTGCTCATCAGAGTACCTGACACCTGAAGTACCCGAGTACTTGCCACCTGCTCATCAGTACCCATCACTACTCATCAGTACTCATCAGTACCCATCAGTACCTATCACCTATCAGTATCAGTACTGATCATCTGTACCCATCAGTACAGTATCACCTATCAGTATCAGTACTACTCATCAGTACCCATCAGTACCTATCACCTGCCTGTCACCTGCCCATAAGAGTACCCGAGTACCTGTCACCTGCCTATCGGAGTACTCGAGTACCTGCCACTTGCTCATCAGTACCAGAGTACCTGTCACCTGCACAGCAAAGTACCCGAGTACCTGTCACCCTTCATACAGCCACCATGTCTAAGTCCAAAAAGGTTTATATACGTCCTCCGTTTAAACCTAAATACCGGTGTTATGGCAGCAGATAGCTGCCATAACCCTGGTATTTTTTTAAACGGTGGACGGTTGGCTTTCCGATAAGGGTGGTCCCAGTGGCAGATTCGCCGCGGGGTCACCCTTCCGGGGTGGCAGAAGAGGTGCCCCCCCCCCCCTCCCGCCGCATCCCGGTCCTTTTCCCCGCTTACCGGACCCGCCGGCAGCTGGGAAAGCGATCTGGTCCCGGATCCTCACAGACATGATGGTCTTGGAGGACCGGAGCTACGGCAAACGTTGTTGCCTAGCAACCGGTTTAAAGGTCCCTTTTTTTTCCATTTTATTTATTTATTTTTTACATCTTTTAGTGTACTTGTGAGATCTGAGGACTTTTTGACCCCAGATCTCACAAAAAAGAGTTCCTGTCGTGCCTTTTTCTATTACAAGGAATGTTTACATTCCTTGTAATAGAAATAAAAATGATCAATTTTTTTTTTTAAAACGGTGTAAAAATAAAAAAATAATAAATAAAATAAATAGTAAAAAAAAAAAAAAATGAAAGCGCCCTGTCCCCGCGAGCTCGTGCGCAGAAGCGAACGCATACGGAAACCCCGCCCACATATGTAAACAGTGTTCAAACTACACATGATCGATAGAGCAAGAGCAATAATTTGAGCCCTAGACCTCCTCTGTAACTCTAAGATAGCAACCTGTAGAAATTTTTAAAGTGTCGCCTATGGGGATTTTTAAGTACCAAAGTTTGTCACCATTCTGTGAGCATGCGCAATTTTGAAGCATGGCGTGTTGGGTATCTATTTACTCGGCGTAACATTATCTTTCACATTATGGAAAACAATTGAGCTAACTTTACTGGTTTCTTATTTTTTAATTAAAAAAAGTGATTTTTTTCCAAAAAAATTGCATTTGGAAGACCGCTGCGCAAATAGGGTGTGATAAAAAATATTGCAATAATCTCCATTTTATTCTCTAGGGTCTCTGCTAAAAAAAAATATATAATGTTTGGGGGTTCTAAGTAGTTTTCTAGCAAAAACAACGGATTTTAGCTTGTAAACACCAAATGTAAAAAATAGACCTAGGCAAGTGGCTAGGATGCATGATGGTGCTCCTTGAATGTTGGGCTCCTCTATATGGCTAGGCTGTGAAAAAGTCACACACATGTGGTATTGCCATACTCAGGAGGAGTGGCAGAATGTATTTTGGGGTGTCATTTTTGCTGTGTTAGGAATATCCTATAAATTGACAACTTTGTGTAAAAAAAAAAAAAAAAGTTTTTATTTTTTTCCCACATTTTCCAAAAACTTGTGGAAAAAAATGACATGTTCAAAGGACCCATAATGCCTCATAGAATATACGTTGGAGTGTTTGCTATCCAAAATGGGGTCATTTTGTGGACTTTTCCATTGTATTGGTGCTCTAGGGCCTTGAAAAGTGTGATAGGTAGTAAGAAAGTTTTATGTGTATTTATGCTCCTAAAACGCCTGAAGGTGCTACTTGGATGTGGAGTCTCTTTTTGTGGCCAGGCTGTGTAAAAGTCTCACACATGTGGTATCACCATACTCAGAAGGAGTAGCAGAATGAATTTTGGGGTGTAATTTTTGCTGTGTACATGCTATGTGTTAGAAATAGCTTATAAATTGACAACGTTTTGGGGAAAAAATAAAATAAAAATTTTTTCTTCATTTTCCCAAGAATTGTGGGAAAAAATTATAACTTCAAGAAACTCACCATGCCTCTTACTAAATACCTTGGGCTGTCTACTTTACAAAAAGGGGTCATTTGGGGGGTATTTGTACTGTCCTGACATTTCAGGGCCTCAAGAATGGAGATAGGCCATCCGTACATCTGGTTTGATCAATTTTCAGTAATTGGTACCATAGCTTCTAGACTCAATAACTTTCACGCAGACTAAATAATATACACTAATTTGGGTTAATTTTACCAGAGATATGTAGCAGTATAAATTTTGGCCCAAATGTATGAAGAAAAATACATTTTTTGCATATTTTATAATAGAAACTAAAAAAAAGTGTTTTTTTTTCAAAATTTTTGCTCTTTTTTTGCTTATATCACGAAAAAAAAAAAACCCAGTTGTGATCAAATACCACCAAAATTTGTGTGAAAAAAATGATAAAAATGTTGTTTGGTTACAGTGTAGCATGACTGAGCAATTGTCATTCAAAATGTGAGAGTGCTGAAAGCTGAAAATTGGTCTGGGCAGGAAGGGGGTCTAACTGCTCTGTATGGAAGCGGTTAAAGGTTACCTGTTTAGAGTTACAGAGGAGGTCTAGTACTAAAATATTTGCTCTCACTCTAACCTTCACACCGATACCTCAGATGTGTAGTGCGAACACCATTTACATACAGTGGTGATCGAAAGTTTGGGCACCCCAGGTAAAAATGTGTATTAATGTGCATAAAGAAGCTAAGGAAAGATGGAAAAATCTCCAAAAGGCATCAAATTACAGATTAGACATTCTTATAATATGTCAACAAAAGTTAGATTTTATTTCCATCATTTACATTTTCAAAATAACAGAAAACAAAAAAATAGCGTCTGCAAAAGTTTGGGCACCCTGCAGAGCTTGTAAACGCTTTTTGTAGCCAGCCAAGAGTCTTTCAATTCTTATTTGAGGTATCTTTGCCCATTCTTCCTTACAAAAGTCTTCCAGTTCTTTGAGATTTCTGGGCTGTCTGTCACGCACTGCTCTTTTAAGGTCTATCCAAATTATGTTGAGGTCAGGAGATTGTGAAGGCCATGGCAAAACCTTCAGTTTACGCCTCTTGATGTAATCTCCCGTGGATCTCGAGGTGTGTTTAGGATCATTATCCATTTGTAGAAGCCATCCTCTCTTTAACTTCAGCTTGTTCACAGATGGCATCAAGTTACCATCCAAAATTTGCTGAAATTTTATTGAATCCATTTTTCCTTCTACTCGTGAGATGTTCCCTGTGCCACTGGCTGCAATACAACCCCAAAGCATGATTGATCCACCCCCATGCTTAATAGTTGGATAGAGGTTCTTTTCATTATATTCTGTGCCCCTTCTTCTCCAAACGTACCTTTGCTCATTCCGGCCAAAAAGTTCAATTTTAACCTCATCGGTCCACAGAACTTGTTTACAAAATGCATCAGGCTTGTCTATATGTTCATTTGCAAAGTTCAAATGCTGATTTTTGTGGTGAGGACGTAGAAGAGGTTTTCTTCTGATGACTCTTCCATGAAGACCATATTTGTACAAGTATCTCTTTATAGTGGAATAGTGTACCACAACTCCAGTGTCTGCCAGATCTTTCTGGAGGGATTGTGCAGTCAAACATGGGTTTTGAATTGTTTTTCTCACAAATAGCGAGCTGTTCTGTCTGATATTTTTCTTGGTCTTCCAGATCTTTCTTTAACTTCCATTGTTCCTGATGACTGCCATTTCTTAATTACATTCCGGACAGAGGATATTGACATCTGAAAACGCTTTGCTATCTTCTTATAGCCTTCTCCAGCTTTGTGAGCGTCAACTATTTTCAGTTTCAGTTTTCTAGACAACTGCTTAGAAGATCCCATGGTGCTGATTGCTGGGGCAAGGTCAGATGACTCTGGGCATTTAAAACCTTTGAGATTGACATCACCTGGTCTTCCCAGACAATGATTGAGAACAATCCATGACACTGGCAGGTCTCAGCCTTGCAAAGAGGGCAGTGCATGCTATAAATTCTGTAGGGTGCAAACTTTTGCAGACGCCATTTTTTTGTTTTCTGTAATTTTGAAAGTGTCAATGATGGAAATAAAATCTAACTTTTGTTGACATATTATAAGAATGTCTAATCTGTAATTTGATGCCTTTTGGAGATTTTTCCATCTTTCCTTGGCTTATTTATGCACATTAATACAAATTTTTACCTGGGGTGCCCAAACTTTCGATCACCACTGTATGTATGTGTTCAAAAATATTGTTTTTTTGATCTTTTGCTTTAAAAAAAAAAAAAAGTATTTATTTCCAGCCTGGATTGGAAGTGACGTCATGAAGTTGCTCCAGTCATCCAAGGCCAAGTGTGGATCAAAGAGTAGCTACTCTTTCATCACCTATGAGAGCAGTCGGCCGCACCGTCTGATCGTGTCTCAGGTGAACCGGCGGAAACTGTAAGCCCAAGAAACACCGGTGAGCCAATTGGAAGGTTTTTAATGAGAAAGTCGGCCGCTGGCTGCAAAAATTGATACCGTGGCTATGGCTCATATCTTTAGCCATAATCCCGGTAAACCACTTGCAATGTATATAAACGTATTGTGGTTGGCAAGTGGTTAGGCTCATTATGTGATATGTGCAGTTACAACTGTTTACACCACAATTTCTGCATTCCGGATGAATTTCTGCATGCGCGTGTTTGATGCGTTTTTGATGCGTTCTGATGTGCTTTTTCCCCTCTTCTTTTCTTCATCTTGAGTAAATGTGCACTCCTTTGCAATTTTGATGCGTTTTGCCATGTTCCATATAGAACAAAAAATGCAATATGTTCTACTTTTTGTTGACTGCACTAAAATTCACTGCCCTGGTGTGAACTAGGGCCATTGGAATCCATGTTAATCACTTTCCATGCATTTTTAATGCAGAGAAGAAAATGCGCTGGACTGAATCTGGTGTGAACCAGCCTTCGGCATATGAACCTGTATGCGGCATGAGGCTTCCCACTGATATAATATAATGGCTCCTCAATCACAAGTACTAATAAAAATCAAGGACTTTGGGGAAGGTAAGAATGAGGTTTATGGTACATACCGATAGTGTTTATCTTCTACCTGATATCCAATCAGCTTTCAAATGTCATTTTTCAAGGAGGGGTGTAAAATGAACAATTGTGTTGGTGTATGATGGGACAAGATCATTTTTGCACATAAAACACATTAAAGTGGTTCTAAAGCCTTAAAGTGGATGTAAACCCTCACATATACCCAGTGAAGTGAACAGCCTCAGATGATACACAGAGATGAAACAAATCCTCCTACATAAGTTTTACTTGTATATCTGCTGTCTTCAACTTTCTATACTGTTCAGAAAGTGCATGTCCTGTTAGAATTTTCTCTTCCTGATTCACATGTAGGAGGGAAGTTTGCCCATAAACTGTGAGATATCTGATTGGAGGAAAGGCACACACCCCCTCTCCACATAGGCAGAAATATGAAGAGCTGTGCTGTGAATAGACCAGCTCTCTGCTAATCTATTTATAGTACCCACCTCACACAAACATTAGCCTGGTTTTGCCTCAGTTGACGGAGAACTTGTCAGAATTTATCATGCTGACAACAGAAGAATGGAGCAGGAGAAAGCCATGGGACTTAGGGCTTTGAAGAGAGATAGGTAAACACTACAGATAGACGTACCCGGGTCAAATCTCATGAATGGGGTTTACAACCACTTTAAGGTTTTTCACCTTAATGTATCTATGCATTAAGGTGAATAAGGTGAAAAACCTTAATGCTGCAAATCTCCCCCCAGCCCCCCTTACACTTACCAGAGCCCGAACCGATCCAGTAATGTGCACAAGAACAGTGGCTGCAGCCGATATCTCCCTGGGCAGATTGATAGTGCTGCTATTAACCACTTAAGCCCCGGAAGATTTTACCCCCTTCCTGACCAGGGCCTATTTTGCAATTCGGCACTGCGTGACTTTAACGGACAATTGCGCGGTTGTGCGATGCTGTACCCAAATGAAATTGACGTCCTTTTTTCCCCACAAACAGAGATTTCTTTTGGTGGTATTTGATCACCTGTGCGATTTTTTGATCATGCGCTATAAACAAAAAAAGAGCGACAATTTTGCAAAAATAACAATATTTTTCACATTTTTTTATATGAAATTCCCCAAAAAAATGTAAAAATCAAAATTTTTTAACATTTTAGGCCAATTTGTTTTCTACTACATATGTTTGGTAAAAAAAAATCGCAATAAGCGGATATTGATTGGTTTGCGCAAAAGTTATTGCGTTTACTGTCATTTTTATTTTTTACTTTTTTAACGAGTAATGGCGGCGATCTGCAATTTTTTTTGAGGGACTGCGACATTGCGGCGGACAGATCCGACCCCTGACTGACATTTTTGACACTTTTGGGGGTACCAGTGACATTACTGCAGTAATCAGTGCTATATATATGCACTGTTACTGTAAAAATGACACGGGCTGGGAAGGGGTTAATTTTATTGGAGAGGGAGGGGTTAATGTATGCCTAGTTCTTACTGACGTGTGGGGGGGGGAGGTGACTGAGTGAGTCAGGGACAGATCGCATGTTCAGCTATGCTGAACACTGCGATCTGTCACTCCCTGTCACTTAGGAGATCCGCCTGCTCTGTTTACACAATTGTCAGTTAAAGTCGCACAGCGCCGAATCGCAAAAGTGGCCTGGACGTAAGACAGCAAAATCAGTGGTTAAACAAGAAGTCTCATCAGAAGTTAACCACTTTAAGACCGGAGGCCCCCTTAATGACCAGGCCCTATTTTGCGATTCAGCACTGTGTTAATTTAACGGACAATTGTTGCGACCCTGTGCGACGTTGTACCCAGATAAAATTGATGTCCTTTTTTTCCCCACAAATAGAGCTTTCTTTTGGTGACATTTGATCACCTCTGCGATTTTTCATTTTTTGCGCTATAAACAAAAAAAGAGCGACGATTCTGAAAAAAAAAACCCAATAGTTTTCACATTCTGCTATATGACATTCTCCAAAAAAAAAATTAAAAATCAAAATATTTTAACATTTTAGGCCAATTTAGTTTTCTGCTACATATTTTTGGTACAAAAAAATCGCAAAAGGCGTACTTTGATTGGTTTGCACAAAAGTTATCGCGTCTACTAATTACGGGAAAGATTTATGTAATTTTTATTGTTTTGTTTTTTTTTTTACTGGTAATGGTATTGCGATTTTTTGCGGGACTGCGACATTGTGGCGGACAGATCAGACCCCTGACTGACATTTTTGACACTTTTGGGGGGACCAGTGACATTACTACAGTAATCAGTGCTAAAAATATGCACTGTTACTGTAATAATGACACTGGCAGGGAAGGGGTTAACACTATGGGTGATCAAGGGGTTAAATGTGTACCTAGGAGAGTGATTCTAACTGTGGGGGATGGGGCTGTCGAAATGACCATAGAGACCTGTGATCCTATATAGAAGAATCACAGGGGCTCTATGATAGTTGCAGGAAGAAGAACGGTCAGCTGTGTTTACAACAGCTGACCATTCTCTCTCAGCGGGAAACTATCGTGGGGGAAAGGCGGCAATCGGAGCCACCTGACACACGCATCGGCTTCTCCGCTGACGAGCGGGAGTGCATCGCCGGTGGCACGCGCTCGCCCCCTAGCCTCCTGAGAGCGAGCGACGTATACCTATGTTGCTATGCCCAGGAGCGGCTGCCAGCCGCAATATATCTGCAGTGGGCGGTCGTAAAGTGGTTAAAGCGGTAAAAAAATAAAAACTCAAATTTTACTATATTTCAGCTTACCAATCATTAGATGTGGTGACTGCATTAGTTTTCTTTTTTTAGGCTTTTTTCCCTCTGTTTTTACCTGGTGATCAGGACAGTAAAGCCCCATACACACACGCAGATCGTCGTCATACAAACGTCGGCGGACGAAAGATCTGCCGATTGTACGCTTGTTAGTATGGTGCCTCCGACAGCTGTCTGCGCACATTCTGCGGACAAGAGTCTTTCTTGCAAACATGAAAATTTTTGTATGCCGACACCAGAACGGACGATTGTTTGCCAGTCAGTACAGAATTCTGCCGACAGACCGCAGATTTGCAAGACTGGGCATGCTCAGAAAAGAAAAAACACAGGGAAAGTTAACCATTACATGACATCACTTCTGCAGTCGGCTGTAGTCGGCGGACAAAATTCTTGGGCAGTCTTTGCACTTTTCAACAGACACCGACATCCCGGGGAGAAAAGACGAACGTTTGTATGCCGACGATCGGTACGTGTGTACGGGGCTTAACACACCTCATGTATATGAGTGCCTACACTTTGGATTGAAGGAGCAACAGAGACACGTTTGAACGGTAGCATTGGTAATCTGATGGGAGGAGAGTGTAAGATGTACTAGTAGATTAAGATACACTAACTAATTGAAGCCAAACAGCTAAGTTTTTTTTACTTTAGGGATAAAGTTTTACATAAATATATAAAAGCTGATTATTGAGATTGGTAATGGTTTCCCGCTACGGTGTGGACAGAATGGCTGCTGCCTAAATCACATATCCCCAGGGCCATCTTACCGAATGGGCACACTGGGCAGTTGCCCAAGGGCCCCAATTGCCCGGGGGGCCCAGCTACCCAGCCCTAGCCAAGCATTAGTCCCAATTCCCGTGTGCATCCCGCCGCCGAACTTGGCAGATGGCAAGCACCTGTCGGCCCTGCGCTGCTGTCAGGCCACTTGGGCCATAAAGGGGGAGCCCAATACTGCAGGAATGCCTTCCACCTTCACGGGAACAGGCACACACAGGACAGTTGAGTCTGACTCCCATCCATGTGTGTGTTCACCGGACCCAGCCGCCCAACTTGGAAGCTGTCATTACCCTGGCACTGCTGTACCAATAAATATCGCCTTATCGATAATTTGCATTTTTATTCTCGTGGGTGATTGGGTAGGCAGGGCCCCAGTGCACTGCATTGCCGGGGGCCTTTAACGCTCTTAAGATGGCACTGCATATCCCACGTAGTGGGGTATGGAAATGAGTATAAAGAATAAGCGGCGTTGCCTATATAATATGTGCAATCCTCATGAAAAAAATCAGAAACAAGTGAAAAAAGTTATATAAGGGATGAACTAAATATCAAAATGTGGTCCTGTTGCACAAACCCCATGTGAAAACAATGATAAATTGCAAACATGAAAAATGCTTATATACTATAATAGTAATCAACACTTAAAAATTACTAGACACACTCTACAATAATAAATACAGTGCTACAGAAAAGTGCAGAAATGTACAAAAAAAGTGCAATGTAAAAATTAGTCCAAAACCAATCTAATAAATAAGAAATTCATAGAAAATGGTAAAGTGATATGGTGCAAAAAAATATATTCTCCACGGTGCAGCATCAGTCTCTTGGTGATAGAAACAGGAGGTGAATCCACTCGTGCCCCCCTCAGCTCCACACTCACCAGAAGACTGAACCCCTGCAGGGGTCAGATGCACCAAAAAATGGTAAAATACACAATGCTGTATCTCCTCCTCCATCTCACCAGGTCTGTTCAATGGGAATTCTTCTTGCAATCACAATGAGGATCTGTTGTGGTTGTTCCTGAGCGCAAAGTGAGTTAGAAGCGCTGCTTTGTGGTAGTATTACTTGCTGTTGATGGCTGTTCTTCTCAGGTCGGTGGAAATGAACACAAGCTTTCTGTAGAAAATGTTCCCTTATCTTCAACTGTTAGGAGAAATTTGACTTTTTCCATTTTTGCTACAGATGCCGAGTGCCGGGCTCAAACAGCGCTTCCGTCTAATCCGCTGCAGTATACACGGCCCAAATGCCACCTGACATTATGCCCATGGGCTCTGGGGCTTAACACCTAGTTTTGCAACAATTTAGCAGATATTTGGTATAATGCAGAATTTGTAAATGATTGATATATACAGTAAGGGCTCTTTCACATGGTCCGCCTCCGTAGGCGGATCCGTGCTGCTCAGTGGGGATCGATCCGCGATCCCCGCTGAGCCGGCGGATGACAGCTCCGTCTCCGCTTGCAGTGCGGAGAGGGAGGTGTCACAGCCCCCCGCTGCTCTCTATGGGGGATCGGATGAGAGCGGACCGCCTGTCCGCTCTCATCCGATCCGATCCGATACCTGAACGGATGGAAAAATAGGGTTTCCATCCGTCCAGATTTCACGGACAGGATCGAATATGGATGGCAGTGGGTGTCAGCGGAGGTGTCTCCGCTGACATCCGCTGCCCCATAGAGCTGCATGGAGGATCCGATCAGATCCGCCTAAAAAACTGACAGGCGGATCTGATCGGATCGCCCGTGTGAAAGAGCCCTTAATGTGTTATCCTCTTTGTAGCCGTATGACACGACCTTTGCACTCATTACATATCACTTGTAAAATCACACCTTTGTATTATACCTTACTGTGTAATAGGTTATAGCTTGTTATGAATGGAAAACCACTGATTGTTGTATAATGGCCCGTACATATACGATCAGAAAATCGTACGCAAAAAACCCGCTTTCAAATTGTTCCTACAATAATCGAATCGCTAGTACACAGTTTTCGAGAGCCGATCATGACAGTTCATACAATATTATCCGATGGGACGAACACAAAATTTTTTCTCGTACAATAGTAGATCAAACGGTTTTCGTTTTATCAGTACAGTTGTCATTTGAAAATACAATACAAATACACTACAACACATTACAACACTTCCTGTTTTGTATCCTGCCGTATGAGAATTTTCATTACTTCATTTTTTTTTCAATCAATACATTTTTATTGGTTTCATCAAAAAAGACAATAACAACGAAGTTACATCAACTGGATGAGGAAAACAGGGGTAGAAACAGGGTAGTGGAGCTTCATTTCATTTCATTACTTCATTTTTGATATGAGATTAGCATGCAAAAAAAACCCCAAAAGATCATTTATCCAATAATCTCATTGTGTGTACCAAGCCGGAAGCAAAAACTATTGTGATGGGTCTACTGCTCACACCATGTCCTGATTACAAACTGAGGTTTCATTCACCCGAGCGTATGAATTTATGCTCCAAATATGCTGGGTTTTTTTTCTACTAGAAAAAATGGCTCTAATGTCACACATGTATGTGTGTTTTTGCATGTATGGCGTTAAGTGTATACACATTTTACTGGGCATTACTTTATTCTTGCCATTGGAATTAATTTACAATCCTACACGTAAGCTTATAAAATATGCTCATAAGCTCCAATCTGAATGCAGCTTTGGTGCGTTTTTTTTTCTATGCCTCTAAATGCTGCTGTTGAATTACTGATCTTAACGCCTTGTCACATAGGCTAATATAGAATTGCAAAAAAGAATATGATGAACACCTGTAAAAGCAGCATTTTTTTTATGTCCCTGTGCATGGGGCCTAAATGTCCTTAACTGCTTTAAGACCGCCCACAGCACGTCGGTCATGTGCCTGGCACAAGGCAGCGGGGATGCCGATCCACAAGGCCGGCGGCCGCAATCGCCGCCGGGCACCTGGTCAGTCCCCGCTGAGAGAGAAGGACAGTCAGCTATTGTAAACACAGCCAACCGTTCTTCTCTCTGAAATGATCACAGAGCGCCTGTGATCCTTCTATATAGGATCACAGGTCTCTATGATCATTTCACAAGCCCATCCCCCATACAGTTAGTAAACACCCCCTAGGCTCACACTTAACCCTTTGATCACCCCTAGGTTAACCCCTTACCTGCCAATGTCATTATTACAGTAACAGTGCATATTTTTAGCGCTGATTACTGTAGCAATGTCACTGCCCCCCAAAAGTGTCAAAAATGTCAGTTAGGGGTCCCATCTGTCTGCCACAATGTCACAGTTCTGCTAAAAATCGCAGATCGCCACCATTGCTAAAAAAAAAAAAAGAAATGACTAAAAATGACATAAATCTTTCCCCTAGTTTGTAGACGCGTTTAACCAATCAAAATACGCCTATTACGATTTTTCTTACTACAAATATGTAGCAGAATACAAATTGGCCTGAAAGGATGAAAAAATTTGACTTTTACATTTTTTTTTATTGGGAATGTTATATAGCAGAACGTGAAAAATATTGTTTTTTTTTTTATCAGCATTGTCGCTCTTTTTTTGTTTATAGCGCAAAAAATAAAAATTGCAGAGGTGATCAAATACCACCAAAAGAAAGATGGCCTGGTTATTAAGGGGCAAATCCTTGCGGTCCAGAAGTGGTTAAAGTGGTTGTAAACCCTCACATATACCCAGTGAAGTGAACAGCCTCACATGATACACTGAGATAAAACAAATCCTCCTACAAAAACTTTACTTGTTTATCTGCAGTCTTCACTTCCCTACACCCCTTCAAAAGGGAAGATTGTGTTAAAATATTTATTCATCTGTCAGGAGCACAGCGGAGGGGGTGGAGAGTCTGCAGTTACACCGTGAGAGCTGATTGGAGGAAAGGAACACACACCCCTCCACACAGCAGTAGAACTGTGTTGTGAATTGACAAGCGACAAGCTCTGTTCTGAGCTCCCTCCCTGACACAAATGTATCTCATGTATCAGGAAAACTTCTCAGAAGTGACTATTGCTAATAACAGAGGAATAAAGCACCAGAGAGAAACGGCCCTTAGAGATTTGAAGAGAGATAAGTAAACACTGCAGATATATGTGCTTTGCTCAGATTTCATGACTGATGTTTACAACCACTTTAAGTTGAAATTCTAATTTTTTTTCTAAAAAAAAAAAAAAAAAACAATATTATACTTACCTGCTCCGTGCAATGCTTTTGCACAGAGCAACCCCGTTCCCTTTTTTGGGGGGGTCTCCGCATGTGCTCCTGGCTCCTCCTCTTTTCTGAGTACCCCCATAGCAAGCCATTTGCTATGGGAGCACTCGTGCTGGCTTGCTCCCGGGCCTCAATGTGTTCATCTATTGACACACACAGTGCGGCTCAGCCATATCCCCTGCTGTCTGCTCACAGGAATTGATTGACAGCAGCAGGAGCCAATTGCTGCTAAACCTCCTGTAAGAAGAGAAGAGCAGTGCTGCTGCAGACAGGCACAGCACAGGATCGGTATCAGGCTCAGGTAAGTATTTTGGGGGGTTTGGGGAAGCCGACATTGAAAGGTTTTTTACCTTAAAGCGGAGTTCCACCCTGGATTTTTTTTTTTTTTTTAATACCCCCGGGACAGTCAGGGCTAGTGCATTCCACAATGGATAGCCTCTGATCTGTCCCGGGTTGCACTTACCTGTTAGGACAAATACTTACCTTGCAAACGTCTTGTCCAGCGCTGCCATCTCAGATGTGGGCAGCTTGAAGCCAGCGAGATCCCCTTCGGCGTCTTCTTCCGCCTTCTTTGGTCCCACGATGCTCTGCGCCGGCCCCGACGTCACTTCCGGGTCGCGCGCGTCATCCCTCTACAGCTTCTGGGCATGCCCAGAAGCTGTTTAGAAGGGGATGACGCGCGCGACCCGGAACTGACGTCGGGGCCGGTGCAGGTGCAATGATTCCTGGGAGCTATGACGTTCAGCTCCCAGGAATCATTGCAGAGCCAGGAAGTGACGACGGGCCGCGGCCGAGGAAGGAGGAAGAAGGAAGTAAGGTAAGTATATTTTCTTCGCTACGAGGTAAGTAAAAAAAAAAAAAATATGCGATTATCCATTTCTTTTTCAGGTGACCCGGAGCGAGAAGATGGAGGTAAGTATAAAAATAGGGTGGAACTCCACTTTAATGCAAAGAATGCATGAGGGTAAAAAAAACCTTTTACCCATAGTTATGCGCAGCCCATTTCATTAGGGTTTGTACCCCAAAGCTCAAACACACATGCCTTTCTCTACAGCCTCAGCTGCACTGGGCAGTGAATGAATGGGAAGTGCTTTGTGCTGAGCTGCTTCTTGTTCATTCACAGACTGAAGCATAGTAAACATTTACTTAGTAAGTAAAACCCTTTACTATGCTTCAGCTATGAATAAACACAGGGAGTGCGTTCACCGTGTTTATTTAGAAAAGGAAGGGGATGGTAAATTACATATTGATTAGCCCCTTCCCCTGCTCTCCGTCCTGAAACATCCTCACGGCAGCAGGGGGGAGAGGAGAGGAGGGAAGCCAGCAGCACTGTGGGGGGCACAACACAGGGGGAAGCCTGGGCAGTAATGGAAATCGGCAGAGCACAGAGTGATTAGGGTGTGTCCGGGCACACCCGTCACACCCTCTGCGCATGCCCATGCTTTTACCTTTACAACCACTTTAATGCTGAATTGCAGGCATGATCTTTCTTGCATACTTGTACATTGAGCCAAGCTGGTTTGAGATACATTTTAAACAGAGCTTGCATCAACCCTTACCAACCATAAGACTCATGTTACACGAAATGTGCAATCGTTTACACCCTTATTTAACATTTGACAGCTTTCCTTTTATGAGGAACAGTCTGTGAGTGAGGCTAGACTGCAATCAATGCGGAATGTGCCATATGACTGGTGGTCATGTGGAGACGAGTGATGTAATGGCATGTTCCTAGAACTCAAATCTCTACAATAGAGAAAAAATACAGAGACAGAGAATTATGGTCTCCACTACATCTATGAAGCTAATCTTTAATGTATAGCAAAAGCAGAGTTTAATGAAAGTCCACCAACAGCTAATCCACTGACACTGACACTGACACTGATTACCATGGCATTTTAATTCCAAACCACTGCACCAATTTTATTGGGGACAAGTGCTACGTGCGCAGGCTCCCTTGGGGGATTTCACAGGCCTTGCTAACTTATGGTTAGAGTTCTTTTTTAAAAGAACATCATAAGAATAAGAGAATAAAATAAACATAGGACTTAATGACCTTCACTAGGGTCCCCCAAAGGATTAAATGTAAGTTTTTGCCCAACTTTGCCCCCTTCTCCCCCCAGGTGATCCCAGGCACAGTCTCACTCCTGCCCCGCCCCCACTCGATTGCCGCCAGACACCCGCGATCGCTCCCCGCTGAGAGAGAAGGACGGTCGGCTGTTGTAAACACATCCGACCGTTCTTCTCTCTGGAATAACCATAGAGCCCATGGGATCCTTCTATATAGGATCACATGTCTCTATGGTCATTTCAGAAGCCACGCCCCCCACAGTTAGAATCACTCCCCTAGGCTCACATTTAACCCCTTGATCACCCATAATGTTAACCCCTTCCCTGCCAGTGTAATTAGTACAGTAACAGTGCATATTTTTAGCACTGATTGCTGTAGTAATGTGACTGATCCCCCCAAAAGTGTACAAAAATGTCAGTTAGGGGTCCGATCTGTCCGCCGCAATGTCGCAGTCCCGCAAAAAATCGCAGATCGCCACCATTACTAGTAAAAAAAAAATAAAAATAAAAATTACATAATCTTTCCCGTAGTTAGTAGACGCGATAATTTTTGTGCAAACCAATCAAAATACGCTTATTGCGATTTTTTTTTTTTACCAAAAATATGTAGCAGAAAACAAATTGGCCTAAAATGTTAAAAAATAGATTTTTACATTTTTTTTTTTCTGAGAATGTCTTATACAGTAGCAGAATGTGAAATTTTTTTTTTTTTTTTTTTCAAAATTGTCGCTCTTTTTTTGTTTATAGCGCAAAAAATAGAAATCGCACAGGTGATCAAATACCACCAAAAGAAAGCTCTATTTGTGGGAAAAAAAGGACGTCAATTTTATTTGGGTACAGCGTTGCACGACCGTCCGTTAAAGTAACGCAGTACCGAATTGCAAAATAGGGCCTGGTCATTAGGGGGCAAATCCTTCCAGTCTAAAAGTGGTTAAAGTTCATGTGCGTGTAAAGGCTGGCATCCCAATACTTTTGACAATAAAGTGTATATACAGATTGAGGTACAATTTATCATTTGTAATAAATAGAAAAGGATATAATTTAGATTCTTTCATGTTTGTCTATAGTTCAGCTTAGCTCATATTATGACATGGACACTTTTCCTATCATTATACAAGGCTGCTGTCTCTGAGGGGTGCATAATTAGTGACCAGCCCATACATATCCAAGTCTATTCAAAGCTGTATTAGTCAAATATTGTTATATAATAATATTAGCAGTGGCAGGAGGGTTACAAATAAGCTTTATGAAAACTGCAGGACAAAGGTCAGTCAGGGTTGGACTCTGGGCTGTTTTCTCTTCCTAGCAACCTACAAACTTAGTGACTGAAGATAATTAGTGTCTGGGCGAGACATGTATGTATAATTAAACTCAAAAAGTGAAACTCGTATATTATATAGATTCACTACACTTTCTTTCATTTTCTTTATTATGGCTTAAACAAAAACAAATCATATTATTGTGAACCCTGCTTACAGTACAAAATGTATAGGAGATATAAATAGATAAAACAATAAAACTAAATAATTTTATATATATATATATATTGTGACAGGAAGTCAGGTAAATTTGTGGGTGTTGTCACAGACGGGAGATACATTTCTGCCTTGTTTAGACAATTCACCAATTACTATCAGGTGTCGGCTGCGGAGGTAGCCAGAAAGGTTTAGGACGATGGAAAGCTTCAGCTATTCAGAATGAGGCAATTGGGGCCTCTATAAGTTATCCAGAGGATGACTACTGATTGCTGCCTCCTGAGGCTGTGTGCGTTAAGGAGAGCAGTGAGTTGAGAAAGACTTCTGAAGGTGAGGTGGTGTTGACTCTTTCTGTGTGAAAAGAAAAACAAATAGACTATTGGTTTTCTGCTGTATGACCAGCAGTGTCTGCCCAGCAGTAGGTTGTGAAAGACTCCATAGGTAGGTTCCTGTGTTGTGAAGGTAGACGCCCCAAGTGGCCAGGGTTTATTTTATGTTTTGTTTGATTTATGCTGTTTGGATGCTTGCACTTGTTTCCAGCAAATTGGAAAAATAAACCATAGACCGTTGTTTTCAACCACTCCTCGGCTGTCTCTCTGTGTAGCGAACCCAGCCAGTGGGTCACCCACACCCGCTACCGAGCCAACCCCTTACAATATATATATATATAGATTTACATACACACAGGTGAAGCTCAAATATATTATATAGATGCGTTACCAACAGAGTACTATATTAAGCATTTCTTTCTGTTAATTTTGAGGATTATGGCTTACAGCTAGTGAAAACCCAAAATTCTGTATCTCAGAAAATTTGAATATTACATAAGACCAATAAAAAAAAAAAAAAAGGACTTTTAATACAGAAATGTTGGCTTACTGAAAAATATGTCCATGTACAGTATAGTATGTATACTTGGTTGGGGCTCATTTTGCATAAATTACTGCACCAATGCGGTGTGGCATGGAGGCGATCAGCCTGTGGCACTGCTGAGGTGATATAGAAGCCCAGGTTGCTTTGCTTCAGCTCATCTGCATTGTTGGGTCTGGTGTGTCTCATCTTCCTCTTGACAATACCCTACAAATTCTCTATGGGGTTTAGATCAGGTGAGTTTGCTGGCCAGTCAAGTACAGTGATACCATGATCATTAAACCAGGTATTGTTACTTTTGGCAGTGTGGGCAGGTGCCAAGTTCTGCTGGAGAATGAAATCAGCATCTCCAAAAAGCTGGTCAGCAGAGGGAAGCATGAAGTGCTCTAGAATTTCCTTGTAGAGGGCTGCGCTGACTTTGAACTTGATAAAACAAAGTGGGCCAACACCAGCAGATGACATGGCTCCCCAAATCATCACTGACTGTGGAAACTTTACACTGGACCTCATGCAACTTGGATTTTTTGCCTCTCCACTCTTCCTCCAGACTCTGGGACCTTGATTTCCAAATTAAATACATTACTTTAAGGCAGTCAGGCTACATACAAAGTACAGTGACAATTATGTTTCTCTTTCTCTTTTATTAACTTCCAAGTGCTGCAGCATAAGGTTAAAATACAAAGATAAGAGAGCAAGGGCGCTGTTGATTTGTCACGGAACCATGAACCAAACGTACAACAACAGATAAGTGAAAATAAGAAGGCTTTATTGAAAATCAAGCTGTAAAGCAAAAGTCCAAACGGATGGTGAAACCGAAGCAGAGTCCTTGCGAAGCCAGAGGTCAGGAACCAGGAGGGTAGTCAGACGAAGCCGGGATCAGGAACCAGCAGGGTAGTCAGACGAAGCCAGGATCAGGAACCAGCAGGGTAGTCAGACGAAGCCAGGATCAGGAACCAGCAGCAGCAGCAGTCTTAGAAGCATGTGAACACAGGAGGACCAAGCAGGGAACTGAAGCCACAGACCACCTATATATATGAGCTAGGCATCCAGCTCCTCCCAGTGGGAAGGAGGAGCCGCAGGGTGGGAGGCTACAAGAAACCCAGAAACCAAGATGGCCGCCAGCACATGTCAAATGAAGGAGAACAGCAAGAAGGTAAGACCATGACAGTACCTCCCCCTCAAGGGCCCCTCCTCCGCGGGGTAAAGAACGGTTTCTGAGGGAAGCGTGCGTGGAAGGCTCGGAGCAAGGCAGGAGCATGGACATCTGCGGAGGGAACCCAGGAACGCTCCTCTGGACCATAACCACGCCAATGAACCAAAAACTGCACCCGACCGCGGACCAGGCGTGAGTCCAGGATATTGCTCACCTCATACTCCTCTCGATTGCCCACTTGGACCGGACGAGGCCGAGGAACCGAGGAAGTGAAACGATTACACACCAGTGGCTTCAACAGGGAGACATGAAACACGTTGGAGATCCGCATGCCAGGAGGAAGCGCAAGGGCATAGGCTACCGGGTTTACCCTGCGAAGCACTCGGAAGGGACCAACAAAGCGAGGCGCCAGCTTGGGAGTGGGCACTCGAAGGTTGAGGTTGCGGGTGGACAACCATACACGGTCTCCGGCCTGGTAGGAAGGAGCAGGCGCTCATCTGCGATCAGCCTGGAGTCTCTGGCGCTGCGCAGAGACCTCAAGGGACTTCTGGATCTGTACCCAAGAAGCACGTAGGACGGAAAGGTGATCCTCCACAGCCGGAATATCCTGGGGAGAGAATACCTCCGGTAACACGGCAGGTTGGAACCCATAGTTGGCCATGAAGGGAGACGTCCCAGAGGAAGAGTTCACCGCCGTGTTCCTGGCAAACTCAGCCCAAGGCAGGAGGTCAACCCAATTGTCTTGGTGATCGGAGACATAGCAACGAAGGAATTGCTCCAAGGCCTGATTGGATCGTTCTGCGGCCCCATTGGACTGAGGGTGGTAGGCCGAGGAGAAGGAGAGATGAATCCCCAACTGGGAGCAAAAGGCGCGCCAGAACCTGGACACAAACTGACTCCCCCGATCCGACACAATCTCCTTGGGCAAACCGTGCAACCGGAAGACCTCCCTGGCAAAAATCGTGGCCAACTCCTGTGCAGAGGGTAACTTCTTGAGAGGAACACAGTGGCACATTTTGGAAAACCGATCCACAATCATGAGAATGACCGTATGGCCTCGGGATGCAGGGAGGTCCACAATGAAATCCATCCCCAGGTGTGACCATGGGCGCTCCCCGGTGGCTAAGGGTTGCAGAAGGCCCAACGGAAGGTGCCGAGGGGACTTACTCTGGGCACAAACGGAGCATGCCGCTACATATGCGGCGATGTCGGAACGTAGGGAAGGCCACCAGAACAGACGTGAAACAGCCCAGGACAGCTGATTCTTTCCAGGATGCCCCGCGGTCTTGGAGTTATGGTAGGTTCGCAACAACCGAGTGCGCAACTCCTCAGGCACAGGCACAAAACATGTGCCGTTGGGGCACCCAGAGGGAGCACCAGATTGAGCCGCCAAAATCTGCTCACCCAGGGGAGAGGTCAGGCTGGTGCGAATGGCGGCCAGGATCTGATTCGGAGGTATGACCGAAGTCGGAATCGTGATAAGGCGTCCGCCCTGATGTTCTTGGAACCGGGTAGGTAGGAGACCACGTAATTAAAACGTGACAAGAACAGGGCCCATCTGGCCTGACGTGGTGTCAATCTCTTGGCCTCAGAAAGGTAGGTCAGATTCTTGTGGTCCGTCAGGATGAGGACCGGAACCACCGAACCCTCGAGCAAGTGCCTCCATTCTTTAAGAGCCTGCACGATGGCCAATAACACCCTGTCACCAATCTGGTAGTTGCACTCCGCGGAAGACAGTTTCCGGGAGTAAAACCCACAAGGAAGCAGAGGACCCTCTGGTGTTCTACGCTGAGACAGAAGGGCGCCTACTCCCGTCTCAGACGCGTCCACCTCGAGGACAAAGGGCAACCCAGGGTTGGGATGCGACAGAATCGGAGCCGACACAAAGGCGGACTTTAGAGCCTCAAAAGCTCGGATGGCCTCGGGCGGCCAGACCTGGGAATTACTGCCCTTCCTGGTCAGATCCGTGAGAGGCTTGGCTAGCATGGAAAAGTCCCTGATGAACTTCCGATAATAATTGGCGAAGCCCAAAAAGCGCTGCAGGGAGCGAAGACCACTGGGCTGGGGCCACTGTAAGACAGCCGAAACCTTCTCAGGATCCATGGAGAACCCCTCAGCGGAAATGATGTAACCTAAGAAGGTTACCTGGGATCGGTGAAATTCGCATTTCTCAAGCTTACCGAACAGCTTGTTCTCTCGTAACCGTTGCAACACTCGTTTGACATCCAGAATGTGGGTCTCCATGGACTCAGAGTATACCAAGATGTCATCCAAATAGACCACCACACACTGCTGCAACAGGTCACGGAAAACATCGTTGATGAATTCCTGAAAGACTGCGGGCGCATTGCACAGCCCAAAGGGCATAACCAAGGATTCATAATGACCGGTCCTGGTGTTAAACGCGGTCTTCCACTCATCGCCCGCCTTGATCCTTACGAGGTTATATGCCGCCCTCAGGTCGAGTTTGGTAAAGACCGTGGCCCCTTTAAGGCGATCGAACAGCTCGGAAATCAAGGGTATCGGGTAAGCGTTCTTGATCGTGATGCGATTGAGACCCCTGTAATCGATGCAAGGCCTCAACTCACCGCCCTTCTTTTTCACAAAGAAAAATCCATGTGAATGTGTCCGCGTGAAAGCGCCTCCCTCACGTACTCCTCCATGGCCTCATTCTCCGCTACCGACAGTGGATAGACTTTGCCACGAGGGGGAACGGCACCAGATTGTAACTCGATGGCACAATCGTAAGGGCGGTGCGGAGGTAGGGCAACCGCGCGCACCTTATCGAATACATCCCGGTACTCCTCGTATTCAGGAGGCAACAGAGAGTCCGAGGAAGTACACAGCAACTTGACAGGCCCATGGATGCAACTGGCCCCACACTGCGGTGACCACGAGAGGATCTCGGCCGATCTCCAATCGAAAATCGGATTATGCTTCTGGAGCCAGGGGTACCCCAAGACCACCGAGTAGTGTGGAGACGAAATAACCTGGAAGCAGACCGACTCTCTGTGGACGGCACCAATGGCTAACCCCACTGGAAGGGTCTCATGAGTCACGTGTGGCGGCAGAAGGGGTCTGCCGTCTATCGCCTCAAGAGCCAGAGGAGAACCTCGAGCCTGCAGAGGAATGGAATTGGCGGCAGCGAACACACTATCAATGAACAAACCACCAGCACCAGAGTCCACCAACGCCTGGGTCGTCACCGAGCCCCCGACCCAGGAGAGGACAACAGTGATCAGTGGTTTGTCAACAGGGGAAACCGGGGACGAGGAGACTCCACCCAAGATCTGCCCCCGACAGGATCTCAGGTGCGAGCGTTTCCCGGACGGTTCGGACATGCCAACCGAAAATGCCCACTGAGACAACAGTACATGCATCGGCCCTCGCGTCTCCGGAGTACCCTCTCCCCCTCGGACAGGCGAGCAAACCCCAGCTGCATGGGTTCACCCCCAGACAAGTCATCCCCAGGAGGCGTGGGAGGAGAGGGAGGCACGGGTGGGACAGCAAAGGTAGGCGCCAATCTGTTAGGAAGCCTCCGCAGACTCTCCTTAAAGAAGGGTCTCTCCCTGAGTCTGGTATCAATCAAAATCAGGAAAGAAATAAGAGACTCAAGCTCCACTGGTAGGTCCTTAGCTGCAACCTCATCCTTCAAGGCATCCGAGAGACCATGAGAGAAAGCAGCGACCAGAGCCTCATTATTCCAGCCCACCTCTGCTGCCAGGGTACGAAACTCAATGGCGTATTCAGCTACGGATTGTGAACCCTGTCTGATGGACATAAGGAGCTTCGCAGCAGAGGCAGCACGAGCCGGCACATCGAATACCTTCCGAAGAGAAGCAACAAAACCGGAAAACTCGGCAACCACCGGATTGTTGTTCTCCCATAAAGGGCTGGCCCAGGCCAAGGCCTTGTCCGAGAGCAGTGAGATTAAGAAGCCCACCTTTGATCTCTCAGTAGGAAAGGCATGTGGCAGCAACTCGAAATAAATGCCCACCTGGTTAAGGAAACCTCGGCACTGAGTTGGCTCTCCCCCAAAGCGCTGTGGAAGGGGGGCAGAACCGGACATACCCCGAAACACCGCAGGCGCAACAACAGGTGTCGGGGTAGACTCTGGCGCAACAACCGGAGCGGCAGTAGGAGCGGACCCAGGAGCGACAACCGACCCATCGGCAACGGGAGCGAAATGAGCCGTGCGTTCAAGCAGGGTTTGCAACGCCACGGCGAACTGACCCAACAGGTGATCCTGCTGATCAAGTCTGGCAACCAGCGTGGGTAGTGAGGATGGCCCTGTACCGTCAGAATTCATGGCCTGTGGTACCGTGCGTTCAAGCAGGGTTTGCAACGCCACGGCGAACCGACCCAACAGGTGATCCTGCTGATCAAGTCTGGCAACCAGCGTGGGTAGCGAGGATGGCCCTGTACCGTCAGAGTTCATGGCTTGGTCCTAATGTCACGGAACCATGAACCAAACGTACAACAACAGATAAGTGAAAATAAGAAGGCTTTATTGAAAATCAAGCTGTAAAGCAAAAGTCCAAACGGATGGTGAAACCGAAGCAGAGTCCTTGCGAAGCCAGAGGTCAGGAACCAGGAGGGTAGTCAGACGAAGCCGGGATCAGGAACCAGCAGGGTAGTCAGACGAAGCCAGGATCAGGAACCAGCAGGGTAGTCAGACGAAGCCAGGATCAGGAACCAGCAGGGTAGTCAGACGAAACCAGGATCAGGAACCAGCAGCAGCAGTCTTAGAAGCATGTGAACACAGGAGGACCAAGCAGGGAACTGAAGCCACAGACCACCTATATATATGAGCTAGGCATCCAACTCCTCCCAGTGGGAAGGAGGAGCCGCAGGGTGGGAGGCTACAAGAAACCCAGAAACCAAGATGGCCGCCAGCACATGTCAAACGAAGGAGAACAGCAAGAAGGTAAGACCATGACATGATTAGACTGAGCAGTGGTTGGGGATGGGCCGCTGTTTGTCTTTGAAATCAGGGTTCTGACTCTCCTATGTGCTTCCAGAACAAGGCATTTCAACCCTTGCTGAAGAACGTAACAGTTCAAACTTAAATGAGAAGTATATGTAGCACCCTCCTAGGTAGGTGCTAGTGAGAGAGTATAGTTTTGAGCTCTGTCTGCTTACCAGAGGGGCTGCAGGTAAATCTATGTTGCTCTCTTCCTACCAGAAGCAGGATCTGATAGTGAGGTCTGCTCATTGTGCTCAGTATGAGATTCATTCAGTCTAGAGAGTGTTTCACACTGGTCCAATAGGGAGGCATGTTAGACAGTGGGAGGAAACCTGACGAATGGGTGCATAGGCTTTTGATACAGTCCTGGTGATTGGCAGAGGGCAGGTCGCCTTGGTGCATTCTGGGATACTTTATAAAGGAGCACATGTGCTGCGGGGTCTTTGGCTGGAGGTCGGAGTCCCGGAGAGAGGGGGGGCAGCTGCCTCCTCCTCTGTAGAAGTGCCATGCGGTCGCAGGAAGTCATCCTCAGGGCCAGAGGAGTGGTGGAGAGGAGCTGAACCCAGAGGTCCAGGAGAACTCGCCACAGAGAGAGGGGAGAATCTGGTGACGTAGGTCTACGTCGCCAGACCTTAACGAGCCACTTTGCCGCAGTACTGTCAATGTGAGCAGTCGGCAAGTGGTTAATCGCTTGCTGACCGCCTATAGCACTTTCAATGCTACAGGGCAGCAGCTGTGTACAGGATCATGTACTGTATATATAGATGATTCTGGACTTCCACCTGCAGGGGGCGTGCATGGGCCACTTCTGCTGTAATAATTCCCAACAGAGGCCGATCTGCGGATGCTGGGCACTCAATGTCCTCCGACACCTGCTGATCGTCTGGAAGACACAGAGAAGTGAGATATGACATGTAAACAAGGCAAATCTCCGTTCTGACAGGGGGGTAAGGGGGCGATCTCTTCCCCCAGTGAAAGCAGCACACTGTACCACAAAAAAAAAAACACTGGCTAGGCACACAGTTAAATCTTTGATCACCCTAGATGCTTAACCCCTTCCAAGCCAGTGTCATTAGTACAGTGACAGTGCATATTTTTTAGCAATGATCACTGTATTAGTGTCACTGGTTCCCACAAAGTGTCAAAATTGTCAGCTGGTGTCTGATTGTCTACCACGATATCCCGCTATAAGTTGCTTATAACCGCCATTACTAGTATAAAAATAAATAAATAAATAAAAATGTAATAAATATACTATTAAGGGCTCTTTCACACGATCCGTATCCGTAGGCGGATCCATGCTGCTCAGCAGGGGATCGTAAACACAGATCCCCGCTGAGCAGGCAGGTGACAGCTCCCTCTCCGCTCTGTGTGCGGAGAGGGGAGTGTCAGAGCCCCATGCATCTCTATGGGGGAATCGGATGAGAGCGGACCGCCTGTCCGCTCTCATCCGATCCCATCCCCTGGACGGATGGAAAATAGGTTTTCCATCCGTCCTGATTTCACGGACAGGATCGGATGCGGATGGCAGTGGGTGTCAGCGGACATGTCTCCGCTGACATCCGCTGCCCCATAGGGATGCATGGGGGATCCGATCAGATCCGCCTAAAAAACTGACAGGCGGATCTGATCGGATCGCCCGTGTGAAAGGGGCCATAGTTTGTAGATACTATAACATTTATGTAAACCAATCATTATAAGCTTAATGGGATTTTTTTTTTTTTACCAAAAACATGTTGCAGAATACATATTGGCCTAAATTGATGAAGACATTTTTATTTTTTTATTGTTTTATTGCATATGTTTTATAGCAAAAAGTAAAAATTATTATTTATTTTTTTCAAAACTGTCTGTCTTTTTTTGTTTATAGCACAAAAAATAAAAACGCAGTGGTGATCAAATACCACCAAAAGAAAGCTCTATTTGTGGGGAAAAAGGACATAAATTGTATTTGGGTACAGCGTCGCGCGACTGCGCAATTGTCAGTTAAAGTAACGCAGTGCCGAATCGCAAAAAACTGCCTTGTTATGAAGGGGTAAATCTTCCAGAGGTCAAGTGGTTAACATGATGTACAACATAGCGTATACAGTTTAGGCTTCAGGAGCATAATGTACAACATAGCGGATACAGCATACAACATAGTCAATGTAGGGCAGGGGTCAGAAATATAACATACAACGTAGCGTATACACTGCAGGGGACTGGAGTATAATGTACAGCATTTTATATACAGTATATATAGTAAATGCAATTCGGTAGTCAGGAGTATAACATATAACAGAGCAGGAAGTGCAGGGGTCAGGATTATGATGTATGTAGAGTGCAGTGCTCAGGAGGATGTCCAATAAAGCCCAGCATACAGACAGCAGTGGTCAGGTATATAAAATGTACAACCCAATGTTAATCATGCAGAAGTTGGGCATGTGCAAAGCCCTTGGTGAAGGGGTCAGGAGTGCACAATGCAGGGAGTACAGGCCCCAGGAATGCATAACATGCAGAGTGCAGGGCTCAGGAGCTAATATTGCACAGTTGCAGGGGTCAGGGGTGCACAAAACAGAGTGCAGAGGTCAGAACTATGTAACTAAAAGTACATAAGTACCAAAACCAGAAGTACAACCAAAAGTTATCTCCTCCTCACAGTCCTCCATTGCCCAAGCCCATATCCCCAACAAGTCAGGTCAACCCCAGCAGCCCTATTCCCCACCCAGTACAGATTTCTCCCAACATCCCTAAAACCTCGTCAGCACACATTCTCCCCCAATCCACCCCCTCAGTACAGACCCCCCGTACAGAACCCCCTTACCAGCTCAACACCTCGGTACAACCCCTCTTCTTTTCAGTACAAACCCCCCTAGTACAGATCCCCCTCTTTTTTCATCAGTAAAGACACCTTACACCACCCAAAACTCACTTTCTAGATTCAAGGCAGACCTCCAATGCAGCAGCAGCGGTAAGTTCACCCTTAGACTGTGCAATATGGCCAGAATCCCCCTTGATTGTCTATATAAATGAGCAGCAGCTCATTCATATACAAATCATGTTGCTGGTTCCATTTTGTTTTATCATTTTATGATATACAAATCACACAACAGTTTGGATATGAATGAGTTGTGGGCACACTGTAGCAGGGGCAGAGCCTTTGTGGGACACAGCCACTGTACATGGGACAACAAGACAGTACTGCCCAATCCGGGACTGTTGTGAGATATGTTTAGTTTCAGTACTAAATAAAGACGAATCAATTGGGCTGTAAGATGAATAAATTCGATTTTAGTGATTTCTTTAACATATACTTTAAAGTTAGAACTACACTGACAATTTTAATCTCTTGCTACTGAGAGATTGAAAGAAGATCTGTCTGAAAAGTCTAGCAGAGGACAAAAGACTAGTCACCAGTATGACCTGTAGGCTCCCTACAGCTGATCTGTCCCCATTACTGATTTAATATGCCTTGTTCAGCAGTGCGTCTCTGTGTGGAGCTGACCATCTTTGTAGAGACAGGGCTTGGTTTCCTCGTAATTTGATGACTGGTGATCTACTATCTGGTGGAGTAAAACTGAAGATGCATCAGAAGAGCTACAGAAAGCACAGATCGTAAAAATGAATGAAATAGAAACAGGAGGATGCGTGCAGTGCAAGTCCTCAGTTACCAATTACTCTCCAGCAAGCAGTATAGTGACTGGTGACATTACTAAATCTAACCCCGAACCTCCTGAGATAAGTAGTCACAGTCAGTGCTGGGACAAGGCCATCCAGTGCCCAGGGCGAAGACACCAAACTTGCGCCCCCACCAGATGTAGGAGCATAATGTGTTAGCAAAGATCCCCCCCCCAAAAAAAAAAAAATTAGCACTAATTGGCACACTTAGCCCTAAGCATACATTCCCTTTGCAAGCCAAATATTTCCACAAACAAAAATTCCCCCTCCTCCCAGTACACTTCTCTCCCTGCTGAAATTCCCTCTCCCAGCACAAATCTCTCCCCCATCCTCTCACTAAACTCAAAGCCTCTCTTTTCCCAAATGTTCCCTGTTAGCGCAACTATCCCTCCCCAAAAAAGCACAGTTAGCACACATTCTCACCCCTCAAATTTCCCCTCCAAGTGCAAATTCTCCCTTTTCCAAATCCCTCCCTCCCAGCACAAATCCCCCCTCCTAGCATACACCCCCCCCCTCCTAGCCTAGCACAAATACCCATCAATCATTCCTACTAGCACAAATCCTCTCCCCCAAATCCCCCCCCAAAAAAATGCCCCCTTCTTGCACAAATCCCCCCTCCTAGCACAAATCCTCTCCCCCCCATCCCCGCAGCACAAACCCCCCAAATCACACCCCAGCACATCCCACCAAATTCCCCCTCCTAGCACAAATCCTCCCCCCCCCAAATTTCTCCTCTAGTGCAAATACCCCCAATCATCCCCACTAGCATAAATTTCCCCACATTCCCATTTCTAACAGCCCCAAAATTCTCCATCCTAGCACAAATCCCCCCCCCCATCACTTCTTCTAGCAAACCCCCCCCAAATCCCCCTCCTAGCATAAATCCTCTTCCCCTTATTCCCACGGCACAAATACCCCCCATCCCCCCCCCCCACCATCCACACAGCACAAATCCCCCTTCCTGGCACAAATCCTCTTCCCTCCATCCTCAGAGCAAAAATCCCCCCTCCTGGCTCAAATCCTCTTCCCCCCCATCCCCACAGCACAAACACCCCCCTCCTAGCACAAATCCTCTTCTCCCATCTCCACAGCACATAATGTTTTTTTGCTATCTCTCTGATGGGTTTGTTTTGTTTTTTCAGCCTAATGATGGCTTGCTTCACTGAAAGTCACAGCTCTTTGGATCTCATATTGAGAGTTGACAGCAACAGATTCCAAATGCAAATAGCACACTTGAAATTAACTCTGGACCTTTTAACTGCTCCTTGTAAATGGGATAATGAGGGAATAGCACACACCTGGCCATGGAACAGCTGAGCAGCCAATTGTCCCATTACTTTTGGTCCCTTAAAAAGTGAGAGACACATATACAAACTGTTGTAATTCCTACACCGTTCACCTGATTTGGATGTAAATACCCTCAAATTAAAGCTGAAAGTCTGCAGTTAAAGCACATCTTGTTTGTTTCATTTCAAATCCATTGTGGTGGTGTATAGAGCCAAAAAGATTAGAATTGTGTCGATGTCCTAATATTTATGGACCTGACTGTATCCCCCCCCCCCTCCTGGCTCAAATCCTCTCCCCCCCCCCCCATCCCCCTCATCACAACCCCCCAAATTACCCCTCCTAGCACCCCCACCCTAAATTTCCCCTTCTAGAACAAATTGTACCCCTGTTAAATCCTCCCTCACGGTCAGCAGTGTCTTTCACGATGCAGATATACAGCTTTGAGGACACAGGAGTGCCTAGGCACACTCACATATTAGGAAGTGCCCTACTATTTTCCAGGAGGAATTCAAAACAAAACATACATTTTTCAGGGTACTACTTGGGCCCAATTAACATTTCTCGGTGTTCCCTATAGCATGACAAATCTTTTTTTTGAGTTCAGGTCCACTTTACCCACTTGCTCACAGTCACCTCAATAAGGTAGAGCTACAGGTGAGTTTTTTAGTAACTCAGCATTGTTACTAAAATTGCTAGCGATTAATCGCTAGAAGTAGCAAATGATAACCAAACAAATGGAACGGACGGTAGCATGTAGTAGTAGCTTGGAGAGATCAATCACACATGAATGGAGCATTGAGCTGCTAAAAATATCCTGCATTGCTAGCCTATTCTGGTGGGTGCCAACAAGTGATTAAATCTCCTAGTAGCAAGAGATTAAAATGACTTGTATAGCTTAGTCCTAATTGTATCTGATCTCATTACATAATTCATTATAGGAAGCCATGCTATTTATGTCCTGTGAGGGAAATTTCCCTTCACTTTCTGCGCCGGAGATGCAATGAAAATCTCTACAAAGCAAGAAGTTTATACTTAGACAGTAATCATTGGACCAGGTTCTCACTTTAAAGTGTTTGTAAAGGCTGAAGGTAAAAAACTTAAACAATGTAGGCTATGTGGGACTTTAGGTGAGACACCAGCAGGTAATGCCCAGCGTCTCCATCCTTGAATCAGAAAAAGCAAAAGTTGAAAAGGATTAAAAGTGGTGCATGGAAGCCACCCAGCCCCCAGTCTGATGTATTCACCCTCCAGTCTGTCACCAACCAAGTAGACCTGTCTCATGATATAAATAAAGAACAGGGGCTTAGTTGACACGCATTTGCAAACGCATGTGTAAGCTGCAGGGCCACTACACGGCACCCTGTTTTACCTGCAGTCCTAACACTTAATTTGAGTGTCTCCACAATGGAAGCACATGGCTGCTAATGGATGGATAGGAGGCAGGTGGGAGGGAGCAGCCCAAATCTCCCCCAACTCACCCCCATCCATGACTGTCCAAGCAGAGGGGTTTTTTTAGCCTCTAAACCAGCTTTTCTCAACCTTTTCAACACAGAGGAACCCCTGAAATAACTTTTCTGCCTTGGGGAACCCCTGCTAAAAATTACTGTATTTACAACTCATGATACATTAGTGTTACATTTAGTGGGAAGAATGCTTCTTACACTTGTGGACATCTGGAAGAATTACCCTCTCACAGATAGCAAAGAAGATCAATGGTGTCAGTGGGAACCTATCTGAGAGGCAGAAATTTCTCATTGCTCAAGGAACCCCTAGCAACCCCGGGAGGAACCCTAGGGGTCCATGGACCCTGGTTGAGAAACCCTGCTCTAAACTCTCCTGCCACTAAACGCTGCTAAAAGTCTATGTGTGCATGGACATATAGGCTAACATGCAGGGAAGGCAGTAAAAAAAGACACCATACACCCCTAGGAGCAGCTGCAAAAACTCCTTGTCTGCACAAGGCCTAAAAAAATACATTCACCTCTTGGTTGGTGAAAAACTGTAACATTTTAGATTTCTATCACTTTCTGTATTGTTGACAATGGTCATTAGGACAAATAGAGACTGGGAACCCCTCCAGTCACAAAGAGTAATAACACCTTGCAGAAATGTCAACACTTCCATTCTCCATCCAACATTAAAAAATGTTTTGGATGCACACTGTAAACATAGGTCCACAACAATGATCCTTATTCATCATAAAGTTTTGGGCAGCAGTTCATAAAAAGGATATCGGGGAACTGGAGAAAGTGCAGAGAAGGGCAACCAAACTGATAAGAGGCATGGAGGAGCTCAGCTATGAGAAAAGATTAGAGGAACTGACTTTTTTCTCTCTTGAGAAGAGGAGATTAAGGGGGGATATGATCAACATGTATAAATACATAAGGGGTCCACATAGTGAACTTGGTGTTGAGTTATTTCCTTTAAGGTCAACACAGAGGACAAGGGGGCACTCTTTACACCTAGAGGAAAACATACTTTGTCTCCAAATATGAAAAGGTTTCTTCACCGTAAGAGCTGTGAAAATGTGGAATAGACTCCCTCCAGAGGTGGTTCTGGCTAGCTTACTAGATTGCTTTAAAAAAGGCCTAGATTATTTTCTGTGTGTACATTATATAAGTGGGTACTAATATTTATAGGTACAGTTGATCCAGAGAATATCTGATTGCCTCTCGGGGGATCAGGAAGGAATTTTTCCTCTGCTGTAGCAAATTGGATCATGCTTTGCTTGTTTTTTCGCCTTCCTCTAAATCAACTGCAGGTATAAGATTGTATATATGGAATTGTATGGTTGGGTTTTCTTTACTGTTTTTTGTTTTTTATTGGTTGAGCCTGATGGACTTGTGTTTTTTTTCAACCTGACTAACTATGTAACTATATATAAAATAGTAACAGGGAGGCCATTTCATCCAGTAGCTTTCACAGCCTTCGTAATCCCTGTACCTAAACTGCTGATTTCTATTTACACAGATACGGCTACCAGAGATCTAACAATGACATAATATCCTATACCTAGAAATTAAATAGATACTGTATCCTTTTAGATTAGACCACAAAAATCACTGCTTCTTCGACAGCACAGTAAAGGCCCTCCTAGCTCCTCTTTCACAAGCTTTGGAAGGGTCAACAATCATTAGCAAAGCTGCCCTCCCCCTATCTCCTCATAGGGTATCTTTATTCAACCAAGGTTGCGTGGAACCCTGCCATTCCTTTAGCGGTTGCAAGGGGTCCTTGGGCAATGAGCAATTTTTTAACTCCCAGTAACCACTGACACCAATGATCTTTCAGCTATCTGTAAAAAAGCCACCTACCATTAAAGTATAACTAAAGGTAAAACTTTTTTTTTAAAGTTTTGGATAGAGTGGAGATGTGTTAGAACCCTGTTAGTTTTAATTGCTATCTGGACCCAGGTTAAGGAGATTCACCCTCTCATTTTGTCCTGTTTACCATTATCCATGAAAGCAAAAGCCCATATTTTGGGTTATCCCCAGAAAAGTAATAGCGGAGAAATCTTCTAATAGTAGGGGGCACATGTACTGGTGACCTGCGGGGTCCCCAAGGAATTCCCCTAATTTACAGGGATTTCTCCTCACTTCCTGTTTGGATATGGGACAGGAAGTGAAGGGAATTCTCCCCAATGAGACACAGATGGCGAAAAAAAATCTGGCATTGACATCTTAAAAAACGCTGGTAATCAGCCCAAAAAGAAGCTCATGTACTTTTTTCAGCTACAGGCGTTTTGCTTCAGGCGTTAAAACGCTCAGATGTGAACAGGGGCCATTGAAATTAATGGGGTTTTACTTGTTGGGCGTTTTGGAAATTTTTTTTTTAGCGTTTTTGGAGCTGAAAACGCTCAAAAACGCCCAGGTGTGAATGGAGCCTCAACTTTCTGTTCACTTAAATATAATATGAGATGTAGATATAGTCATTGTTAGCAAGGGTTCCCTGAGACCTGAAAGGTAATTTAAGGGTTTCTAAATGTTTAGAAAGTTGAGAAAGGTGGCCTAGGGGCTTGCATGTTACCAAGGATCTCTGCTCACATGATAACACGCTGAATTCTATTGAATTTGGGAGGAGTGGGGGTAGATAGTACACAACCCTTCCATTCTTTATATCCACCAGAAGACTTTTTCCTGTCCTGGTTTGATTAAGAAAAATGACACCAATGTCAGTACCTAGTGAATAGGACAGATTTATGAGAACATAACTCAGAGATCCTAAAGGCGACCTGAAAAGCTGGAATGTTTGGGTGAAATCTAGAGTTTCCACCCTTCTGGGCATCAGACACCTTTTTCTTTTACTTTGTGGCTACCTTTGTTTAGGCACCTGCATGATCTGTATACACCTATCTATTTAGGTTCTGGCTTACAGTTCAGGATGTTATCTAACTATCCATCACCCTCTGCTTATTGTTCTCCAAACCCTGAAGGAGTGGTGGGGAGTCCTTGAAACGCATTGCATTTTATTGCAGAATAAAATCCTTTTATGTGCTGCCTGTCTAATTAAAGCATAGATCCACCATGAGACTGTTTAGATCAGTGTTTCTCAACCTTTTGTCAGTCAAGCCACCCTTTAAAATTTTGGACAATCTCAAGGCACCACATTCTATGGATATGGATATCTGAATGATTGGTGCAGCTGCAGGCAATATTCAGATATAATTTTTTTCAGCCGGTGATTCCCTGCACTGTAAGAACAATCATAGCGGCTGTTCCGCCACTTGATCATTCTTACAGGCGGCGGGAGGGGACACCCCCCCCCCTCCCGCTGCCCTCCGGTGTTTCTACCAGCTCGCCCGTGCGAGTCAGAGAAGGAATCCTCTGGCAGGGGAAGTACACCATAGAGACTGCTGAGGACCAGATGGTCCTCGGCAGTCTCTATGACTCTCGGGGGCACGGGCGCGACGTTATGACGTTACGCCTGGCCTGGCAGTTGTCAATACTGCCGTGATCACTGCTGGATAGCCGAGATAGTTTTTTATTTTTTTTATTTCATGCTTTCCAGGCTGTAGGAGAGATCTTATTGACCCCAGATCTCTCCATAAAGAGGACCTGTCATGCACTATTCCTATTACAAGGGATGTTTACATTCTTGTAATAGGAATAAAAGTGATCAAAAAAGAGAAATTAAAGGGAAACTGTAAAAATAAAAAAACAAAAATAAAACAAACAATAAAAAAAAAAAATTAAAGTGCCCACGCAGAAGCAAACACATACATACGTCAGGGCCACATATGTAAATGGCGTTCGCATCGAACGTTAGAGCAAGAGCAACAATTCTCGCCCAAGACCTCCTCTGTAAACTGGTAACCAGTAAAAAATTTTAAAGCGTTGCCTATGGAGATTTTTAAGCACCGAAGTTTGGCGTAATTCCACGAGTGTGCGCAATTTTTTTTTTTTTATTCATTCTCCATGTGACATAAAAAGTTGCAATGACTGCCATTTTATTCCCTAGGGTCTCTGATAAAAAAATATATATAATGTTTGTGGGTTCTGAGTAATTTTCTAGCAAGAAAATTATGATTTTTACATGTAGGAGCGGAGTGCCAGAAATTACCCGGTATGGAAGTGGTTAAAAACAAGACAATTTATTTTTTATCGGTTATGATTTATTGCTTACTTTATGTATAGAAATGCTGACTATGTTTTTCAGATTTTCTGGAAGTGCTATAAAGCTGGCGGCGGTAAGGTTTAAAGCTCAATTGCAGAATGGACTCTTGCTCCCTCTAAATAACCCACTTGAGGCTGTCTACCCCAAAACACGTGGAAAGCAAGGCTAAGTTCTATCATAACACCTTATATAGCCACACTACTGGAAAATAGTTCTAAAACAGTCTAATCATTAGGGTGCATAGGGGTCCCTTAACCACTTAAGCCCCGGAAGATTTTACCCCCTTCCTGACCAGGGGGAATTTTGCGATTCAGCACTGCGTGACTTTAACGGACAATTGCGCCTGCAACACTGTACCTGAACTAATTTGACGTCCTTTTTTTCCCACAAACAGAGCTTTCTTTTGGTGGTATTTGATCACCTGTGCGCTTTTTACTTTTTGCGCTATAAACAAAAATAGAGCGTCAATTTTGCAAAAATAACAATATTTTTCACGTTTTTTTATATGAAATTCCCCCCAAAAAAATGTAAAAATCAATATTTTTTTAACATTTTCGGCCAATTTGTTTTATGCTACATATGTTTGGTAAAAAAATTGCAAAAATCGTATTTTGATTGGTTTGTGCAAAAGTTATCGCGTTTACTAACAAAGGGAAAGATTTTTGTCATTTTTGTTGTTGTTTTTTTAACGCTTAATGGCGGCGATCTCCGATTTTTTTTGCGGGACTGACATTTTTGACACTTTTGGGGTTACCAGTGACATTTCTTCAGTAATCAGTGTTATACATATGCACTGTTACTGTAAAATGACACTGGTAGTGAAGGGGTTAACTTTTTTTTGAGAGGGAGGGGTTGTGTGTGTCCCTAGGGGCGTGATTCTAACTGTGATTGGCTGTGGCTTGAGCTGTAGGAACAGTGATCAACGGTCCTATATAGTAGAACCGTATGATCACCATTCCTACACAGGGGAGAATGACAGGCGGCTTATTTACATCAGCCGCCTGCCTTTCTCCCTCTCCACCCGACGATCGCGAGTGACCGGCGGACATCTGGTCCTCCGGTCACAAGCGCGGGGGGGTCCGTGACCGCGCGGGAGCGCGCCTCCGGCGGCGTGCGTTCGCTCCCCGGAGCCTCACAGGCTAGTGACGTACCCATACGTCACTTTGCCTGTGAGGGGCTGACTGCTGCAGTATATGTACTTGCGGCGGTCGGCAAGTGGTTAAAGCCTAAGTGCAGTCAAAATATTAATAATATTAGTAATCAGCTCAAGGAACATAACTTAGAGTCAGTAGGATATGTTTGCTTGTGCTGATGACTCTTCTGTTAGGTGAAATCTTCCTTCATCCGTGCTTCACCTACCGCCGACGTCATCTTTCGGTACAGCAGGTGTAGTCACAGGCTCTGAACATGAGTGCCCAACTTTGCCCACTCTTTCTGCTCAGAGTGGGGAATGGTGTGGGAAATGGTGGGATCTTCTGCCAAGTTTTTACTGCTGTCTGTGTCCCTACTGGGGATATTCTCCCTCTTTTTGTCCTGGTGACCATTGTCACCAAGACCAAAAGGGAAAACCCAAAATGTTAGACTTGTGAATAGAGTAGGAGTTGAGGGGAAATCTTTTGAAGGGGATAGAACTTCAAGTGACAACTGAACATCTATCCTCTTCAGAAGGTGTCTTCAGAAAGTGTCTTCAGAAAGATGGGAATTTGCCTAAATTTGGGGAGATTTCCTCCTACTTCCTCTTGCATCTCCTAGAAATGAAGGAAATTTTCACCAGCAGGACGCTGGTAGCAAAAAATGACCTGACAAAGGTTTCAGTGCTTCCCTACTCTATCCAAAACTGGAAAAAAAAATGTTTTGGCTATGCATACACTTCAACCCATACAGTAGAGCACACACTGTGTCACATAAATCCAGATAACAGCATGACAGTGTTCACTGCAATGAACAAAGAGTACATTGTGAACTGGAGACCTCTGAATGCATTGATCCATTATTTATAGCTGTCATAGGCTACACGCATTACTATTTATAAAGTCATGAGAACATTCACGTTACATAGCCACACACTGGGGGAGATTTACTTTTCTGTTTCTATGTGACTAACCACATCAACTGTTTAAGGCTGCTCATAGACGGCTCAAACCGTGTGTGGGCAGAATGAATATACCAAGTTAATTGATCGATCAACTTGCGTAAAACCAGCCTGTCAGATTTTACTTGCGATTATTACTAATAGCTGCTATAGCTGCTAGCAATAATCACTGTCTTCTCCCGGCAGGGACGGCTTCCCCCACCCCCTCCCCCCTCCGCCGGGAGAATACAGTGTCTTGGCAGGAGGGATTGTCCTTTCAGCACTGTCTGTGTTGATGGGGGAATTGTGTAAATTTCTTTCCTGCAACCCGTGGTTGCAGTAAAGATATTTGCACTGTCTGTGGTCAGCTTTAGAGTTTCATGCTAAAGTGGTTAACCATTAAACTTGACTACCACTGTCAAAGAAGCACTAGGAAGGCTAGAAAATAATGGATGTGGGGTTCATTTACTCAAAGCTGGAGAGCGCAAAATCTGTACTGTGCATAGAAACCAGTCAACTTCCAGGTTTTAGCCCCCATTCACATTGGAGTGATTTGTCATGCGATTTGACTTGTCGCAGCCTATTGCCTGCAATGGCACCATTCCAACCGGCGTGATGCCGACTTTGCGGCACCGCACCAATTTGCAAAAGTAGTTCTTGCACTACTTTTGCCAATTTAGAGTGCGACCTTAATAGACATCTGTGCATGGAGCTGTACAGATGTCTTGCAAGTAGCACCTGAAATTGCGCTGACCTGCTACTTCAAACCACTTGCCGACCGCCGCCCGACTATATACGGCGGTGGTCAGCCCCTCCCAGGCAAAGTGACGTACTGGTACGTCAGTAGCCTGGGAGCCAATAGGGGGCGAGCGCGCGCCGCCGGAGGCGCGCTCCCGCCCCCGCTCCTTCACTAGGAAGCCCGCGCGTGTGACCGGCGGACCCGATGTCCGCCGGTCACTCGCGATCGTCGGACCCGATGTCCGCCGGTCACTCGCGATCGTCGGCTGTGAAGGGAGAAAGGCAAGCGGCTAATGTAAACAAAGCCGCCTGTCATTCTCCCCTGTGTAAAAGCACAGATCACTCGTGTTCACTCTATGTAGGACCGTTGATCTGTGCTGTTACACACACAGCCACATCCAATCACAGTAAGAGTCACGCCCCTAGGGACACACTTAACCCCTCCCTCTCCAATAAAGTTAACCCCTTCCCTCCCAGTGTCATCGCAAAATAGGGCCTGGTCAGGAAGGGGGTAAAATCTTCCGGGGCCTAAGTGGTTAAATCATGCTACTTCAAGTGAAGTAGCATGATTTCAAAGTATCATTAATGTGAACCAGGTTTTATTGTCAAAGCTTAATTGTACAAGCTTAAGTTAGAAGCTGATTGGCTACCATGCACAGCTGCACCATATTCTGAGTGGTCCAGTTTTAGTAAAACTCCCCCACTGTGTGCATAGATTGTTTCAGATCCCACGTTTTCTAGGTTTACTGGTCAATGTCAAAAAGCAGCAAAAAAAATTCCCCGCTCACTTACCAGCCAGTCCTATATACAGTATTTCACAAAAGTGAGTACACCCCCACATTTTTGTAAATATTTTATTACATCTTTTCATGTGACAACACTGAAGAAATGACACTTTGCTACAATGTAAAGTAGTGAGATTGCGGCTTGTATAACAGTGTAAATTTGCCGTCCCCTAAAATAACTCAACACACAGCCATTAATGTCTAAACCGCTGGCAACAAAAAGTGAGTACACCACTGAGTGAAAATGTCCAAATAGGGCCCAAAGTGTCAATATTTTGTGTGGCCACTATTATTTTCCAGCACTGCCCTAACCCTAAAAAAACAGATAAATGTATCCTCTACCTGCGCACCCTAAAATTAAGTGATATAAAAAGTGATATTAATGACTATACAATATTATGTGCACCAGACCAATTTTATATGAATGGTGGAGCTGCTGGTTGTGAGGCCGCAAAGCCTAAATAAGTGCAACAACAAAATTTTTTAAATACCTTTTTGCCAAACCGTGGTCCTTAATTAAAGTGTAAACCATAACAAGCAGATATTTAACATATCTAGCATACTTGCCTTACCAAAGTGCATGAAGATTAAGAAAGTGTCATACCAATAACAAATTAACTAAATTCATAAGACAAAAATGTCCATTAACACCAAAGTGCTCCAAATTGTGCAGTTAAAAGATTTTCAGGAATATCCTCTGGATCTTCCACAGGATATACAGTGAAAGTTGTGCTCTTGTCCACCACCAATGGATAAATAACCTACTCACCAGAGGCTAGTGGGATCTCCCATATAGGTTAGGTGAGGATAACCCTCATGCAAAAATGGATCCTTTGGTAAATCCACTCCATCAAAACCACAAGCGATATATCCTATTAGAGGGAACTTCCATCGTGCAGTAGTTTAAGTTTATTTTAAAAGCGCAAAGATTAAAATACACTTACGGTGTTTCAAATGTATGGAGCTCTGTTCACAAAGCAGGGACGCTCATTGCGTTCCACCGGCGCTCCAACCGGCGCAAATGACGTGTCGCATTGCCCCGTAACCCTACACATTTTGTCAGAAGCGTTTGACGTCATCAGGGGTCACATGACCAGGCACAAAACCCTAACCCTTTTTGGCATGAAGTTGGAGTCCTCTTCCATTCCTCCATGACAACATCACGGAGCTGGTGGATGTTAGAGATCTTGTGCTCCTCCACCTTCCATTTCAGGATGCCCCACAGATGCTCAATAGGGTTTAGATCTGGATACATGCTTGGCCATTCCATAACCTTTACCCTCAGCTTCTGTAGCAAGGCAGTTGTCTGGGAGGTGTGTTTGGGGTCATTGTCATGCTGGAATACTGCCCTGCAGCCCAGTCTCTGGAGGGAGAGGATCATGCTCTGCTTCAGTATGTCATAGTACATGTTGGCATTCATGGTTCCCTCAATGAACTGTAGCTCCCCAGTGCCGGCAGCACTCATGCAGCCTCAGACCATGACACTCCCACCACCATGCTTGACTGTAGGAAAGACACACTTGTCTTTGTACTCCTCACCTGGTTGCCGCCACACATGCTTGACACCTTCTGAACCAAACAAGTTTATCTTAGTCTCATCAGACCACAGGACATGGTTCAAGTAATCCATGTACTTAGTCTGATTGTCTTTAGCAAACTGTTTGCGGGCTTTCTTGTGCATCATCTTTACAAGAGGATTCCTTCTGGGACGACAGCCATGCAGACCAATTTGATGCAGTGTGCGGAGTATGGTCTGAGCACTGACAGGCTGACCCCCCACCCCTTCAACCTCTGCAGCAATGCTGGCAGCACTCATACGTCTATTTCCCAAAGACAACCTCTGGATATGACGCTGAGCTCGTGCACTCAACTGCTTTGGTTAACCATGGCGAGGCCTGTTCGGAGTGGAACCTGTTCTGTTAAACCTCTGTATGGTCTTGGCCACCATGCTGCAACTGAGTTTCAGGGTCTTGGCAATATTCTTATAGCCTAGGGCCTAGGCCATCCATAGCCTAGGCCATCTTTATGTAGAACAAAAATTATTTTTTTCAGATCCTCAGAGAGTTCTTTGCCATGAGGTGCCATTTTGAAATTCCAGTGACCAGTATGAGAGAGTGAGAGCGATAACACCAAATTTAACACACCTGCTCCCCATTCACACCTTAGACCTTGTAACACTAACAAGTCACATGACACCAGGGAGGGAAAATGGCTAATTGTGCCCAATTTGGACATTTTCATTCAGGGGTGTACTCACTTTTGTTGCCAGCGGTTTAGACATTATAGGCTGTGTGTTGAGTTATTTTGAGGGGACAGCAAATTTACACTGTTATATAAGCTGTACACTCACTACCCTACATTGTAGCAAAGTGTAATTTCTTCAATGTTGTCACATAAAAATATATAATAAACTATTTACAAAAATGTGAGGGGTGTACTCACTTTTGTCAGATACTGTATGTGCTCCAACTCAGGACTGCAGTACACTGGGGTGCGGTGAAGTGGTCTCTGCAGCTTACGCATGTATTTGCAAATGTGTGAAAACGAAACACCTTGGTTTTAACGTGAACTGTTAGACAGGGTCAATTCGGTTTGTTTCAAGCTGGCTGGTATGTTCGCTGGGAATTTTTATTTGTTGTTTTTTGACATACGTCGCCCTTCCATGTGCTCTTTGTTGCAAAGGCCAGTTATAGGCTGTGGTGGTTGCCATTTGTTTGTACTACTAATCAATGTCTCCAGATGATCATGGTATCGTCTGTGTTTGATTTTTGTTCATATATAAGCTTGCTACAAGATGAAGTACACAATATTGAGCTGCATTGTCAAGAGATTATGGGATTGTGCAGAACAACAGTTGATTTGTAGTTTGCATGTTTTATCAGGTGTGCTTCGGACTGCTGCCCAGAAGTCATTTACTTTCTTGTATACACAGAAGTCAGGATAAATATTTAGTAAACACACGCAGCTAAGTGATGTCATCCATACAGACAGGGCTGACCCAAGACATTGTGCTGCCTGGGTCCAAAAATAAAATGCTGCTCTGCCCCTCCCAAAAAAAAAAAAAAAATCACACCCAACAAAAGGCCCCCACATCCATTATTATATATAAATATAAAATGTAGAAAATATTATAAATACTGTTATCTTCTTCCATAACTCACCACCGGACCGGTCCACCAAACACCCACTGTCTGTCCTCAGTCCTCCTGTCACTCCTGTGTCTGCTGCGCCCACCGCCCTAGAAGATCCAGCCTGCCCTACGTGAGATGGAGTGTGCTGATATCTGACGTCATTGCGCATGTAGCGGGGTTAAATATGCCTAAGGATACTGTTGATATGTGAGAAGGAATTAGGCTCCCTCTAGTGGTAGCTGAATGGAATTTCCCGGGCTGTGACTTCCTTTTTGGCTAGATGAAGAGACTACATCTCCCAGTGTGCATTGTAAGATCCAGGGTGCACGGCTGCACCGCACAGCTTTATGGGGGAAGTTATTTAAAGGAAGGGAGGGGCCAGGCTCGGCCTCTTTCTGCGCTGGACTCCGAGGAACCAAGAAGCTGGAGCTGAGGACTGATGCTGGATATTAGGCCAAAGCCTCTAAGCCTGGAGTGACGACGTTGAACCGTCCTATCTCAAGCACGAGACACATTCCCGGAGCCCCTTACCGCTGTTCGCAGAGACCGGAGCCATCCACCAGAAAGACCCCGCGAGGCTGATATAGAGCCAAAGGACTGAGATCGCAGTGGAGCGCGCGAAAGGGAAACTCCTGTTGGTGAGAGGGCACTTGCCCAAAAAGACTGACTTTGTCTGTCAAGGAAGTGGCTTTACTTACATATAGCGATAGCGCAACAGAAGGTGATATACCCCGGGGTAGATTAGCATATCACTTCAGGACACTCTTAGACAATCAAGAATAACTTTAAAGGAGCCGCCAGAGGCCTACCTCACTCACGGAAGTTACTGCTCAGCTACACAGACACCCTGCAGTGACAATCAACAGTTCACTGTTCTTTTTCTCTGTCTTGATCTTCATTCCTAATGCGGATTACAAATATATATGCGCAGTCCCATTGCTAGCGAAGATTCAAGAAGAAGAAAGAAGAGGACTTTAAAGGAAGGGACTCAGATAGGCCTATTTATCTGGTACTGTGTCTAGCATCAATGAGGGAGTAGTGTGGGGTATTTCTTTTATCTTTTAAAGCTGATTTAAGTGACCCATTTTAAGGAACTGTGTTTCATTGTATCTCCCTTGTTCAATTTGATATACAGTAAATTAAGCTTTGGTTAATTACAATCCTGTGTGCTGTTCCATTGTGTCACCCAGAAGGACTACCACCAAGAAGGTAATAAGTCACTGTTGCATACTGAAGTATTGTATTCCAACCTGTGTATCCATTTGATAGTCCAGTCCTATTCTGGGTCAGTTGTGCCTGAGGAGGGATCGAGCCAGTTCTATAGGGTTGTTAGGCAGGGTGTAGACCCAATAACATAATCAGCAGCTCCTGCGGGGGTGGTGCTACACGTGGGGGCTCGTCCGGGATTTCTACAGTCCTGCAACACAACCCTCTCAGCCACAGAATCCCCTCCCACGCAGAAATGGATCCTGCCGCTGCAGCTGAGTGGTGCAAGGAAGAGAATGTCACAGTGGAAAATGGCCTGGTGGTTGAAATCAAAGGAGAAGTCTGGACTGAAGAAAAGCTCCTCCCTGTTTTAAGGGCACTATCCACAGACAGGAAATTCTGGGTGATTGACATAAAAACCGACACAACCGTCCCACACACGTATGCACTGTGTGAGTGGAGGAAAGGGGTCCCTGACTATTTTAATGGAAACAGTGTAAAAACTACTGACCAAACAGAACTTTTCCTAATACATCCAGGAGTTCCTACTGCAGGTCCCTCATCCACCACTCCTGGGGTATCCAGCCAAGAGAAAGGTGTCCAAGAAGGGCAACCCGAGTCATCACCTTTGTCGACTTTTAGCTCAGAACTGTGTGCTGTTCTTGGGGAGATTGTAGCAAAATGTAGTAAGGACTCCCCAAGCTATCTGATGACTGGATATAGGAAACTCCGGACATTCTCTGGGAAACAGCCTGTGCCTTCAGCAGAAGATGGGTTCGAGGAGTGGTTAGACACCGCCACTCAGGCTTTGGAGGAATGGGAGGTACCAGAACAGCACAAGAAGCAGAGAATCACAGAGAGTTTAAGGGGACCTGCATTAGAGGCTGTACGTAATCTAAAGCTTAGCAAGAAGAACTGCACTGCACAGGATTATTTGGACATTCTGCAAGATGTGTTTGGTCGGATGGAGAACGTGGCTGAACTTCTCTACCAGTTGGACCACTGTTATCAAGAAGAGGAGGAGAAGTTGTCTGAATTCATTAAACGCCTGGATATGATTATCCACCAGATCCTGTTAAAGAAAGGAATAGACCCCCGGAAAGTAGATGAGACTCGTGCACGACAGGTTCTGAAAGGGGCTCAACCTTTAGATCCCATTGCCATACTGTTACGAACTCGTCAAGATGGCGGCATTCTAGAATACCCCGACCTGATTCGAATGGTCAGAGAGGAAGAGGTCATGTTGGATAACAAAAAGAAGAGTCGGCAGTTTGACTCAACTGCCCGAGTTAGAGTGATAAGTGTAGAAGAGGGTGACTCTCAAGTTGAACTCCTAAAGACCCAAGTGTCTCAGTTAATAGAAATGGTGTCCATCCTGACTGGTCAGGTATCCACTCTGCCCAAGGGGGGTATATCGGAGAAGCCAGATGAACCTGCTGGCCTCAGCGCAGATCCAGAGCCAAGACCTGCAAGATTGCTAACTTGTTTCAACTGCGGGGGAATTGGGCATGTTAGAGGAGTATGTCCCAGCCCAGGAAAGGTTGCCACGAAACCTCGCAAGCCGGCGGGAAACTTCAGAGGACACCGGTGAAGGAGTCAACCGGGTGTCCGTCAGTTTTCAGGGACTCCAGGAGGCTCACCGGTTCAGGGACGTTGAGTCAGGGGGTCAAGCCCAAATACAATACCCCCAGTTATAGACTCCGGGTTACTGAGGGAAGGAAAATCAATGCACACCGGGTTCAGCGGGGGCCCATTCCAAGGAAGAAAAAGGAAAAGAGGGCCTGGGTACAGAGAACTGAATCAGACAACAAGGCTACATCAAGAGAATTCCCAACTAACTTGGTCGGGCCCTCCCCAGTGGTCTCAGTTCAGGTAGAAGGAATTTACACAAGAGCCCTCCTTGACACAGGGGCTCAAGTGACTCTTTTGTATAGAGATTTCTACGATCGACATCTTACCCATCTACCTTTGCAGAAGTTGGAAGATCTGGAGATATGGGGCATCGGGACTCAAAGTTTTCCCTATGACGGGTATCTGCCAATCAAGCTGACCTTTGATCCATCAGTGGCTGGTGAATCGGAAACCTTCGACACCTTAGCGGTGGTCTGTCCTCGTCCACCAGGGGCCAACAAAAGCTCTCTTATCGTAGGAACAAATACTGACCTGGTAAGGCGCCTTCTGATACAGCTGGTCCAGGGACAAGAAGCTCCAGCGCCAAGGATCCACCCCATGCTACGGCAGGCCTACCAACGATTAGTGTTGGAGCAAGAGACCCCCGCAGAAGGTGTTTGACGACTCTGGAAGTTGGACAGAGTGGAAAAGGTCCTACAGCCAGGAGAGGTGGCCTGTCTTAAGGCTTCTGTTAAACTCACATGGCAACAACCGGGTCCTTTTATCATCTTTGAATCAGGTCAAAAGGAAAGAGAGAGAGGGATAGAAGTGATCCCTGAAGTGATCCCTTTGAAGGTGTTACAGAAAAACCGTGGAAGGGTTTTAGTGAGTGTCAGAAACACCTCCACTACACCGGTGAAGGTACCGGCCAGAGTGCTCCTGGGCCAAGTCAACCCGGCTACCCCAGTTGCCCCCATTGATCTTAAAGAAGAGGAACGGGGCGAAGCTGTCATAGAGGAGCTCTGCTCTGGAAACGCTTCCCTCCCACCGGAATGGGTGAAGCGGGCCAAGGCACAACTTGCTCGATGGAGGGAAATATTCTCTAAGGACGAGTTTGATGTGGGATGTGCCAGGAGTGCCACTCATAAGATCCGCCTGAGTGAGGACAAGCCTTTCAGGGAAAGAGTCCGGCGAGTCCCCTTAGGTGACTTAGAAGATCTACGTCAACAGCTGGCAGAACTCAAGAAGACTGGGATTATCCGAGAATCCAGGAGCCCATATGCTTCTCCGATAGTGGTAGTCCGGAAGAAAAATGGATCTCTGAGGCTTTGTATCGACTACCGAACGCTGAACAGAAGAACCATCCCAGACCAGTATACCACTCCTCGAATCGAAGATGCCCTACAGAGTCTGACAGGGGCGAAGTGGTTCAGTGTGATGGACTTAAAGAGTGGGTATTATCAGATCCCCATGCACCCTGAAGATCGGGAGAAGACGGCCTTCATCACCCCCGTGGGGTTCTTTGAGTTCAATCGCATGCCTCAGGGGTTGTCCGGGGCCCCTGCTACCTTCCAAAGGCTGATGGAAAGGACCGTTGGAGATATGAATTTGATAGAGGTACTGGTATACTTGGATGATGTTATCGTGTTTGGCAGAACTTTGGAAGAACACGAGGAGAGGTTGGAAAAGGTCCTGAAGAGGCTACATGAAGAAGGTCTGAAACTTTCTCCTGAGAAGTGCCAATTCTATCAGTCCTCGGTCCATTACCTGGGCCACATCGTGTCTGAAGAAGGGGTGGCCACCGACCCGGACAAGCTGGATGCTGTCGCTTCCTGGCCGAGACCCACAAATGTGACCGAGCTCCGGTCGTTCTTGGGCTTTTGCTCCTATTACAGGAAGTTTGTAGAGGGGTTCGCCCAGATTGCCCGACCCTTAAATGAGCTCTTGAAGAACGAAGAAGACGATGTTCCTGAGTTGGTAAAGCCGGCAAAGTCCACCATGGGACCTCGGAAGGCTAAGGAATCCATCCAGGATCAGTGGACCCCGGAATGCGAGGAGGCCTTTGTTCAGCTGAAGAAGACCTTAACCACTGCCCCTGTGTTGGCCTATGCGGACCCCCCAAAACCATATGAACTGCATGTCGACGCCAGCCGAGATGGGCTGGGAGGGGTACTCTACCAGGAGCATGAGGGTCATCTGCGACCTGTCGCCTACGTGAGCAGAAGCCTATTACCTGCTGAAAGGAATTACCCTACCCACAAACTTGAATTCTTGGCCTTGAAGTGGGCAGTGGTTGACAAACTGAAAGACTACCTGTATGGAGCTGAATTCATTGTCAAGACGGATAATAATCCCCTCACTTATCTGTGGACTACGGCCAAGCTGGATGCAACAGGACACCGATGGTTGGCCGCCCTCTCTAGTTTCAATTTTAGCCTGAAGTATCGGCCAGGAATTGGAAACAGGGATGCAGACGCCCTATCCAGAAGGTTGCATGATCCACAGGAACCTGAGGAAGAATGGACTCATTTGGCTCCAGAAGGGGTGTGTGCCCTATATCAGGGAACGGAATTCCAATCCAGAGGAGGGTCAAGAGCAGAAGAGATTGGGGTTTCGGCTGTCGGAGTGCCCAAATACTATTGCAGGGTGACCCAGGTTGGAGGGGGAGATTTGCCCCGGCTGTCCAAAAGGGACTTGCGGAAGGAGCAGTTGGAAGACCCTTTGGGAAAACTTCTGTTGGAAGCCTTGGAGATCCAGCGCCCTGAGTTACTTCTAACTGACTCCCCTCAAGGGGCCCGTTTGTTGCATAAAGAGTGGACCCGGTTACAGATCAGAGAAGGAGTGGCCTACCGGAGAGGTCCATCTGAAGATCCGGAGGAGAAGTGGCAACTATTCTTACCAGCTAAATACAGAGAGGGAGTTCTGATCGCTCTTCATGATAATCATGGCCATCTGGGGCCCGAAAGAACCTTTCAGCTTGTCAGGGACAGGTTCTACTGGCCTTGTATGAGGGCCGAAGTTGAAGGATACTGTCATTCTTGTGTCCGGTGTATACAAAGGAAGACTCTGCCACGCCAAGCAGCCCCAATGGGCCATCTGCAAAGCCAGGGACCCATGGAGCTGGTGTGCATTGATTTCCTTTGCTTAGAGCCTGATCTGAGTGGCCAAGGGAATGTCCTTGTGGTAACAGACCATTTTACCAGATACGCTCAAGCATTCCCAACAAGGGATCAGAAGGCCTCAACGGTAGCCAAAGTTCTTGTAGAGAAGTTCTTTGTACACTATGGGCTACCACAACGCCTCCATTCTGATCAAGAAAGGGACTTCGAAAGCAGACTGATCAAGAGACTGTTAGATGTGTTAGGCATTCAAAAGACTAGAACCACTCCCTACCATCCACAAGGGGATGCCCAGCCTGAACAATTTAACAGGACTCTTTTGGACATGTTGGGAACTTTGAGCTCAGAGAAGAAACAGCACTGGGGCAAACATGTAGCTGCCATTGTGCATGCCTACAACAGCACTGTCAGTGATGCTACTGGCTATTCCCCTTATCGGCTGATGTTTGGGAGGGAGGCTCGGTTACCAGTGGATTTGGCCTTTGGCATTTCGCCTGATCATACCTCTTCAGCATCGCATAGAGGATATGTGGACCGACTGCGGAAGAGTCTGAAAGCAGCCTATGACAAGGCTCAGGCCACCTCTGATCAACGTGGACTGCGGAATAAAAAAAATTTCGACCTAAAAGTTCGGATCCATAACTTGCAACCAGGGGACAGGGTTTTGTTGAGAAACTTGGGTGTCCCGGGAAAACACAAGTTGGCAGACCGCTGGAAGTCCCAACCTTATGTTATCTGCAAGCAACTGCCGAACCTTCCTGTGTACCAAATTCGGCCTGAAGGAAGTGTGGGTCCATTGAAGACTTGGCATAGGAACCATTTGCTACCTCTTTCTGAAGCGGTTCGTATGCCCCCTGTGGAAGATTTGTCAGAGGCCCCTTCGACTTCTCGCCGGTCCAGACCAGTTACCAGATCTCAGACGACGCTCCCAGATGAGGGGGAGGGAAGTTCTCCATCTGAAGATTTGGAAGATGAAGAGGAGGTACCTGACTGGTTGTGGTCATCTCAGTTGCCAGAACCCACACCTGCCTCCCTGTCTTCATATGACTTGGCTGACAGAGGAGCCCTTCGGGCAGAAGCCCCTGAATTTATACCCTCTCACATGCTTCCAGAAGAAGTAGCTGAGGAAGAAGACCCTGAAGAGGAGGTTGCACCTTTCTCTGAAGAAGAACTCACTGCTCTTGAACCATCAGATTCCTATGTGTGGGGACATGAAGAGGTGGACATTGATGAATCCGCTGAATTGCCTGGTCCTAGTACTTCTGTGAGCATGCCTCCACAGGAACAGAGGGAAAGGAGAGTCATTCACCCACCTAAGAGATTAACCTATGATCAATTGGGTGAATGTTCAGAAGAAGCTGTCTTTACCTCAAAAAGATCTCCTGACCAGCCTAGCTCTTCCACTGCCGATTGGTGGAAGACAACCCTAGCTCACCCCCAGGCACATCTGTACAAGCCACCCAAGTGTCGGGGGTCTGTGACCAGACTTGTCTTCCCTCCCCCGACAATTGGTGGGAGGTTCCCTTGTCGAACCTGTGTTGTAATATGCAGTTGTTGAGTTTGGCTTCTGCTCCTGAAAAGCCAGATAACTCCTTGTTAGGCATATGTTAATGTTTTTGTTGTATAATGCCAACCTATGCACTAGGGTACATACTGTTGACCTCTTTGGGGACCAAAGTTTCTCAAGTGGGGGGAGTGTGTAGCGGGGTTAAATATGCCTAAGGATACTGTTGATATGTGAGAAGGAATTAGGCTCCCTCTAGTGGTAGCTGCATGGAATTTCCCGGGCTGTGACTTCCTTTTTGGCTAGATGAAGAGACTACATCTCCCAGTGTGCATTGTAAGATCCAGGGTGCACGGCTGCACCGCACAGCTTTATGGGGGAAGTTATTTAAAGGAAGGGAGGGGCCAGGCTCGGCCTCTTTCTGCGCTGGACTCCGAGGAACCAAGAAGCTGGAGCTGAGGACTGATGCTGGATATTAGGCCAAAGCCTCTAAGCCTGGAGTGACGACGTTGAACCGTCCTATCTCAAGCACGAGACACATTCCCGGAGCCCCTTACCGCTGTTCGCAGAGTCCGGAGCCATCCACCAGAAAGACCCCGCGAGGCTGATATAGAGCCAAAGGACTGAGATCGCAGTGGAGCGTGCGAAAGGGAAACTCCTGTTGGTGAGAGGGCACTTGCCCAAAAAGACTGACTTTGTCTGTCAAGGAAGTGGCTTTACTTACATATAGCGATAGCGCAACAGAAGGTGATATACCCCGGGGTAGATTAGCATATCACTTCAGGACACTCTTAGACAATCAAGAATAACTTTAAAGGAGCCGCCAGAGGCCTACCTCACTCACGGAAGTTACTGCTCAGCTACACAGACACCCTGCAGTGACAATCAACAGTTCACTGTTCTTTTTCTCTCTCTTGATCTTCATTCCTAATGCGGATTACAAATATATATGCGCAGTCCCATTGCCAGCGAAGATTCAAGAAGAAGAAAGAAGAGGACTTTAAAGGAAGGGACTCAGATAGGCCTATTTATCTGGTACTGTGTCTAGCATCAATGAGGGAGTAGTGTGGGGTATTTCTTTTATCTTTTAAAGCTGATTTAAGTGACCCATTTTAAGGAACTGTGTTTCATTGTATCTCCCTTGTTCAATTTGATATACAGTAAATTAAGCTTTGGTTAATTACAATCCTGTGTGCTGTTCCATTGTGTCACCCAGAAGGACTACCACCAAGAAGGTAATAAGTCACTGTTGCATACTGAAGTATTGTATTCCAACCTGTGTATCCATTTGATAGTCCAGTCCTATTCTGGGTCAGTTGTGCCTGAGGAGGGATCGAGCCAGTTCTATAGGGTTGTTAGGCAGGGTGTAGACCCAATAACATAATCAGCAGCTCCTGCGGGGGTGGTGCTACACGCACACCACTAGAAGATCCAGCCTGCCATGCGTGAGATGGAGTGCGCTGATGTCTGATGTCATTGCGCACACCACGATCACATGAGGGACGTTCCTCGGAGTAAATGCTCCGCCTCCTCATACTTATCAGTCTGCACTACGAGCGGCAGTATTAGATGGGGAAATGCCGCCCGTAACGTGCCGCAAACTAATGACGCACAAAACTGCTGTAAAAAAATCCTGGAAGTCAATTTGCCGCCCCTCTCCAAGTGCTGCCTGGGTCCAATGGACCCAGCGGGACCCATTGTAGGGTCGGCCCTGCACAAAGATATAGACACAGGGCATTTCGGGCTATTGCCTAACTGTCCTTAAATTCAGAGAAAGAATACCTAATGTGCTGTAAATCCTCACACAGAATCATATTCCGGTTGTTGGATTACACTCAGGACTGTTTACCAGAACACACTGTAAAGCCACAGCCAAGGGCCGCAGGGTTAGAGGGCCAGCGCCAAGACTCAGTGTACAAATTGTGATACAGTATCTTTTTTCTTTTCGCTTGTGGGTCATTGCCTAGTCTGTTATCATGTTTTTCTTTAGTATGATTCGCTCTTCCGGCCTTTGTAGCTAAATTCAGCAAATCAACTGTGTGGACGAGGAGTCACAAAACACTTTTTAGTTCAGGAAACATGAAACGGGGTCTCCTTTCTCATTTGGTGGTGTGTATAGTCCGAGATACAAAGCAGAACTCATTCTACCTGCAATAGCACATCAATAAGTACGTTTTATAAAACAATGTAGAAAAATCCACGCTAGGTAAGTAAAGGCCCGTACACACGTACCGATCGTCGGCCGAAAAGCTTCGGCCGACGACCGATCTGCCGATTGTAGGCTTGTTAGTATGATGCCTCCGACAGCCGACAGTGCACATTCGGCCGAAAAGAATCTGTCGTGCAGGCATTAAAATTTTTGTATGCCGACTCCAGAGCTGCCGATTGTTCGCCAGTCAGTACAGAATTCGGCCGACAGACCGCAGATTTGCAAGACTGGGCATGCTCAGAAAAGGAAAAACACAGGGAAAGTTAACCATTACATGACATCACTTCTGCAGTCGGCTGTAGTCGGCGGACAAAATTCTTGTGCAGTCTTTTGCACTTTTCAACAGACACCGACAGCCCTGGACAAAAGACGGCCGATCGTTCGGCCGACGATCGGTACGTGTGTACGGGGCTTAAGACTCAAAAAGCAGCTTGCTAAAAAAAAATTGATACCAATTATTGTAATATGTGCGTCAAAGCAGTGCTATATATCAAACAAATAATGTACAAATATTTGGAATATGAAACAGCAAATAAAGTACAAAAACTGCAATATGGAACAGCAAATAAAGTGCAATATGGAACAGCAAACTATAAGTGCAATATGAGACAGCAAATATTTAAACATGCATGTTCCAATAAGAAACAGTAGATAAAGTGCCAGAGAGTGCAATATATAACAGCATCCAATAAATTGCGGATATACATCCAACACTTAGCCAGGCATAAAAACAACAAAGGACAAACACGGTGCATATATAAAGGTCCTTAAGTCATAATAAAAAGAAAATTGTGAAGTCCATAGTGAAAACAAAGACCATTAGCATGTGTTTTTCCAACTTAGGTGTAAAGAGATCCACCACCGACTAGGAATAATCATCACGCCTTTTACCATAAAAGATGGGCCAAAGGTTTTATCCGCTCAAGGACCGCCCCACGTACATATACTGCGGCAGGGTGGTCCTTAAGCACAAAATTACGTACCTGTACGTAGTTTCTTCTTCCTGGTCTGGGGCGCGGCATGCCGCTGGAGTCCCGCTCCCTTCAGAGCTGGAACGAGGATTTTTGACACCCTAGGCGAAACCTCATTTTGACGCCCCCCCCCCCCCCCAGCTGGGAAACAGGGCTAAAAGGCGTGAGTTGCGTTTGGGCCTCCTGTACAGGGCCCATGCCCCATCAGTTCAGCAGGGGGGTTCGGATTATGAAAAATAGGGGTGACTGGTGTGGTGGGGGGGGGGGGGTGGATTACAGCTGAGGACATTAAAGTGGGGAAGCTGAGTACTGTGATGTGGTTTAGGACTGTGATGTGGGGGAGGGGCTGGGAACATTAAAGTGGAGAGAGCTGAGAACATTAAAGTGGTGGGAGCTGAGGACTGTAAAGTGGGGGAACTGAGGACTGTAATGTGGGGGGACTGAGGATTGTAATGTGGGAGGGCTAAGAATTGTACAGTGGGGGTAACTGAAGGCTGTAAAGTGTTCTGTAATGTGTGTGGGGGGGTGAGGGCATTAATTTGGGGGGACCGAGGACTGTGATGTGGGGGGCTGTGGATATTAAAGTGGATAGGAGAGGACTGTAATGTGGGGGAACTAAGGATTTTAATGTAGGGGGCTGAGGATTGTAAAGTAGGGGCAGCTCTCCACAGTGGAGAGGAGAGGACTGTAATGTGGGGGGGGGGGGGGCTGAGGACTGTAATGTGGGGGAACTGAGGACTGTAATGTGGGGGAACTGAGGATTAGAAAATGGGGGCAGATGAGAACTGTATTGTGGGGGCAGCTGAGGACTGTAATGTGGTGGGGGGGGGGGCTGAGGACTGCAATGTGGGGGGGCTGAGGACATTAAATTGGGGGGACCGAGGACTGATGTAGGGGGCGGGGGCTGTGGACATTAAAGTGGAGAGGACTGTAATGTGGGGGCTGAGAACAGGGCCGGCCTTTGGGGTGTGCGAGCTGTGCGGCCGCACAGGGCGCCATGGGCAACAAGGGCGCCGTGCGGCCATCACAGCTCGCAGAGGATCAGGCTGAGCTGTGTGAGAGATACACAGCTCGCCTCACTGCAAGAATAGGTGATCGAGGCACGGCTGCACAGCGGGAGGTGAGCGGCGACTGCGGCCTGGACAGGGTTAACACAGGCCACGGCCGCCGCTTACCTCCCGCTGTGCAGCCGTGCCTCGATCACCTATTGCTGCAGTGAGGCGAGCTGTGTATCTCTCACACAGCTCAGCCTCCGATCCTTCCACGGAATCCACGCTGACTTCCTGCCCAGTGCCCACACATCCCCGGGAGTGTGGGCGGGCGGGAGGAGGAGAAGGGGCGGGGAGGAGCTGACAATCTCTCCTCTGGCGTCAGTACAGGGAGGGAGGAGAGATCATCAGCTTCTCCTCGCCCCGCCCCTTCTCCTCCTCCCGCCCGCCCGCCCACACTCCCGGGGATGTGTGGGCGGGAAGTTTAAAGAAAAAAAAAAAAGCTGCAGACAACGTAAAGTAAGTGACATCTCTCTCCTTCAAAAAATGTAAGGGAGGGGTCTGTTATGTAAGGGGGGGCTCTGTGTGAGGGGGGCTATGTGTGGGGGTCTGTGATGTAAGGGGGGGGCTCTCTGATGTGGGGGGCTATGTGTGGGGGGGGCTCTGTGTGGGGGGGGCTTTTTGTGGGGGGTCTGTGATGTAAGGGGGGGCTCTCTGATGTGGGGGGCTATGTGTGGGGGGGGGCTCTGTGTGGGGGGGGCTTTTTGTGGGGGGTCTGTGATGTAAGGGGGGGGGCTCTCTGATGTGGGGGGCTCCGTGGGGAGGGGGGGTCTGATGTAAGGGGGGCTTTTTGTGGGGGGGTCTCTGATGTGAGGATGTGAGGGGGGCTTTTTGTGTGTGTGTGTGTAGGGGGTCTCTGATGTTAGGGGGGCTTTGTGTAAGGGGGTCTCTGATGTGCGGGGCTCCGTGGGGGGGGGGTCTGATGTAAGGGGGGCTTTGTGTCGGGGGTCTCTGATGTGAGGGGGGCTCTGTGTGGGGGGGGTCTCTGATGTGAGGGGGGCTTTGTGTCGGGGGTCTCTGATGTAAGGGGGGCTTTGGGTCGGGGGTCTATGATGTAAGGGGGGCTCTGTGTGGGGGGTCTCTGATGTAAGGGGGGCTTTGTGTCGGGGGTCTCTGATGTGAGGGGGGCTCTGTGTGGGGGGTCTCTGATGTGAGGGGGGCTCTGTGTGGGGGGTCTCTGATGTGAGGGGGGCTTTGGGTCGGGGGTCTCTGATGTAAGGGGGGCTCTGTGTGGGGGGTCTCTGATGTGAGGGGGGCTCTGTGTGGGGGGTCTCTGATGTAAGGGGGGCTTTGTGTCGGGGGTCTCTGATGTGAGGGGGGCTTTGTGTCGGGGGTCTCTGATGTGAGGGGGGCTCTGTGTGGGGGGGTCTCTGATGTGAGGGGGGCTTTGGGTCGGGGGTCTCTGATGCGAGGGGGGCTTTGTGTGGGGGGTCTCTGATGTAAGGGGGGCTTTGTGTCGGGGGTCTATGATGTGAGGGGGGCTTTGTGTCGGGGGTCTCTGATGTGAGGGGGGCTTTGTGTTGGGGGTCTCTGATGTAAGGGGGGGCTCTCTGATGTGGGCGGCTATGTGTGGGGGGGGCCTCTGTGTGGGGGGGGCTTTTTGTGGGGGGTCTGTGATGTAAGGGGGGGCTCTCTGATGTGGGGGGCTCCGTGGGGAGGGGGGTCTGATGTAAGGGGGGCTTTTTGTGGGGGGGTCTCTGATGTGAGGATGTGAGGGGGGCTTTTTGTGTGTGTGTGTAGGGGGTCTCTGATGTTAGGGGGGCTTTGTGTAAGGGAGTCTCTGATGTGCGGGGCTCCGTGGGGAGGGGGGGGTCTGATGTAAGGGGGGCTTTGTGTCGGGGGTCTCTGATGTGAGGGGGGCTCTGTGTGGGGGGTCTCTGATGTGAGGGGGGCTTTGTGTCGGGGGTCTCTGATGTAAGGGGGGCTTTGGGTCGGGGGTCTCTGATGTAAGGGGGGCTCTGTGTGGGGGGGGTCTCTGATGTAAGGGGGGCTTTGTGTCGGGGGTCTCTGATGTGAGGGGGGCTCTGTGTGGGGGGTCTCTGATGTGAGGGGGGCTCTGTGTGGGGGGTCTCTGATGTGAGGGGGGCTTTGGGTCGGGGGTCTCTGATAGAAGGGGGGCTCTGTGTGGGGGGTCTCTGATGTGAGGGGGGCTCTGTGTGGGGGGTCTCTGATGTAAGGGGGGCTTTGTGTCGGGGGTCTCTGATGTGAGGGGGGCTTTCTGTCGGGGGTCTCTGATGTGAGGGGGGCTCTGTGTGGGGGGGTCTCTGATGTGAGGGGGGGGGTTTGGGTCGGGGGTCTCTGATGTGAGGGGGGCTTTGTGTGGGGGGTCTCTGATGTAAGGGGGGCTTTGTGTCGGGGGTCTATGATGTGAGGGGGGCTTTGTGTCGGGGGTCTCTGATGTGAGGGGGGCTTTGTGTTGGGGGTCTCTGATGTGAGGGGGGCTCTGTGTGTGGGGTCTCTGATGTAAGGGGGCTCTGTGTGGGGGGTCTCTGATGTAAGGGGGGCTTTGGGTCGGGGGTCTCTGATTTGAGGGGGGCTCTGTGTGGGGGGTCTCTGATGTAAGGGGGGCTTTGTGTTGGGGGTCTCTGATGTGAGGGGGGCTTTGTGTCGGGGGTCTCTGATGTGAGGGGGGCTCTGTGTGGGGGGGGTCTCTGATGTGAGGGGGGCTTTGGGTCGGGGTCTCTGATGTGAGGGGGGCTTTGTGTGGGGGGTCTCTGATGTAAGGGGGGCTTTGTGTCGGGGGTCTATGATGTGAGGGGGGCTTTGTGTCGGGGGTCTCTGATGTGAGGGGGGCTTTGTGTTGGGGGTCTCTGATGTGAGGGGGGCTCTGTGTGTGGGGTCTCTGATGTAAGGGGGCTCTGTGTCGGAGGTCTCTGATTTAAGGGGGTCTCTGATGTAAGGGGGGCTCTTATGTAAGGGGGCCTAAGTTATCAGTGATCATAAAAAAGAAAAGTCAAATAAAGTGCAAAAAAGGTGCAAGAAAATTCGCGTGGGGGGGCGCCACGGGATTAGATCGCACAGGGCGCCTGATCACCTAAGGCCGGCCCTGGCTGAGAACATTAAAGTGGGGAGGCTGAGAACTGTTATGTGGGGGGCTGAGAAATGTAATGTGGGGGGGCAATGAGGACAGTAATGTGAAAGGGTCTGTATGTTGTGTTTGTTAAGGTGCCCATCTAATCGTTTTTTGAAACTATCAATGCTCCTTGCTGATACCGCTGCTTGTGGAAGAGAATTCCACATCCTTACCGCTCGGACAGTAAAAATCCTTTATGCAGTCTAAGGTTAAACCACTTCTCTTCTATTTTTAGTGAATGGCCACGTGCCTTTTTAAAATCCTTTTTTGCTGAAAAGTTTGTTCCCTATACTAGGGTCACCAGTAAGGTATTTGTACATTGATATCATACCCCATCTGAAGCGTCTCCTCTCCAGAGAGAATAAGTTTAATGCTTGTAGTCTTTCCTCATAGCTGAAGTCCTCCATTCCCTTTACTAGCTTTGTTGCCCTTTTCTGTACTCTCTCCAGTTCTAGAACATGCTTCCTGAGGACCGGTGCCAAGAACTGGATGGCATACTCAAGATGCAGTTGGACCAGAGTCTTGTAGAGTGGGAGAATCATCATTTTATCTCTGGAGTGAATTCCCTTTTTTATATATGCCAGTATTCTGTTGGCTTTGCTTGCAGCAGCTTGGCATTGCATGACATTGCTGAGCTTGTCGTCTACTAGGACTCCCAGGTCATTTTCCATCTCAGATCCCCCCAGAGGTTCTCTCCTTAGCGTTCATATTTCTGGCACCCAAATGCATTACCTTACATTTTTCAACCTTAAACCTCATTTGCCATGTAGTTGCCCACCCCATTATTTTGTTCAGGTATTCTTGTAAGGTTTCCATGTCCTGTGTAGACATTATTGCCCTGCTTAGCTTAGTATTGTCCACAAATACTGAGATTGAGCTATTTATCTAAAGCCAGTTTTCAATCCAGGTACTCACCCTATGGTCCATACCTACGTACCTCAGTTTGTACAGTAAGCGTTTGGGGGAACTGTATCAAATGCCTTTGCAAAGTCCTTTGCAAAGTCCAGATACACCACATCCACAGGCCTTCCTTTATCTAGATGGCAGCTCACTTCTTCAAAGAAGGTTAATAGATTGGTCTGGCAATAACGATTCTTCATGAATCCATGCTAATTAATACTAATGATACAGTTTTTATTACTAAAATCTTGGTAATAGTCCCTTATCATCCCCTCAAATAGCTTGCAGACTATTAATGTTAGGCTAACTGGCCTGTAGTTCCCAGGGATATATCTTGCCCCTTTTTTAAATATTGGTGCCATGTTGGCTTTTCTCCAATCAGCTGGTACCATTCCCTTCAGTAGACTGTCAATAAAAATTGGAACAATGGTCTGGCTATCACCTGGCTGAGTTCCTTAAGGACTCTCAAGTGTAAGCCCTCTGGTCCCAGTGACTTATTTATGTTAAGTTTTTTGAGTTTAGTTCTGAGTCTGTCTTCTGTTAACCATGAGGGTACTTCATGAGGGTACCATGACCAAGGGTAATGTGTTTTTAACATTGACAATACAATCTAGGTTACCATATTCCCCCGTTTTTCTTTGTGAAGACTGAGGAGAAGAATGTATTCAGAACTTCTGCCTTCTCTCTGTCCTTTATAGTCAGATTCCCTTCATTATCCTTTATGGGGGCATTTATGTTCTGACCTCACTTTCTTACTATTTACAGTATATACTTAAAGAATTTCTTGTTTTTTTTTGTTTTTTTTACCTTCTTCTGCTATGTGCCTTTCGTGTTCTATCTTAGCTGCCTTGATTGTGCTCTTACATTTATTATTGCATTCTTTGTAATGCTGGAATGCTGGTAATGATCCATCAGCCTTGTATTTCTTGAAGGTCTTTTCTTTTGTTTTTAAATGCATTTTTTATGTTGAAGTTTAGCCACACAGGGTTTATTTTAGCTCTTTTAAACGTATTCCCTGTCGGAATGCACTGGCCAATACCTTTATTTAGTATTTTCTTAAAGCACTCCCATTTTCCTCAGTTTTCTGTGTTCCTAGGATTCTATCCCATTTAATATTTCCAGCATAGAGCACAGTTTAGGGAAGCTGACTCAATTGAAGTTCAGTGTCTTTCTATTACCCTTATGTTTCTTATTTCTGTGATTTATACTGAAACTAATTGACTTATGGTCACTGTTTCCTAAGTTGCCACTTATTTCTACATCCACAATCAGGTCTGTTATATTTGTAATCAGTAGGTCTAGTAATGCATTATGTCTCCTTGGTGCGTTCACCATCTGACCCATGAAATAGTCCTGCAAAACATTTAGGAAATGGCAAGCCTTAGACGAATGTGCGGTTCCTTCTGCCCAGTCTATATCTGGATAATTAAAATCTCCCATTATATTTATATATATATATTTATATAGGGGGGCACCTCTCCCGCCGCCCATGAAGGCGAATCCGCCGCTAAGACCACCCTTATGTCAAAGTGGACTGCCCGCCGTTTAAAAAAACACAGCGGCTATGGCAGCTATCTGCTGCCATAACCCCGATATTTAACGTCAAAGTACCAACGTAAATACACGGTGGGTGGTCCATAAGTGGTTAATGCCTGTGGATTCAGTCACCCTTGCTCTTCCACCCCTACGAGTCCACAACTCTTCTGTCCTCTACTATTACCCTCCTGCTGGTTACAACAAGCCTCCAATGGATCCAGAACAAGGATGTATGTCACCTAAGGCACATGGGCCCTTTAAGGGATTGTAAATGATCACCTTGTAAAACAACCCATTCAGTTTAAAATAGAAATGAACGGCAAAACATTTTTGCATAGATATAAAAAACATTATAAGGGCTCTTTCACACGGGCGTTCCGTATGTCCGTTTTTCATCCCATCCGTTTGCGGATGAAAAACGGACATAAAATGTATCTCTATGTAAATACGGATGTCATCGGATGATCATCCTCTGACATCCGTTTTTTGTCAGTTCAGTTCAGTTTTTTTGAACGGAGGAGAACCCTATTTTTTCTTCCTTTCAAAAAACGGAACGGAAGCAAAAACGGATGTCAGTGGTGTCATCCGCAGACATCCGTATTTACATAGACATGCATTATGTCAGTTTTTCATCCGCAAACGGATGGGATGAAAAACGGACATACGGACCGGATGACACAAGTGTCATCCGTGTCCGTTACAAAAAAAAGAAAAAGGACCTGATAGGGCAAAAAAAAAAGGAACGCCCGTGTGAAAGAGCCCTAAATACCTTTTTTAAATAAGTGATTACTGTTCTCAGGTGCATAAGAGCCGGGGGGATGAGAAGCAGCAGTACACTGAACTACCCAGTGAATGGCTGTGCATTGGAGGGGAGTACACTGAGTTCCCAGCATAGCTAGAGAACTGACCACAGTGTGCTCTCCTGCTTAGTGTGGTCAGTTTATTTTAAATAGGAAAGCAAGGGGACTAGCAGGTACACCAGGGATTTCACGTAAAGAAAGTGTAGCACCCTCCTAGGTAGGTACTAGGAAAAAGCATTTATATGGCCCTGTCTGCTTATCAGGGGGGCCCTGATCATTCAGCTAGGCTGTCATGTGTTTCCAGGGGTGTCTGTTGAGTCTAGGGAGTCTCCCCACTGTGTCCAATGAGGGCTCTTGTTAGGCAGTGGAGGAAACCTGGCCAATAGTGCTCTGGGGCTTATATCTATCTCAGTGGGCAGACCGCAATGCATCCTGGGATGGGGTAAAAGTCTGAGGGGAGCATGTGACAGAGCGTCTTTGGTGGGAAGCAGAGTCCCAGGAGGAGGCTGACGGCTGTCTCTCCTCCTGTCAGAGCTAGAGAAGATGTCCTGGGCAGTCAGCCTAGAGGAAGAAGCTGGGCTGCAGAGAGGGATTCAGAGTGCTGTTGACCGAGTGGAGCTGCTGGGCAGAAGTTTCCTGGAAAAACAGTGTTGTGAGTACTCAAAAACTGCCCAGGGGTCTGCCTAGGAGAGGGGACCACTCCAGAAGGTCAAAGGGATCCGGGAGCCAGCTAACCAGTAGAGAAGGCTTAGAAAGGGGGTGCCAGAGTCTGAGCCCTGAAGATAAGAGAGTGAAAGGGGGCGCTGGTGCAGGCCCTGAAGTGTTCAGCAGTGCAGCAGTCATACAAGTAGCTACTTCAGTAAGGAGTGCTTAAGGGAGCTTAAAGAGGACTTCTTTATCCAGGAAAGCAGTAGTCAGAAGTCAGTTATTATTATTATATTATTATTATACAGGATTTATATAGCGCCAACAGTTTGCGCAGCGCTTTAAGCATTAACAGGCAGCAGGCCAGCGCTAACCAGCGTTAATCAGCGTTGACCAGCATCCAGCCAGCGTCAAGTCAGCACCAATCAGCATTTTCCATTTGTCCCTAGCAATTTGTGTATAGTTGAGCCAAAGGAGTATCCCCCTCATCCCTTCTCCCATCCAAGTTACAAAATAAATTCAAAAACCCAAAGATACTGGACTGGTCATTGTCTCAGTGCTCACACTTGGAGAACATGCTTAAATGTGTTGTTGCTAGCGGTAACCCAGGCGGACCCATATCCAGCAAAACGTCTGGGAATTGTGCTACAAAAGCAATACAAAGAGAACGGGATACCTTTTCATACAAGTACATGGTACAGCAGGCACATAGCAGGAATATAAAGGTTTGGGGGTAAGAAACGCATTAACAGTAGGCACGCCTTCCCTCTAGGGTTCCTACATGTCATGATATCACAATCACCCCCAGCAAAGAAACACAATGATGAGTCACAGCATACAGCTATCATTTTGCATGATATAATCACGTGTTTGATATTTTCCAGATGTGATATTTTCGGAATGCTGAGGTACCTCTGTTTGGAATTCAAGTTATTCCTTGCATTTGTGTGGATTACATCTTACAGGTCAAAATGTCTTCATTGCGGGGCATTTAAAGAACTATTTTCTCACTTCAGATGGGTGGTAAGGTGCAGAGCAATAACAGGGCATTACCTAAAGTTAATAACCCTTCAAAGGCCTTTCCCATGTGTCATCAGCAAATTTCTTCTGCAAATAGTCATAGATTTACCAGAGATTGGCAGATCTCCCACTTAGAATGAAGGTTGGGGAGAAATTGTTTAGAGAACTGCCTGGCCAAGCTTACATATCACACTGCTTGGACCCAATGCAATCACTCTCTCTGACACTAGAAACTTATGGATGTGCTACAAACACGGTGAAAGGTCAGTCAGTTCTCTATGTGAAGTATCTCTTAAGGCCTGTACACATGAGTGGAAATTCGGCCAGGAATTTTCGTCCGACGACCGATCTGCCGATTTTTGGCTTGTTAGTATGGTGCTTCCGACAACCGACTCCGACTTTTCGGCCGAAAAAATCCTGGTGTGCAGGCTATATAATTTTTGTCGACCGTCAAAACACGTCCGATTTTCGTCTCATTAGTACAGATTTCGATGGGGAAAAATCTTATGAGCAAGTCTGGGCATACTCAGAGATGAAAGAACACATAGAAAGCAATCCAACACATGACATCACTTCTGAAGCAGAATTCTGTCGTACGGGAAAATTTGTGTGCAGTCTAGAGCACATTCCAACCAACAGACACCACTCTGGACAAAAGATGGACGACCGGTCGGCGGAAATTCGTTGCGTGTGTACGAGGCTTAAGTTACTTGTGTTAACCTGTGAAGAGAATGAAATGTTACACTTGTAGGATTTCCCCCATTTTCTGCATAGTGTGGTACAGTTAGGTACTGATCATAGTATACTGTTCTGTATTAAAGTAGAATTACAGGCATAACTTTTTTTTTTTTCATTTTGGATAGAGCAAGGCAGGGTTATAACCCCGGTCAGATTTTTTTTCGCCATCTGTGTCCAATTGCGGAGATTTCCCTTCACTTCCTGTCCCATATCCAAAATAGGAAGTGAGAGGAAATCCATGCAAATTTAAGGAATTCCTTGGGGACCCCCAGGCAGGGCCAGCCCTACCATGGGTCCCGCTGGGTCCATTGGACCCAGGCAGCACTTAGAGAGGGGCTGCAAATTGACTCCCAAGATTTTTTTTACCAGCAGATTTGTGTGTCATCAGTTTGTGGCACGTAACGGGCAGCATTTCCCCATCTCATACTGCCGCCCGTAATGTGAACTGATGAGTATGAGGAGGCTTAGCGTCTTTTCCGGGAAACCTCCCTCAAGTGATAGTGGTGTGCGCAATGACGCCAGACATCAGCACACTTCATCTCACGTAGGGCAGGCTGGATCTTCTAGGGCAATGGGCGCGGCAGACACAGGAGTGACAGGAGGACTGGATACAGACAGTGGGTGTTTGGGGGACCGGTCCAGGGGTGAGTTATGGAAAAAGATAACAGTATATATAATATTTTCTAAATGTTATATTTATGTAAAATATTGGATGTGGGGGCCTTTTGTTGGGGGTGAATTTTTTTGTGGGGGGGGGGGCAGTATTTAATTCTTGGACCCAGGCAGCACAATGTCTTGGGCCAGCCCTGCCCCCAGGTCACCAGAATTAGTGTCCCCATTGGAAGATTTCCCCTCTATTACTTTTCTGGGGACAACCCAAAATTTGGTATGTTTTTTTACTTTCAATGATAATGGTAAACAGGACAAATAGAGAGGGCGATCTCCCTAATGGGGACACAGACAACAATAAAAACTGACGGGGGTTCTAGTCATTCTTCACCCTATCCAAAACTTATAAAAAAAACAAAACGTTTTGTCTTTGGTTATACTTTGAAGAGATAGGGCTCTTTCACACGGGCGGTCCGATCAGATCCGCCTGTCAGTTTTTTAGGCGGATCTGATCGGATCCTCCATGCAGCTCTATGGGGCAGCGGGTGTCAGCGGAGGTCACCTCCGCTGACACCCGCTGCCATCCGCATCCGATCCTGTGCTGAAATCTGGACGGATGGAAACCCTATTTTTCCATCCGTTCAGTAATCGGAGCGGAGCGGATCTGATGAGAGCGGACAAGCGGTCCGCTCTCCTCCGATCCCCCATAGAGGGCAGCGGGTGCTGAGACACCTCCCTCTCCGCTCTGCGAGCGGAGACGGAGCTGTCATCCGCCCGGCTCAGCGGGGATCGCGGATCGATCCCCGCTGAACAACACGGATCCGCCTGCGGAAGCGGACCGTGTGAAAGAAGTCATACTAAAGTCTCGTTTTGTTTTCTTTAAAAATTACAAACATTTCATACTTACCTGCTCTGTGAAGTGGTTTTGCACAGAGAAGGCCGGATGCTCCTCTTCTCGGGTCCTGGCTCTGGTCAAGAGCCCCCACAGCAAGCAGCTTGCAGCTCCGTGTATCCATTCAGAAAGTCCGTGATGATTCGGGGAGCCATGTCATCTGCTGGTGTTGGTCCACTGTGTTTTATTAGCCCTCTAGTAGGAAATTTTAGAGCACTTCATGTTTCCCTCTGCTGACCAGCTTTATGGAGATGCTGATTTCATTTTTCAGCAGAACTTGGCACCTGCCCACACTGCCAAAAGTACCACTACCTGGTTTAATGACCATGATATGACTGTGCTTGATTGGCCAGCAAACCTGTCTGACCTAAACCTCATGGAGAATCTGTAGGGTATTGTCAAGAGGAAGATGAGAGACCCCAACAATGGGCTTCCATAACCCCTCAGCAGTGCCACAGGCTGATCGCCTCCATGTCATGTCACATTGATGCAGTAATTCATGCAAAAATAGTTCCAACCAAGTATTGAGAGCATACTATACTGTACACTGACATACTTTTCAGTGAGCCAACATTTCTGTATTAAAAATCCTCCTTTTTATTGGTCCTATGTAATATTCTATATTTCCGAGATAATGAATTTTGGGTTTTCACTAGCTGTAAGCCGTAATCATCAAAATAAAATGCTTGAAATATATCATTCTGTGTGTAATGAATCTATATAACATGAGTTTCACTTTTTGAATTACTGAAATAAACTAACTTTTTGATGATATAATTTTATGAGATGCACCTGTATGTTTTAAAGAATAAAGTTTATTGAGTGTTTAAACATAAAAGCACATACAAGGCATAAAAGGACACAAAGTAGTCCAATAATAACAGCGAGGTAAGCGAAAAAGACATCTGTGAAGGCCGAGCCTCAATTTTTTCTAATATTGATTATTCTAACATGTCTCACGTTCTTTAATCATCAATAACATTATAAGAGCAACTGTAGAAGTGTAGTTGTGACTAGCAGCCCTTTTTTTAAAGAGTTGTAAAGTCAGGAGGTTTTTTTTATCTTAATGCATTCTACGCATTAAGATAAAAAGCCTTCTGTGTGTAGCAGCCCCCCTAATACTTACCTGAGCACCCTCTTTATCCAGTGATGTCCACGAGTGCCTCAGATGTCCAGGACTCTTCCTCCTGATTGGCCTGATTGGCGCCATTGGCTTCCGTCAAGCAAATTCAGGTAGCCAATTAGGAGAGAGAGGGGGCGGGGTCGAACGGCAGCTCCGTTTCTGAACGGGAGCCAGGAGCTCCAGCCAGGGACCCAAGAAGAGGAGGATTGAGGCTGCTCTGTGCAAAACCAACTGCACAGAGGAGGTAAGTATAACATGTTTGTTATTTTAGTAGGGAAAAAATGAGACTTTACAATCACTTAAGTACACATCAAGAAGCGCTTGTTGACTCAAATTCCTCAAGTGTCAGAATGACCAAAGAAAGGAGAAGAGAACAGTGCAGAATTGTAAAAAAAAAAAGAAAAGGAAAATAAAAGTTGTAAGGATATACAATCAGTGGTCAGACAATAATTCTCTTTAATTAACTGCACAAACAAAACATAGGAGTCAGAGGAAGGTCTGAAGCTTAGTGGAGTTGGAACTAACCATTAATATTTAAACTTTTATTTATTTTATTTTTTTTTAGCATCGCAATTAAAAAAGAGCAAGGGCTCTTTCACACGGCCGCTCCGCTTGTCCGCAAATCATCCTATTTTTTTGCGGATGATTTGCGGACATAATGTAAGTCATTGTAAGTATTTTGTAATGCACAGTGAAATGTGTTGAGGTATATAATGACTATAACATTGCTCAGCATATTAGCTTTATCTTAAGTTAATCTGATTCTAACAAAGTCAACTGAAGACTTGTCTGTATTGAGCAAACCTCAAACTTAAAAATAATTTACAGCTATTGCCAAAACATTTGTAATGCATTGCCAGTGGCGCTTAATCCTATCTTCTGTTACTGTGTACACTATTTGGTCCTGCCTCAGCACATGTGTCACGTAGTCATCATATATTGCAAGTTTCTACCTGTTTAAAAGTCTTCTTTACAGGTGAGTAAATGTTTGAATATTGTATGATAAATATGAGATAAGAGTGCACCATATGTCTACTGATGTCCTTAAAGTGATATTAAATCAGAAAGCAGGCTTATAATATATTTTGCGGCTTACCAATTATTAACCACTTAACGCAAACTGATGTAGACCTATGTCAGCTGACTTTAAGTGGTTGTGCCGGGATGATGCCTCTAGCTAGCTCGGGAGACGCTTGATCGTTACCCCGGCGATCGGGAGGGGACGTCCCCCCCCCTCCCGCCGCCTTTCGTGGCTCTGCCTGGGTCTCCCGTCGGGATGAAGTCCCTATCAAAGCCGGAAGCGGCTTCGATCGGGTCTCCGATGACGTAACCTGGAGGCGGCGTCCATAACGTCACGTCCGGGTTACTCGGCTGCTAAAGGCGGCAGTTTTAAAAAGTGAATGTATTCAAAAATGCAGTTTTCGCTGTTTTGAATACATGGAAGTGTAGTGGAGGGGTTTGGGGTCTTTTAGACCCTCGATCCCTCCATAAAGAGTACCTGTCACTGCATATTGCTGTCACAAGTGATGTTTACATTGCTTGTGACAGCAATAAAAGTGATCAGACTTTTTTTTTAAATCTGCGTTAAAATGAACAAAAAAAATTAAATAAATAGGAAAAAAAAAATGTTTAGCCGCCCCTGTCGCCGTGAGCTCGCGCAGAAAACGTATACGGGAAGTCGGGCCCCAAATGAAATCGCTGTTCAAACCACACATGTGAGGTATCACCGTGATCGCCAGAGCGTGAGCAATAATTTAAAGTAAAGAGCTACACTCTAACTCTAAAATGGTATCCGTTAAAAAATTTTAAAGCGTCACCTATGGAGATTTTTATTAACCGTAGTTTGTCGCCATTCCGCGGGTGTGTGCAATTTTAAACCGTAACATGTTGCATATCTATTTACTCGGCGTGACATCATCTTTCACAATTTACAAAACAAATGGGCTAACTTTACTGTTTCGTTTTTTTAAAATGCAGTGAAATGTGATTTTTCGTAAATTTTTCCAAAAAAAATGGCGTTTGAAAATATTGCAATGACAGCCATTTTATTCTCCAGAGTCTTTGCTAAAAAAAATATATATAATGTTTGGGGGTTCTAAGTAGTTTTCTAGCAAAAAATACTGATTTTAACTTGTGAACAAAAAGTGTCAAAAATGGGCTTGGGGCCTAAGTGGTTAAAAGTCATGGCTGCATTAGTTTTCTTCTTTTAGGCTTTTTGTCCTATTTGATCTGCAGTTTCAGTGGTGCTGCACATGTAATCAGTTATGATATCAGCTATTTGATGGCTTGACGGCTTGGTTGAGAGCACAAGCAACCATGAAAGTCATTATTCACATCATGCCTGTTTTGGGAATCAGATAAATCATTGGGTTCAGTTCCACTTTAAACTCATGTCTAATATTTGTTGCTTACAGGACATGGATGACATCATTACTCCATGAGATCATATGGCTTTCCAAGCTGCACCCATCAGACAGTTAAACTGGTAATACAAACAGGACCTTATCTATTGTAGCTCTGCCTGCGGTTTGCAGCAATAATTGTAAATAGGACATGAATAATCCTGACATGACGTCATTTAAACAGCTGGAAGTCCCTGTGGCTGTAAAGAACAATTTACAAAAACTAGATGGGGAACAGCTTGCACAAAGAAAGAAAGTAACAAAAATAAACATGGCAAAAACATTTCTAAAAATCAATGTAAATAGAAATATCTCTACAAAACTAAAACATCATTTTGAAATATTAGAATGTGCTATTGGGCATCGTAGCTGAATTTATTTATTGTAGTGTTCTCTTTGTATTGTATTTTGTATTAAAGTGTAACTAAAGGCAAACTTTTTTTTTTTTTTTCAACTTTTGGGTAGAGTGGAGAGAAATTAGAAAACCTGTCAGGTTTTTATTGCTGTCTGTGCCCCGTTAGGAAGATTCATCCTCTCTACTTGGTATGTTTACCGTTATCATTGAAAGTAAAAGAAAATCCCAAATTTTGATTGTCCCAAAAACAGGAAAAGTGGGGAAATTTTCCCAATGGGGACACTTGTTCTTGTGACCCTGATAACAGTCAGGGATTCCTTCACTTTGGATGTATTTCTCCTCGCTTTCTGTTTTGGCTATGGGACAGGAAGTGAAGGGAAAACTCCCTAATGGGACACAGAAGAAAAAAAACTGACAGTGGTTACATACAAGCCTCCCTTAGGCTGAGTTCACAAATATGCAAAATGGATGTGTTTTACACCGCGTCCAATTTGCATGACATGTGCATGTGACCAGCACTCCAAGGTGCCGGTTCACACATTTTCAGGGTGTGGTTTCAAAAAGGGTCCTGTGCATTTTGGGTCCAGTTCAGGGGCAAATTTTTGCCTGAAAACGCACAGGACCCTTTTGAAACCAAACCGCAGCCGCCTCGGAAATGTGTATACTGCACCTGAACCATGAAAACAAAAACGCACCAGACCCCAGACTGCAGCCGCACATACACTATATTGTCAAACGTATTGGGACGCCTGCCTTTACATGCACATGAACTTTAATGGAATCCCAGTCTTAGTCCATAGGGTTCAATAACAGCTTCAACTCTTCTGGGAAGGCTGTCTACAAGGTTTTGACAGTGTCTATGGGAATGTTTGACCATTTTCCCAGAAGCGCATTTGTGAGGTCAGGCACTGATATGGAGGAGAAGGCCTGGCTCGCAATCTGCGCTCTAATTCATCCCAAAGGTGTTCTATCATGCTGAGGTCAGGACTCTGGCCAGTCAAGTTACTCCACCCCAAACTTGCTTATCCATGTCTTTATGGTCCTTGCTTTGTGCACTGGTCCAAATCATTTGGTGGAGGGGGGATTATGGTGTGGGGTTGTTTTTCAGGGGTTGGGCCTGGCCGCTTAGTTCCAGTGAGGGGAACTCTGAAAGCGGAGTTCCGGGCACAAAAACGCTTTTTTTTTTTTTTGTGCCCCTCCGCTAGGTATGCCTCACCTGAAAAGGAATTGGATAGTTATTTTTTTTTTTTGTTTACTTACCTTGTAATTGAAGATCGAAGATACTCACCTCAGAGTACTTCCTCCCTTGGAGCCGCGGCTCACCCCGTCACTTCCTGCCTCGCTATGATTCCTGGGAGCTGAACGTCACAGCTCCCAGGAATCAATGCAACGGCACCGGCCCCGCTCGTCATTTCCGGGCGACGCCGCATTCCCCTGCTAAACAGCTTCTGGGGGAATGCGGCGCCGCGCCGGAAGTGACGAGAGGGGCCGGTGCGGCGCATTCTGGGACAAGAAGACGCGGAAGAAGACACAGAAGAGGACCGCGCCGGCTTCAGCTGCCCACAAGAGAGATGGAAACGCTGTGGAAGAAATTTCATAAGTAAGTATTTCTTCTAAAAGGTAAATGCGAACCGGGACAGATCAGAGGCTAGCCATTGTGGAATGTGCTAGCCCTGACTGTCCCGGGGGTATGTTTATTAAAAAATGACATCTGTGCCCGGAACTCCGCTTTAAGGCGTCACCATACCAAGACATTTTGGAGGATATCATGCTCCCAACTTTGTGGGAACTTTGGGGATGGCTCCTTCCTGTTCCAACATGACTACGCAACAGTGAACAAAGCATGATTTGGCATTTCCACCTGCAGGGGGCCACCGGCGCCGCTTCTGCTGTGAACATCTCACAAAAGAAGCTAATCTGTGGGTGACAGGCACTCGATGTCCTCCGGCACCCGCTGATCGTTGGTAATGAACACAGAATGGCAATCTGTGAAGGCATGCTGACGTCACCACGTGATACCCGGAAGTCGGGCGGCTGTGATCTGTTTGGAGTCTGCCGCTATTGAGCGCTTTATTCTGTATTCACATGTGAGTTTTTTACCTTTTTTCTAATAAATTGTGTGCCTACGTACTTCACTATCTGTGGCCCCCTTCTTTTATGTTCTTGCTTGAGAGTTCGGGCTCGGATTGTCTGCATCGGGGTGGCTGGTAAGATCGCGGCTCCCTGCCGGACCTGTCTGGCATAGGCATTAGACCATCTATTGGATCCCATTGGAGTCCTTCCTTGATTACATCTAAAGGCTGGTTTACCTCTCCCCTCTGGTAAGTGCATAGCGTGGCCTTAGCATGCGGCACTGATTGTGGAAGAAGTCACAATATTGTGGTGGAGGATTCCTTTCTTGCACTTTGCACATTTATTTGGACTCACTTACCCTCCTCTGATTATCTCTATTACCTATATTATGGTTTATCTATATGGACAATATGTTATTATGATTTGATTCAGTTTGTCACTGCCACAGTTCATGTTTATATCTATGGTTTTATTACATTTGTGTCAATTTAGCGCGGCTTTTTCTTTGCATTTATTATTTGGTGTATTCCCACTACAGCTGCGGCTTTTATATATTTTTAAATTTTTCACTTTTTCACTTGATTTTTCACTATTATTCAACACATATTGGTTTATTTAATTTAACCTCTATTTTTGTGCTTAGCGCGGTTATTTTTTGTACATATCGTGTTTTATGGCAGTCCCAGTGGGAGGGCATTCCTGCAATGCATCCTGGGATTGACCATAAATACGGAGGGGACATGTAACCGGGCGTCTTTAGCGGGAAGCAGAGTCCCAGGAGGAAGAAGATTGCTGGTCTCTCCTCCTGCAGGTGTGAGGAAAGTGGTTCAAGTAGTTGGCCTGGTGAACCAAGTGTGGAGCTGAGGTGCAGAGGATCCAGACTGCTGACAGTGGAGTTGGTGGCAGAGTCTCTCAGGAAAAACAGTGTCGTGAGTACTCGGGGATTTGCCACAGGGTCTGCCTAGGAAAGGGGACCACTTCAGTGACGTCAGGGGATCAAGAAGCTACGTAGCTAACACAGTTTAACAGTAAGGGGGGTGCCATGTATTTGACCCTGAAGAATAGGAACAAAGAGGGTGCCAGGAAGGGCCCAGAAGATTGTTCTGCAGTACAGTAGTTTACCTCAGGAAGTTCACTCAATTCTACTTCACTGCTTACGACAAGGTGAAGCAACGGCCTAGCCGTGACTTGCATTATACAGTGCTACTCAGCATTAAACAGTCGTCCCAGCCAATTGTGCATAGTGTATAAAGTTGGAGTATCCCACTCATTCCCTTCTCCCATCCAAGTTCTCAATAAAAAACACAAAAACCAAAGCTACTGGACTGAGCCAAAAATCACTTAGGGAATGTTAAACTGTTGTGTTGTTGCTAATGGTAACCCAGGGGAACCCGTAACCAGCAGCTCCCAAGGGAGTAGTGCTACATACTCTTAGATTGTAAGCTCTAACGAGCAGGGCCCTCTGATTCCTACTGTATTAAACACTTAAGCCCCGGAAGATTTTACCCCCTTCCTGACCAGGGCCTATTTTGTGATTCGGCACTGCGTGACTTTAACGGATAATTGCGCTGTCATGCGACGCTGTACCCAAATGATATTGACGTCCTTTTTTTCCCACAAACAGAGCTTTCTTTTGGTGGTATTTGATCACCTGTGCGATTTTTTGATTATGTGCTATAAACAAAAAAAGAGCGACAATTTTGCAAAAATAACAATATTTTTCAATTTTTTTTATATGAAATTCCCAAAAAAAAAAAAAAAAAAAATCTAAATTCTTTAACATTTTAGGCCAATTTGTTTTCTGCTACATATGTTTAGTAAAAAAAATCGCAATAAGCGTATTTTGATTGTTTTGCGCAAAATTTATTGCGTTTACTATCTAAGGGAAAGATTTTTGTCATTTTTTTTTTAATGAGTAATGGTGGCGATCTGCGTTTTTTTTTGCGGGACTGCGACACTGTGGCGGACAGATTGGACCCTTGACTGACATTTTTGACACTTTTGGGAGTACCAGTGACATTACTACAGTAATCAGTGCTAAAAATATGCACTGTTACTGTAAAAATGACACTGGCAGGGAAGGGGTTAACTTTATTGGAGAAGGAGGGGTTAAGTGTGTTCCTAGGGGCGTGCTTCTAACTGTGAAGGGATATGGCTGTGTGTGTAACAACAAAGAAATACAATCCTGCATAGCAGGACCTTATGATCTCTGTTCTTACACAGGGGAGAATGACAGGCGGCTTTGTTTACATTAACCGCCTGCCTTTCTCCCTCTCCAGCCGACAATCGGGAGTGAGGTCACACGCACGGGGGGGTCCACAAACGAGCGGAGGCGGGAGCGCGCCTCCGGCGGCGCATGCTCGCCCCCCCTAGAGGCTCACAGGCGAGCGACGTAGACCTACGTCGCTTTGCCTGTGAGGAGCTGACTGCCGCAGTAAATATACCGACGGCAGTCGGCAAGTGGTTAAAGTGTATTGTATTTGTACTGTCTATCCTCGAGTTGTAAAGCGCTGCGTAAACTGTCGGCGATAAATAAATTCTATATAATAATACTGCTGCCCAAGGCACTGACCTACGAGTGCCATTATAGTAAAAGTTCTAAATATATCCAACAATAGTCATCCATTGATGTCTTTTTCTGGCTGTACACCCAGCCATAAAAATAGTCTTTAATACAACCAAAATTGTCTAGTCTGAGGAATGACCATATCACGACTATGGTATTTTTTTATCTGTAAACCCAAATTAATACTGCACTTATTTGAATTAAAATGAAAGAAACCTTAATGAGATGTAAATATTGTTGATATTAATGAATCCTTTTTTGACTACAGCATGTCGAAAAAAAATCAATTTATCCCGTGGTAAGCTTGTGACTTCTGTTAAGTAGGGTACAGACAGCACATTGAGCAAAGAAGAACATCCATCATCGTACAGATCAACACAGAATATTTCAGAGAATGGTGACCTCATCAGTAGATACAACAGAGGATTGTAAGGGGAGGATGATTTTGTATTAAAGATGATACCAGAACAGATGGGAATGTGCTGCTTATTATAGAAAGTTCATTCATGTCTTATGTTTATGTCATTGGGTTCATCTCTAGTGAGATCTCCACCCATAAGTTGGGGGGGCTGGCAGGGTGAGAATGTTGCTGGAGATCACCATCTTCACAGAGCTGGGGAAGCATGGAGGGTGGTAGTGCCTCAGGCACTGCTGTGCAATAAAGTGTAAGTTTTGCTAGCATAGGGAACGCTTAGAACTTTCAGGTTTATGCTGCTCTGTCCATGTTGTGAAAATTTACCTTCATGTTCTGGCCTGGTGACCCTCTTTTTTGGGGGGGGGGGGGGGGTTCCTCTCCCATAGAACAGAATGTGAGGGGAAATCTCTGAATAAAGACATAGGCACCAATGAAAATCTGAAAGATGCTTTAAAGTGGAACTAAACACCACAAACTGAAAGCATTATTTAATTCATTTGTAATATTCAAAGAAAACTCACCCCTCCATCCATGTCTCCATGCTTTAGTATTTTGACAATTAAAGTGGAAGTTAACCCTCCTATGTTTTTTTTTTAGCCAAGGAAGCTGCCACCGTGGCCTCTGTTTGATCCTCAACTGCCATGGTGCTGCACATGTGATCAGTAATGACACCAGCCATTACAATGTTGCGAGAGGATCTGGGATCCTGGGAGGCGTGCCGTCACATACGTCACCCGCGGTCCGTGCTGTAGACGGACACGGGTATTATAGGAGATCATCTTGCAACATTGTAATTTCTATGTGCTGGAAACAAGTCATCTTGTGTAAGTGCATTACTTGATATACATTAAACAGTTTAAAGGGTAATACACTATTGGCTGCCATTTATTTGCATGATCCCATTGTGGAGGAAATGCCTAGGAGTTCCATCTAATGGTATATGCTTGGAAGCCGCAAAACCTGGTCTGATTGGGAATGGGAGATGAGCACTTCTCCAGGCAGGAGAGTTTTATGAGCCTACACATTCTTCATTTTTGGTAAGAGGCTAGTTTGGCTTTTTTGCACAGATCGGTGGGAGCACCAGTTTGCGGTTTGTTTCACAGAAGAGTTCATTTGGAATTGACTTATTGCACTCACCTTTTTTCTGCCGGGTAAGGAGGAAATCCACATGGTGGTGGGAAGTCACATCTATTATCTGTAATAGCACCTGTTTGACTCCTGCACCTTGATTTTGCATATAATTCATATGATCACAGATTGGAAGAAATTCATCATATATTTTGGACTTATTTGGACTTTGTTTTTATGCATGATTCACTGAGTTCACTGTAATAATCACATACATTTTCTTGATTCTGTATGTTATCATTTTGATTTAGCGCACTATAATTTTTTATTACACATTTTTATTCATTCCTGGTTGCAGCTTTTTCACACATCAGTGCACCCCATACTTTTCACAAATGTACTGCAGATGATCGTCTACTGTAGGTACGAATGAGCCCTTAAAGTGTAACTAAAAGCAACATTTCTTTTTTTTTTTTAGTTTTGGATAGTGTGGAGAGGGATTAGAACGCATGTCAGTTTTTATTGCTGTCTGTGTCACCATTAAGGAGATTCCCCCTATCTATTTGCCCTGTTTACTGTTATAATTGAAAGTGAAAGTAAACAAAAACCCTAAATTTTGGGTTGTCCCCAGAAAAGTAATAGAGGGGAAATCGTTTCGTGTGGACACTAGTTCTGGTGATCTTGGGGTCCCCAATGAATTCTCTTAATTTGCAGGGGTTTCCTCTTACTTCCTTTTTGGCTATGGGACAGGAAGTGCAGGGAAATCTCTGCAATTGGACACAGATGTCAGATAAAAAAATCTGACAGGGGTTATAACCCTCCCTTATTCTATGCAAAATGAAAAAAAAAATGTTTGCCTATAGTTCTACTTTAATGTATAGTATTAAGCTTCATGACTTTCCTGACTTCTGGCACTCCTTCCTGTTGGTGGAGCATTCCTGTTTAATTAAGCTGCACTTGCCACTGAATTGTTCTCATTGGACAAAAGAATGGCAGTAGGGCATGTCTTAATTTTGACCATAAACGGTTCAAATGTTGGCGGATTCTTGCTAAAGGTGGGCCTGCAAGCACTACTTGGCTTAATAATAGACGACTAAACCGTCTGGAAATTTATCGGCATCCTATCACATGCTGTCATTGTTCACGGGCGCTGCGGCTGCCCTAATACAAAAGCTGGCAGTAGAGATTCCCCCATCCATGCTGTTAGCGTTTAGGGGGAATCTGTTGATTTTTCTTCTTGTAAAGCCTTCAGGCTAAATGAGAACAAATCAAATCCTCTATGGCCACCCTTAAGCTGGCCATACATGGATCAAATCTCAGGGACCAGCTGACTTTGGATCCATGTATCTCTGGTTGTACACAAGTTGATCTACCAATCAAGTTCTGTACAAGCAGCTTGTCAGGTTTTTCCCGAAGGATTAGTACCCCCAACAACTCTAATCATTGTGTTCTTCCAGCAGGGAATGCTCCCTGTTAGCAGAACACAATAGCACTGTAGGATGGATTCCACCAGTCCACCATTCCAACAGTCAGTGTTGTCGAGCAGCTTTCTTTCCTTCAACCTGTTGTGCAAGGAAAGAAAATTGCATAATCTATTACCTGCCTAAAGCCTCGTACACACGCAACGATCATCGGCCGACCGATCGTGCGACTTTTGTCCAAGTTGTGTTTTGTAGGTTGGAATGTACCTAGACTGCACACGAATTTTCTCGGCCAACAAAATTCTACTTCAGAAGTGATGTCATGTGTTGGTTTGCTTTCTTTGTGTTCTTTCTTCACTGAGCATGCCCAGACTTGCTCATCAGATTTTTCCCTGTCGAAATCTGTACTGACTGCACGAAAATCGGCTGTTCTGTTGACGGCCAACAAAAATTTTATAGCCTGCACACCAGATTTTTTTCGGCCGAAAAGTCGGAGTTGGTTGTCGGAAGCATCATACTAACAAGCCGAAAATCGGCAGATCGGACGTTGGCCGAAAATTCCCTGCCAGTTTTCGACGCGTGTGTACGAGGCATTAGACTTCAAGATCCCTAGCCAACCAAGTTCAGCCTGCTGGAAGTTTGCAATGACTTCTTGGAAGATGAGTCATGCTGCTGACAATCTTAGACAATTTGTTTTGAGAAAGGGACCTCTGGGATGTTTGGAAATATTGGAATAGTGCCTAAGTGTTTCTGCTGCTGATTTTCCCACCATGCTTCCTGTCTGACTTTTTGCATTTCTGGTGGATGGGGCTCTGGAATTATCTGCTGCATCCTTATTTCATGCTTACAGTTCAGCAGTTGCTGTTTGATGCCTCATAGAAATGTACACTGAGACACACAAAGAAATAAAAGTATTAGGAAGTTTAAAGTTAGCAGAAAATGGCTTTGTCCAGCTAAGCAGGCACTGCCAGATGTACGGTGTGGCCTGAGAAGTGTCATGGTATCAGATACAGTAAATGGAAGAAGTTAGCCTTGTATTATTCCAAAAAGTAATGGTCCTGGGAACCGCGCAGTACTATATTGTAACAAATGTGAGAACAATAAAGTTTATAATGAAGGTATACTGGACAGCCACGTAAATAACTAGTGAATATTTAAAATGAACAGAAACATCAAGAGCAGTTTTGATAAAAAGCATAAAAAAAAAAAAAAAAAAAAAAACTTTACTGGATCTCAACATACATAAAGTTTCTTACACATAAAATTTACCATAAACATTACACAAAATACCATGACTTAAACATACACATCTATTCCCAATATTCCAAAATATCAAATAATACTTAGCTCTGGTAGTTGAATGTCAACAGCTTACACCGTATAGCTGGAGGAACAGGATAATAAGAAATCCTGGCTGCATGCTTGGTCTTTCCACAGCTCCAAAAAACAGACTATTCCTCATGCTATGGACTCTCTTTATAGTCCTGTATACCAGAGACCACCCACAGGATGTAATCATTCTTTTTGACCACTCACAGAACGTTTTGTGAGTGATGTCAGCAACACATGGTTGTACTTCCCCCAAAACCACATGGTCATTTGGATATGCAGCAGCCATCTTTACACCCGACGTCAAAGCTCACTAAACCACCTGTGGGTGAGAGATATTATTACACATGTATGGGAACATTTGTCATGAATCAGTTAAAAAATATCCACAACTGATGCATATATAACTCTCGAGGTGGTGCTATCCTAATGTACAGGGAGGGTGTATTTACAAAATATTAATAAACCAAAAAAAAAAAAACCCAAAAAGGCGTATAGACTAGTGATCGACCGATATCGTTTTTTTGTTGCCGTTACCGATATTTTGGTCAATGCATATCGGTATCGACCGGTATGGGCCAATATTTTCGTACATTTAAAAAAATATATATTTTTTTTCTTTGACAGGTACTCTTGTGGAGGGATCTGGGGGTCTAAAAGACCCCAAACCCCTCCTCTGCACTTAAAAGCATTCAAATTGCCAAGTTTGGCTGTTTTGAATGCTGTCATTTTTTAAACCTGGCGCAAGTACCCGGAAGTGATGTCATGACATCACTTCCAGGTTTTTGCATGGAGACCCGATCAGAGCCGAATGCGGCCCTGATTGGGTCTTCGGCGGCCATGCAGGCTGGTTGCCCGGGTCTCCCGGTCCTGGAAGGCGTCCCCTCCCACTCCTTGTAATGACACCTGAGCGGCTTTTTAGCCGCATCGGTTGTCATTACAAGACAGCCGACCGTCGGCTATCGACGCCGGTACCGGGGTGATGCCTCTAGCTGCATCACTTCGGTACAAGCACTTTCCCCAAATATCAGCAATATCGGTCACCTTGGTGGTCGTTTCCGATATATCGGGGAAAGTGCAGATCGGCCCTCGATATATCGGTTTTGCAGATAATGGGTAGATCCCGAATATAGACACCCAGAAACGACCTTCTCATAACTTTATTATTGTAAACATAAAAAAAATTGACAGCATCACAGATCCCAAGATCCCCCCTATATCCCCTCACCCTCACATCCAATCCCCTGCAACACAACGCCCTATCGTACAAAACCACCTCAAACCCCTCCCTCTAAAACTTAGAGGCGGACCTCCCACTTGGAGCTGGGGCAGTCTGATGTCCGCTCTCTGTTGATGTCACAGAGTCGATCCAGGCTCGAACGTCATCACGACCATGGAGTCGGGATCCGCCCACATACCTGGACCAGCACCTGGCTCAGCCTCTCAGCGGGCCACTGAGAGCCTGAGCTGGCTGCTCCCTCCCCTCCACAGCCCAGCACTCCAGTGAGCGAGGAGGGGGCAGAGCAGAGAGCTTCTGACTGACAGTCAGCAGCTCTCTGCTCGGGGAGCTGTGAGCAGGGCTGCTGTTAGGAATGATGGGGCCCCGTACAGCCTACCTGATGGGGCCCCCTTCAACCCCATCCCTGGCCCCGCCTCAAAACAAAATGCAGGTTTGTCACCGTTTACGTATATATGTGCGGGACCAACATGCATGTTTGCAATTACTCATGAACAAGGGGGAATGGGGGCTTTAAAAAGGTTTTACATTTTATTTTATTTATGTTACTTTGTGCAAAGTTGCTGGGGCTATTATGATGCAGGGATGACCAAGATATCACCCTTCCAATGCAGGGACGTGCCAGTGTTCTGTCAGAATAGCGCTACCTATCAGATTCTGCTACCGGAAGTAATATACAGACGAGAACAACTTACTGCGCATGTGGCATGCATTCCAACATGGCCGCTATGCATACCAATAGCTTTCCTAATGACACGAAGCAGCGGCGGACATCTTCTTACACCCACGCAAGTCTTCAATTTTACATTTATTTTATCAGTAAACTGACCTTATAGAATAAATCACAGTATTACATTTGTATTATTATTGTATTCTAGTAAATATAGCGAGAAACCTGCGGCCAATGTGGTGACGGCCACCTTGGTACACCCCGCACTGCTCAGCGACAAACTGATTCTATAGTGTAATAGACTGTTCCACTCGGCTGCGGTGAAATAGTCTATTTCAGTATATAAGGTGAGTTTACTGCTAAAATAAATGTAAAACTCCAGACTTGCGTGGGTGTAAGAAGATGTCCGCTGCTGCTTGGTGTTCTGTCACATTAGGAAACCTATTGGAACGCATAGTCGCCATGTTGGAACACATGGTGCATGCGCAGTAAGTTGTTCTTTCCGAATGCCACTTCTGCTAGCAGAATCTGATAGGTAGCGCTATTCTGACAGAACACTGATACATCAATGGGCGGGAAGAGGTTAAAGGGGAGTGGTTTGACTGTGCATGTTTACTGTCCCCCAAACACAAGTTTAAAGTACCATCTCACTGTGTCCTATAATCAGCAGCATGAAAATCACACAGGCTGCAGGTGCCCTGTCACAGTGTCATATGGATGCTGGGGATGCTGACTTTGTTATGCAGTAACACTCACTACAGCCATAGCTTAAAGTCAGCATCCCCAGCATTCATGTGACACTGTGACAGGGCACCTGTAGCCTGTGTGATTTTCATGCTGAGATCATAGGACACAGTGAGGTCTCTGTCCTCTGTTCTTCACTCACTGTGTCCAATCCAGCCACGCTGTCCTCCTGCTGTTCCCTGTCAGCTGCTGAGCAATCTGCCTCCGTACATGATCACACTCTGCACTTGAGTAAGGGGAGGCGGGGCTGAGCAGAGAATTATTGTATCCCTCCGCCAGGCAAGGCAGTGGACAGCAGCAGCCAGGACTATATTGCAGCAAATCACCATGGAACTAAATCCTATGTATACATGCGACCCGAAAATGGAAAAAAAGTCCCGCCACTGCACTCACTTCCTGGGCCCTTCTGCTGTCATTATAGGGCCCAAGAAAATGTAATTACACCCCCAAGAAATTACAAATTAGGAAAAGGTTTAGAAAAAACTATTTTTTTTGAACATGCAGAAATTTACTGTGATGCTGCCCGGGCCCCTTGTAGAGCTGATGGAGCCCGGGCCCGGTACAACAGGGCTGGTTGTACTGCCCTATCAGCGGCCCTGGCTGTGAGAACCAAGCAATTGGCGGTGTTCGATCGCTCAGTTGTCAGTGTAGAGGCTCCAGGGGACAGATGCTGCATCCACCTAGAAGTTTCTAAATGATGTATGATTCTAAAATGATGTATAAAATGATTTATATTACAGGCGGGCAGGCTGGATCCACAAAGTCTGGAAACTGAAGTATTCACATTAACTCTTTCCCCCCTCAGCCTGGGCCAGCCACTAACTAACACACCTGTAGGCAACCTACAGAAAAAGTGGTGTCACATTACTGGCTGTACTTTCTGATAAATGTTTGTATCATAATGGGGTTGAAAAGAATTACAAACCATTTGGCAGGTAAGACAGGTCACGTGTATGGGTTTTGGCTGCTTGCCTGAAGCCCGGCTTTAAAAAGAAAGTAAAGCTTCCTCTGTAACCTTTACCTATACTGGATGTAAGACTATAATAAGGCTTACCTATAGGTACTGTAAATACCTCCTAAACATGCACCATTTAGGAGATATTTACATTGCATGCAGCCAGTGACATCACTGTGCCTGTGCTGTGAACAGCGGCTCCTGCGCGCTTGCACGGGAATGTTGTCATTGCGTCTCCAGCCAATCAGATGGCCGGAAGATACGAACTCGGAAGGAAGATGGTTGAACATGTTGGCCGTGTCAGCGGTGAGTGGGCGGCACTGTGAGGGCTTCATTCTAAAGTAAGTATTTCATAATGAGCTAGTATGCGATGCTCATTATGCCTTTGTCTTCTTTTTTTTTTATGTTTTTTAACTTAAAGTGATTGTAAATGATCAGCTTGTAAAACAACTCATTAGGTTTAAAATAGAAATGAAAGGTAAAACAAAAATGATAAGTACCTTTTTTATGAGTGATCACATTCCCTTTGTTCTTAGCTGCATAAGAGCTGGGGGGAGGAGAAGCATCAGCACACTGATCTTCCCAGTGACTGTGCAGGTGGGGGGGGGGTGTCAGGACAAGTCTGATCATTGGAGTTGAGCAGGCTGAGTTCCCAGCACAGCTAGAGAACTGACCATTGTGTGTGCTCCTGGTTAGTGTGACAGGAACACCAGGGATTTAACAATTTAACACAATGGAAACAATACAAAGAGAACAGGATACTTTCTAATACAAGTACATAGTACAGCAGGCACATATCAGGAATATGAAATGGTGGGGTAAAAAACACTTTAAACAAAAAATATCAGAACAGAGCAGCTAACAGAAGATTACAACAACCCTCGAATTCAGCCATACTAGTTCCATTGGCAGAAATACTAGTTTGGGAATGCAGGAGAAATCGTTGGCTAGCGTTGGCTAGCGTCGGCTGGCGTCGGCTGGCGTCAAGACAGCGCTAACAGGCATTTTTGTCAGAAAAGTCCCACAGTTGTATTTAGTTGAGCCTAAAGGAGTATCCCACTCATTCCCTTCTCCCATCCCCCTAAATACAATAAAACCACAAACAAAGATGCCGGAGTTGTCAATGTCTCAGTGCTCACACCCAGGGTCGCAGCTCACATGGGCTGGAGGGGTAACCGGTACCGATGGCACACCCACATCAGGCCACAGGCCTGGAAAACCTGCTACATAAGTGATTGATATGGTCCAGAAATATTTAGGCAGAATAAAGGTGAATAAAGCACTTGAACCAAATGGCATACACCCACGGATCCTAAAAGAATTGAAGTGTGTCATTTCAAAGCCATTGTTCCTAATTTTTAGGGACTCGTTAATGACTGGAATAGAAACACTGGATTGGTGTAAGGCCAATATGGTGCCTATATTCAAAAATGTATCAAAGTCTTTACCAAGTAACTATAGATCTGTTGGTTTAACTTCTATAGTCGGGAAAATACTGGAGAGTTTAATAAAAGACCACATAGATGAGTTATTGCTAGAAATAAATATTTTAAGCAACAGACAGCATGGATTCATGAAAGACAGAAGTTGTCAAACAAACCGGATTTCATTTTATGAGGAGGGAAGTAAAACCTTGGACAGAGGGGTGGCTGTGGATGTAGTATACTTGGATTTTGCAAAAGCGTTTGACACAGTTCCCCACACACGGCTAATGTGTAAGGTTGAGACCCCGTTCACACTGGGGCGACCCGACTTTCGGTGGCGACCTGTGAAGTCACGGTGCGCAGCTCGCACCGCGACCTCGGAGCGGCCGGCACGGACTTCATATCATTGAAGTCAATGCAGGTCGCTCCAGGTCGCCCCAAAGAAGCTCCGGACACTTTTTCTAAGTCGGAGCGACTTGTGTCGCTCCTATTAGAACGGGTCCACAGCTACTCTATGGCAGGCGACCTACGGTGACAGGTCGCCCCAGTGTGAACGGGGTCTAAGTCTACAGGCTTGGAAAGATCGGCTTGTAAATGGATAGAAAACTAAAAGATAGAATTCAGAGAGTAGGGGTTAATGATTCTTACTCAGAATGGTCTAAGGTTCTCAGTGGTGTACCCCAAGGTTCAGTGTTGAGACCTTTACTCTTTAATATATTTATAAATGATATAGGGTCTGGGATTAAAAGTACCATTTCAATGTTTGCAGATGACACCAAGCTATGCAGTGGAAAAATGTCCTTACATTATGTCTCCAACTTACAAGCCAACCTCAATGTACTGTGTAATTGGGCAACTATGTGGCAAATGAGATTTAATGTTGATAAATGTAAAGTTACGCACGTGGGAGCTAAGACTATGCATGCATCATACATGCTAGGGGGGGGGGGGGGAGTACAACTGGGGAAATCAATTGTGGAGAAGGATCTGGGTGTTCTGGTAGATCATAAGATTAATATTAGCATGCAATGCCAAGCAGCAGTTTTCAAAGCAAGCAAAATCATTTCTTGTATTAGGAGATGTATGGACTCCAGAGAGAGTGACGTAATTTTGACCCTGTACAAATCATTAGTAAGACCTCACCTGGAATATGCAGTTCAGTTTTGGGCACCAGTTCACAAAAAGGATATCAGGGAACTGGTGAAAGTGCAGAGAAGAGCAATCAAAATGATAAGAGGCATGGAGGATCTCAGCTATGAGTAAAGATTAGACAAACTGAATTGATTCTTTCTTGAGAATAGGAGATAAGGTGGAAGAGGAGATAAGGGGGAATATGATCAACACGTATAAATAAATAAGGGGTCCATATACTGTAGTGAACTTGGTGGTGAGTTATTTACTTTTAGGTCATCGCAGAGGACAAGGGGGCACTCTTTACATCTAGAGGAAAAGAGATCTTCAAATGGGGAATAGACTTCCTCAAGAGCTGGTTACTGTACAGTATCTCACAAAAGTAAGTACACCCCTCACATTTTTGTAAATATTTTATTATATCTTTTCATGTCACAACACTGAAGAAATTACACTTTTACTTATGTAAAGTAGTGAGTGTACAGCTTGGATAACAGTGTAAATTTGCTGTCCCCTCAAAATAACTAAACACACAGCCATTAATGTCTAAACTGCTGGCAACAAAAGTGAGCACACGCCTAAGTGAAAATGTTCCAATTGGGCCCAATGAGCCATTTTGCCTCCCCGGTGTCATGTGACTCATTAGTGTTACAAGGTCTCAGGTGTGAATGGGGAGCAGGTGTGTTAAATTTGGTGTTATCGCTCTCACTCTCTCATGCTGGTCACTGGAAGTTTAAAATGGCACCTCATGGCAAAGAACTCTCTGAGGATCTGAAAAAAAGAGTCGTTGCTCTACATAAAGATGGCCTAGGCTATAAGAAGATTGCCAAGACCCTGAAACTGAGCTGCAGCACGGTGGCCAAGACCATACAGCTGTTTAACAGGACAGGTACCACTCACCATGGTTGACCAAAGAAGTTGAGTGCACGTGCTCAGCGTCATATCCAGAGGTCATGGGCATCCGCAGGTAGGGGCAAGGGGGGGCAAATGCCCCCCCCCCTGGAATCTCAACTTCCCCCTTTCAAGTGATTGTTAAGCCACTTTATACCATCCTGTCTGGTCTTTTTAATAATACTGTTTGCCCCAGAATTTGTGTTTTAAAGAAATAAGCCATTCTTTACCAATTTTCAGAGGGCTGAGGTCGCTCACGTGACCCGTTGTCTCTCTCCTCTCCCCATCTGACAGCTGCCTGCAGCGGAGAGGACAGAGGAGGACAGGAGAGCTATGAATGACGGAGGCACGTTAACTGACCACAGTGTCGGGGCTTAGTCGCCATGGTATACCGTGGTCAGTTTACAGAGGGGAGGAGGACATAGCCAGGCTGGATCAGCCAGGTATTTTAGGTGATAGAAGGGGCCAAATTACACAGCACAAGCACTGTGTTGTGTAACATGCTTTAAGGGAACAGGATCAATTTTTTTTTTTTTTTTTTTTTTAGGTTAACAATTGCTTTAAAACTAAATGCTCCTGTTTGCTTTTTAAAAATGAATACTCAAAATAAGTATACGGAATAAGCCCCTCCCCTTCATGACATTGTTGAAAAAGGGACGGAGCATGGGTGACCTTAAAATGTTGCCCCCCCTGAAAAAAGTTCTGCGGGCGCCCATGCCAGAGGTTGTCTTTGGGAAATAGACATATGAGTGCTGCCAGCATTGCTGCAGAGGTTGAAGGGGTGGGGGGTCAGCTTGTCAGTGCTCAGACCATACGCTGCACGCTGCATCAAATTGGTCTGCATGGCTGTCGTCCCAGAAAGAAGCCTCTTCTAAAGATGATGCACAAGAAAGCCCACAAACAGTTTGCTGAAGACAAGCAGACTAAGGATATGGATTACTGGAACCATGTCCTGTGGTCCGATGAGACCAAGATAAACTTATTAGGTTCAGATGGTGTCAAGCGTGTGTCGCGGAAACCAAGTGGGGAGTACAAAGACAAGTGTGTCTTGCCTACAGTCAAGCATGGTGGTGGGAGTGTCATGTTTGGGGGCTGCATGAGTGCTGCTGGCACTGGGGAGCTACAGTTCATTGAGGGAACCATGAATGCCAGCATGTACTGTGACATACTGAAGTGGAGCATGATCCCCTCCCTTCAGAGACTGGGCCACAGGGCAGTATTCCAACATGATAATGACCCCAAACACACCTCCAAAATGACCACTGCCTTGCTAAAAAGGCTGAGAGTAAAGGTGATGGACTGAACAAGCATGTCTCCAGACCTAAACCCTATTGAGCATCTGTGGGGCATCCTCAAACAGAAGATATAGGAGCGTAAGTGTCAAGGTCTTACCTTGCCTTCCTGTTAGCAGCCATCTTGGACATGTGCATACTGTTGTCTCTTATAAACTCTGTTTGCATCATCACTTGTCTGCTGCCTGGGCATCGCTCAGTGATGATGTTGCACACCTGACTATATATATCACCTGATGGCTTTCAGACCTTCCCCTTGCCTTTGTGCTCCAAGGTGCATCACTGCTAGCAGTCCTCTGGTCTCTGGTTTCTCCGTGCATGACTTGGCTTGGCTGACGACCTTCCTGGCTCTGGATTCTGCACTGGCAGATGACCCCCCATCAGACAACGAACAGGCTTTGGCAGACTACCCATTTCTGGACTCTATCTTGGCTTGGATGACTACCTGTTCCTGGACTCGATCCTGGCTTGGATGACTACCCGTTTCCGAACTTGACCCTTGTTCTTGATTTTGCTACTCTGCCTTGCTGTGCAATCATTATTGTTGCATAAATAAATTGCTTTATTTTATTTGCATCTTCATGTGGTCTGGTTTCCTGGCACCCTGAAAGTAAGGTCTCTAACATCCAGCACTTCTGTGATGTCGTCATCATGAAGGAGTGGAAGAGGACTCCAATGGTAACCTGTGAAGCGCTGGTGAACTCCATGCCCAAGATGGTTAAGGCAGTGCCGGAAAATATTGGTGGCCACACAAAATATTGACACTTTGGGCCCAATTTGGACATTTTCACTTAGGGGTGTACTCACTTTTGTTGCCAGCGGTTTAGACATTAATGGCTGTGTGTTGAGTTATTTTGAGGGGACAGCAAATTTACACTGTTATACGTGCTGTACACTCACTACTTTACATTGTAGAAAAGTGTTATTTCTTCAGTGTTGTCCCATGAAAAGATATAATAAAACATTTACAAAAATGTGAGGGGTGTACTCACTTTTGTGAGATACTGTATGTCCAGCTCAGTAGATTGCATTTAAAAAGGCCTGGATTCTTTCCTAAATATACATAATATAACTGGATACTAACATTTATAGGTAAAGTTGATCCAGGGAATATCAGATTGCCTCTCGGGGGATTATGAACTAAGTTTTTCCCCTGCTGGAGCAATTTGGATCATGCTTTGCTGGTTTTTTTTTTTTGTGCCTTCCTCTGGATCAACTGTGGGTATAGGATTGTGTATATGGGATTGTATAACCCCCCCCCCCTTTATTGGTTGAACTGGATTGACTTTTTTTATTTTTTACTAACTATGTAACTAGGTGGATCTGGGATCAATGGCCATAGGAAAGCAGAAGGAGATGTGTCATGCTGTTCACTTCAATTGTGCTACTTTTGTCAAGGGGACTGTGAGTTTCTGCCTGTAATGGCCCTTTGCTGAACAAGTAATAAAGCTGTTAGTTCCCTCAAGAGTGACTCAGCAGGAGCTTTACATAGAGGAACTAAGTGTGTGCAGGTGGAAGGAAGAATAGGATCTTTGTAAATGGGGAGGAAGTTGTCCCATGTTCTGTGTTCTGGACATTGTAAAGTTGGCCACCCTGTAGTTCCCTACCCCATTCAAGTTATCATCCCCTAATAAAACAACAAAAACAAGCTGAGTTGCTGTGTTTGAGTACATGAAGGAAATGCTATGTGACTGGCTTTACAGCAGTGGTGAACCCTAACTTCAGCAACTTCTGTGGGGGTAGTGCTAAAAATTGAAATGGCACAGTAAACTGTCAGTGGTGTGGGCCACATTAACCAAGCAGATAGACCTGTTTCAGAGTGAAATAGAAACTAGCACAGGTCTCCACCTTATTAACAGAGGGAATATGGCACAGATTCTGTCCAGGTATGACTTTGTCATATGGGATGTGAGCTGTCAGCCAACATTTAACATCCTTCTCTCTGCTCGTGCAGTGATTACACAGCATGAGTAGAAGCTGTACAGGGTTAACCCTCCTCTCCTCCCTTCACTCTGAGCTGAGTGAAGGGTGGGGACGGGCAGAGAGATTGGAGCATGCAGCTCCAGCTCTCTCAATTTTCTGTTCTGTGGGCTGTATCTGTCACAGCCACAGAACAGAGAACTGGCCAATCCTAATTAACAAAGGGGCTTATACCCTCTGGTTAGTTAGGAGCAGCATCTGCTCCATTTTTATGTTTAGAAGAGAGGTGCAAGCATTGTGCTTGCACCACTCTATGTTAAAAGAAGAGTTCAGGATTCATAAAAAAAATAAAATTATACTCACCTAGGTGAATGCAGCATCGCTTCGATGATGCATCTGTCCCCGCCAGCTCGAGAACTGCACGATCAAACACTGTGATCACACAGCTCTTGGGGCTTCAGACTGCAGAAAGCTGGCGACTGTCAGTCGCCGGATCTCTGCTCTGTTCCTCCAGCGTTCACTGGAGCACCAGGTTGTGGAGGGGAATGGCTAGTTCAGGATCTCAGCAGCTCGATGAGCGACTGAGACAGCTGTCGGACCAGATGTCTGGGTGGAGCAAGACCATATGGTCGGGATCTTTTCTGAGCCTGGACCAGCTCTGTGAAGCTCACTGACAGCTGAAAATGGCTCACAGGAGTGCAGTTTGTTCTGTCCATAGGAGAAGGTAGGCTATACTTCCACTTTCTTTATTAAAATAGAGATCGTGCTGCTTCCTAAAATATAAAAAAGTCCAAAATATCAAGTCAAGTCAAGGTCCCAAACTAACTGTGCTACCAGTGGAAAGTGCTCTTGCTGTATAAAGACAAAACAGGTGTTCCACTTTCAAGTGCTTCCAGAGTCCCCACATAGACTGACACTCACTATAAGCGGAGAACCAACTGAATCAAGTGACAGAAAACTAAAGTATACGGGTGAGTACCCCAAAAGCGGTAATTTACCTGTTTAGCAATAGAGGGTCAATACTTTATGGTGAGTGTCAGTCTATGTGGAGACAACAGAAGCACTTGAATGTGGAGCACCTGTTTTGTCTTTATACAACACAAGCATTTTCCACTGTTAACACAGTTAAGCCCCGTACACACGTACCGATCGGCCGTCTTTTGTCCAGGGCTGTCCTGTCCACTGAAAAGTGCAAAAGACTGCACACAAATTTTGTCGGCCAACAAAAGCCGACTGCAGAAGTGATGTCATGTGATGGTTAACTTTCCGTGTGTTTTTTATTCTCTGAGCATGCCCAGTCTTGCAAATCTGCTGATTGTCGGCCGAATTCTGTACTGACTGGCGAACAATCGGCCGTTCTGGTGACGGCCAACAAAAATTTTAATGCCTGCACGACAGATTCTGTTCACCCGAAAATGCGCTGTCGGCTGTCGGAAGCATCATACTAACAAGCCTACAATCGGCCGATCGGTCGTCGGCCGAATATTTACGGCCGACAATCGGTACGTGTGTACGGGGCTTTAGTTTGGGACCTTGACTTGATATTTTGGACTTATTGCATTTCACATAGCTGATGGCGCTATATATGTTTTTTTGGGGGAGGGGGGGATTATTGATGAAAGCAGCGCGGATTCTGTTTTATTAAAGTTTGGTCATTGTGTTTGGTATAGCATATAGGCATAGCAGCCAATTTTTTTTATTTGACTTCACATAGGTATTTTATTTTGTTTTGAGGTTTTAGTATTTTGGCATATTCCTCGACGCGTGGTCAAATATAGTTTATTTAGACTTCTTAAATTCCACCCATTGTAATTTCTGATGCTGAAACTCCTGTTTATAGCAATTAGTAATGAAAGAGTTCTATTACATACATTTGGACCTGGCCTGTCAAACTGACAGCAGGCCCTGCAGCTTTATGTGCAGGCCCAATTGGGAAGGACCTCTTAGGCTCCGTTCATAGGCGTTTTGGATCGCGGGCAGAATTGCCACAATTCTGCCCGCGATTCCGAACCATTGCAAGTCCCGGGACGCCCGAGCGATTCCCGTGACTTGCAATGGCACCCTGAACACAGTGCAATTTTGCTGCGATTGTCGCGGTAAAATCGCGCAAACAGAATCGCGGGATGCCTGACGCCCAAAAGAAATACAAGAACTTCTTTTGGGCATCAGGCATCCCGCGATTCTGTTTGCACGATTTTACCGCGATTCGTCAAGCGACAATCGCGGCAAAATCGCGCTGCGTTTGGGGTGCCATTGCAAGTCACGGGAATCGCTCGGGCGCGACTTGCAATGGTTCGGAATCGCGGCAATTCTGCCCGCGATCCGAAACACCTATGTGTGAATGGAGCCTTAAGCTTCGTACACGTAATCATATTATCGGACTACTTTGCGTCCATTTTTTTGTTGCATGCTAGTCTCAAATCGAAAGTGAAGAGGTTTCTTTCATTAGAAAATTCTCCTACGACAGACTTTAACTTCAGAAGTAATGTAATGTGTTTATTTTTGTATTCTTTTGTAATTATTTTGTTTGTATTCTTTCATTTCTGAGCATGCCTAGTCTTGCTCTTACGATTTTTTGTTTTTCGACGAAAACTGTACTAATTAACTGGTTGCCGACCGCCGCACGACTATATACTGCGGCGGTCAGCCCCGGCCAGGCAGAGTGACGTATCGATACGTCACTCGCCTGTCACTGACTTGCGAGCCTATTGCGGGCGGGCGCGCGCCCGCCGAGGCGCGCGCCCGCCGCGGCTCGTTCACAGACAAGTCAGTGCGTGTGACCGGCGGACTCGATGTACGCCAGTCACACTACGATCGCTCCTGTGAAGGGAGAAAGACAGAGCGGCTTGTGTAAACAAGCTGCCTGTCAGTTCTCCCTGTGTAAAAGTGAAGATCTGACCTTTCTACTATGTAGAACTGTTGATCTTTGCTTTTACACCAATAGCAATGTCCCTGCACAGTTAGAATCACGCCCCTAGGACACACTTAACCCCTCCCTGTCCAATAAAGTTAACCCCTTCCCTGGCAGTGTCATTTTTGCAGTAACAGTGCATATGTATAGCACTGATTACTGCAGTAATGTCACTGGTACCCCCAAAAGTGTCAAAAATGTCAGTCAAGGGTCCGATCTGTCCGCCGCAATGTCGCAGTACCGAAAAAAAAAAATCGCAGATCGCCGCCATTACGCGTTAAAAAAAAAAAAACACCAAAAATGACAAAAATCTTTCCCTTTGTTAGTAAACGCGATAACTTTTGCGCAAACCAATCAAAATACGCTTGTTGCGATTTTTTTTACCAAACATAGGTAGCATAAAACAAATTGGCCGAAAAATGTTAAAAAATTTTGATTTTTACATTTTTTTTTGGGGAATTTCATATAAAAAAATGTGAAAAATATTGTTATTTTTGCAAAATTTACGCTCTTTTTTTGTTTATAGCGCGTGATCAAAAAATCGCACAGGTGATCAAATACCACCAAAAGAAAGCTCTGTTTTTGGGAAAAAAAAGGACGTCAAATTCGTTTAGGTACAACGTCGCACGACCGCGCAATTGTCCGTTAAAGTCACGCAGTAAAAAATCGCAAAAAAACCCCTGGTCCTTTAGCAGCCAAATCCTCCGGGGCTTAAGTGGTTAAAAGAAAATCGGACGTTGTGTTCACGTACAATAAAAATTTTATAGTCTGCACATTCAGCTTTTGTCGTCCAAAAACTCGTAATCGGCTGTCGAAAGCACCATACTAACGATCTGAAAATTGGCAGATCGTTCGTTGGACCAAATTTTACTTCCAATTTTCTTATCGTGTGTATGGGCCTTTAGGCTCCATTCACACCTATGCATGTTGCATTTGAGCATTTCTGCAGTGCTTTTTGCATTTTTGAACATGCGATTTTACCGCATTTTTGCCGCAATTTGCATTTTTATGCTTTTTTTAAAAAAATATGTTGCGATACGGCACTGTGTTGCTTTAACTGACAATTGCGCGGTCGTGCGACGCTACACTCAAATAAAATTGATGTCCTTTTTCCCCACAAATAGAGCTTTCTTTTGATGGTATTTGATCACCCCTCATTTTTTGTGCTATAAACAAATAAAGGCCGACAATTTTGAAAAAAAAAAATATATATATATTTTTTACTTTTTGCTATAAAACTTTCCCAATGAAATGTTTTTTAAAAAAATCAAATTTCTTTATCAGTTTAGGCCAATTTGTATTCTGCTACATATTTTTGGTAAAAAAGAAATCCCAAAAGAGTATATTAGTTGGTTTGCGCAAAAGTTATAGCGTTTATAAACTATAGGATAGATTTAAGGACACTTTTTTTTTTATTGTTTTTATTAGTAATGGCGGCGATCAGCAATTTTTAGCGGGACTGCGACATTGCGGTGGACAAATCTGACACTAGTGACAGTCTTTGGGGACCAGCGACTCCAATACAGTCATCAGTGCTAAATAATATGCACTGTTACTGTATAAATGACACTGGCAGAGAAGGGATTAACATCAGGGAGCGATCAAGGGTTAAGTGCGCTCCTAGGGAGTGCTTTCTAACTGTAGGGGGAGTGGGCTGACTGCAGAAAGGGAGAGATTGGTGTTCCTGATTAGTAGGAACATACAATCTCTCCCTTCTTGTCTGACAGATCAGCCATGATCTGCCTTGTTTACATAGGCAGACGGTCGTTCTGTCAGTCTCCTTGACAATTGCGGGAGGCCGGCGGCGATTGCTGCCGCTGGTCCCGCAAACTGGCTCTCGTTGTGTCTAATCGGGTGCCCCCATAGAGCCTTAAAGCAAGATCAATTCCATGTACGTGATTTTGCGCTTAAGGGCCGCCCTGCCGCAGTATATGTATGGTGAGCGGTCCTTAAGTGGTTAATAACACAAACACGGTAAAATGCATTACATGCTTTTCTGCAACTGCTCAATTGAAGTCTGTTAAACTAAATCCACAAAAAAAAAAAAGCACTGTTTTTGGAAAGGGTCAGGGACTTTTTTAAACGCAAGAGGCATAAAAATGTATTGATGTGAATGTGTTCAATAGGAACCCATGTTAAAAAAATGTCCTGCGTTTCTGCAAAAAGCATGAAAAAAACGCATTGGTGTGAATGGAGCCTTAGGTCTGGTCTATAGTTCTACTACACCTTCCTACAAACAGCAGCGGGTGAATCAGGAGTGCGAATAATTACTTACTGAGTGATTAAGGGATACTTAATAAAAAAAAGGGCACACCTAGGGCGTACATATTACAATTCATGCATGAGGCTTTCTGGCTTGCATTATCTCAGGCTTGTGAATGGAAATTTCCAGGAGCCCAGATGATCTGCACAATAGTGATCTTCAGAGGAGAACAGCCTGCTGTATAAAGCAATGCCTGGATGGAAGGATCTATGCAGGAATGCTGTGTACCTCCATGTATTCAGTACATGTGTGTACATTGATTACAGTAAACCCCCGTTATATCGCGGTTCAGTTTTCGTGGTCCCGGTATTTTGCGTTTTTTTCTGTAAGACCTATTAATATTATTTTACTAATTAAAGCATTGTTAATTAAGTATTTTTGTGTTTTCTATTGCTCTTGCTCTTGCTCTTTTATGTGTTTAAATGTGTTTCTATTTTTTTAAAAGTGTGTTTAAAGACCTTAGAATTATTTTAAAAGTACAGTGAAAGTTAAAAAACATGCCTACAGTGTATTTAAATAGGGTATTTCTATTTCATGGATTTTCACTTATTGCGGGTGGGTCTGGAACGTAACCCCCGCGATGGAGGGGGGTTTACTGTAAACCCACTCACACACTAGTTTTAAATTTATAGCTGAACTCCAGGCAGATATACAAGGCACAAATGAATTCAATTCTGTAATCATTAATACATCAAATAAATGTATTTCCTAATGAAGTGTAAGTACCTGATTTTGACTTGCTATCAGTCCATTGTAAAGTCTGTACAGGAGAGTAAAGCCCCGTACACACGAGTAGAATTTCGGCGGCAAATTTTCGTCCGATGACCGATCTGCCGATTTTCAGCTTGTTAGTATAGTGCTTCCGACAACCGACTCCGACTTTTCGGACTAAAAAATCCTGGTGTGCAGGCTATATAATTTTTGTCGACCGTCAAAACACGTCCGATTTTCGTCTCCTTTGTACAGATTTCGATGGGGAAAAATCTAATGAGCAAGACTAGGCATGCTCAGAGATGAAAGAACACATAGAAAGCAATCCAACACATGACATCACTTCTGAAGTAGAATTCTGTCGTGCGGGAAAATTAGTGTGCAGTCTAGAGCACATTCCAACCAACAGACGCCACTCTGGACAAAAGATGGAGGACCGGTCGGCGGAAATTCATTGCGTGTGTACGAGGCTTTAAAGCCCAACCGCTGAGTACCCGGAAATGATGTCATGACATGACATCACTCCCGGGTACTGGCGGCGCTGAATTAAAAAAAACATACAGCATTTAAAACAGCCAAACTTGGCGTTTTGAATGCTTTTAGGTGCAGAGGAGGGGTTTGGGGTCTTTTAGACCCCCAGATCCCTCCAGCACAATACCTGTAGACATTAAAAAAAAAAAAAAAAAATTTTAATGTTCGAAAATATTGTCCGATACCGATATCCGATGACCAAAATATCGGTATCAGCGGTAAAAAAACTATATCGGTTGATCAATAGTTTCCACCCCCTCTCCAGTCTGGAGCTCCAGTAAATGCTGTAGGGGCAAAACAGAGAACAGCTACAGCTCTCCACTCTAAGCAGACTGAGAACTGAGTGATCAGTGGTCGTGTGATTGCTCATTTCTCAGTCTTAGGGTCCTTTCACACGAGCTTTCCTCCCGGCGGACTCCGTTTTGCTTAGCAGGGATCGATCTGCTTGCTTTGCAGAGACGGACCTGTCAGATCCCCGCTCTTCTCTATGGGAGATCAGATGAAAACAGACCGCCTGTCCATTTTCATCCGATCCTATCTGATCCGATCCTCCAGACGGATGGAAAATAGGGTTTAAATCCGTCAGGATCGGATCGGATAGCAGCAGGTGTGTCAGCGGACATGTCAGCGCTGAAATTCACAGCTCCATAGAGGTGCATGGAGCATCCAAACAGGTCCACCTGAAAAACTGACAGGCGGACCTGATCGGAAAGCCCGTGTGAAAGGGTCCTTAGACCTGGTGGGGGAAAGTTGCAGCTGAATTTTAAATTTTAAAACGATCAATTGCTGTGCCTGCTTAACAAAAGGTGATCATCTGCTGAACAGGAGTGTTTAAAAATATTTGTCGATGAGCAGCTGTTGACCACTGTATACTTACAGTGGAGGCAGCAGCGGCCTGTCCACAGGGGGCGCAGGGGCACCGCCCCCCCCCCCAAAAAAAAGAAGAAAAAAAAAAGATAAAAAAAAAAATTCCATTTTTAGTCCACTAGGGGCGCCGGACCTAGTGGTGGGTATGGGGGGTGGGGTGTTGCCACCCACGTGAGGGAGACAGAGGCGCCAATTGGCGGCCATCTGGGGGTCATCGGGGCGCAGAGCAATGCGCGCCGACACTCCCAACCTTCCTGATGCCCTGCTTGTAATTGGTCCAGACTCCAGCCTGGACCAATCACACAGGAGGACATCCCCGGACCTGGTGACGTCACGTGATGCGTCCTGGCGTCACGTGACCACTTTCCCGCCCACCGGCACCATCGGAGACTGGGAGAGAGCCGCTCAGCAGTGAGAGTGCAGACGCTGCAGTGCAGAAGAAGTTCGTGGTCTGTGTGAGCTGAGTTGTCGACTCAGCAGCAGGCCAGCAGCAGCACCAGTTTACCATCCGGTCCATCTGACCGTGACTCTGAGTGAGGTAAGTTAGTGATGGGGGGGGGGGGCGCCAGCAGCACGGCCAGCAGCCCTAGCAGGCAGACCAGCCCGGCCAGCCAACACAACAGCCCAACACACTGTCTGTCATCATCATCATCATAATCATGTCACTGACTGACACTGACACTCACTGTCAGCTTTGAAGGGGGCACGCACGCACGCTGGTCTCTGCATTGATGGGGGGGCCAGGGGGGGGGCACGGCAGACAAGCTGGTGGACTCACTGAGACTGACTGCATTGCCATTGATGATGGGGGGCATGGCAAGCTGGTGGTCAGGTGGTCACTGCATTGATAATGGGGGCGCGGCAAGCTGGTGGTCACTGGCACTGCATTGATGATGGCCCTGGGGGCACGGCAAGCTGGTCACTACATTGAAGGGGCATGTACGCTGGTCACTACATTGAAAGGGGGCATGTACGCTGGTCACTACATTGAAGGGGGCATGTACGCTGGTCACTACATTAAAAGGAGGCATGTACACTGGTCACTACATTGATGGGGGCATGTACACTGGTCACTGCATTGAAAGGGGGCATGTATGCTGGTCACAACATTGAAGGAGGCATGTACGCTGGTCACTGCATTGAAGGGGGCATGTACACTGGTCACTGCATTGAAAGGGGGCATGTACGCTGGTCACTACATTGAAAGGGGGCATGTACACTGGTCACTGCATTGAAAGGAGGCATGTATGCTGGTCAGTGCATTAAAAGGGGGCATGTACGCTGGTCACTGCATTGAAGGGGGCATGTACACTGGTCACTGCATTGAAAGGGGGCATGTATGCTGGTCACTACATTGAAAGGGGGCATGTACGCTGGTCACTACATTGAAAGGGGGCATGTACGCTGGTCACTACATTGAAAGGGGCCATGTACGCTGGTCACTACATTGAAAGGGGGCATGTACGCTGGTCACTACATTGAAGGGGGCATGTATGCTGGTCACTACATTGAAGGGGGCATGTACACTGGTCACTACATTGAAAGGGGGCATGTATGCTGGTCACTACATTGAAAGGGGGCATGTATGCTGGTCACTACATTGAAGGGGGCATGTATGCTGGTCACTACATTGAAGGGGGCATGTACGCTGGTCACTACATTGAAAGGGGGCATGTATGCTGGTCACTACATTGAAGGGGGCATGTACGCTGGTCACTACATTAAAAGGGGGTCTGTACTGTGGGGTTTGTGCTAGGGGGCCTGTACTGTGGGGTTTGTGCTAGGGGGCCTGTACTGTGGGGTTTGTGCTAGGGGGCCTGTATAGTGGGGTTTGTGCTAGGGGGTCTGTACTGTGGGGTTTGTGCTAGGGGGCCTGTACTGTGGGGTTTGTGCTAGGGGGTCTGTACTGTGGGGTTTGTGCTAGGGGGTCTGTACTGTGGGGTTTGTGCTAGGGGGCCTGTACTGTGGGATTTGTGCTAGGGGGCCTGTACTGTGGGATTTGTGCTAGGGGGTCTGTACTGTGGGATTAGTGCTAGGGGGACTGTACTGTTGGATTAGTGCTAGGGGGCCTGTACTGTGGGGTTTGTGCTAGGGGGCCTGTACTGTGGGATTTGTGCTAGGGGGTCTGTACTGTGGGATTAGTGCTAGGGGGCCTGTACTGTGGGGTTTGTGCTAGGGGGGTCTGTACTGTGGGGTTTGTGCTAGGGGGTTTGTGCTTGAGGGGTTTGTGCTGGGGGGGTCTGTACTGTGGGGTTTGTGCCACTCTATCAGTGTATCCCATAATAGGGTGTCTCTCACAGTATATCCCATAACAGGGCCCTTGCTCCCTATTATGGGATATACTAGTACTGATGGACCCCTTAATATGTGATATATTGGGAGAATTTGTTCACACAAGCAAAATACAGGGGACAAAATGGGTGGAGTCTATAAGGGGTGGGGCTTCTGAGAAATGGGAGGGGTCAGAATGGAAGGTCGGGGTCTTGCGCCCCACCATCTTAAAACTTCACCAGCCGCCACTGAGTGGAGGTGTCAGAATACAATAGCACAGTGAGGAGAATTCCTCTATCCACCTTGATTGTGTGGATGGAGGATTCCATTTGGAAGCCCGCTCGCTGAACGAAAAAAAGCAACTAATCTATGGGCAGCCTAAAGCGGTAGTATCACCTGAGTACAAAAAAAAAAAAAACCTGCAAGATAAGGGCATAATGAGCAAGTATGCATCACATAATAGCACAATATGAAATACTTACCTTAGAACGAAGCCCCCAGACAGTCGCCCGGACACTGCTAAGGGAGCTGTCATGTTCCCTCGGAGTCTCTTCCAGGTTCCGCGGCCCCGGCGCTGTGATTGGCCAGAGCCGTGATGAGGTCACTCCCCTGCATACGCAGGGGAGTTCACTTTCCAGCAAGGAGCTCTGAACGTCCGCTGGAGCCCATGCGCCACTGATGTCAGCGGCTGCACACAGGGTGAATATCTCCTAAACTTTGCAGGTTTAGGAGATATTAATTTTAGCTACAGGTAAGCCTTATTATTGGCTTACCTGTAGGTAAATTTAAAAAGAGTATACTACCACTTTAAAGGGGTTGTAAAGTCAGAAGGTTTTTTTTTTTATCTTAATGCATTCTATCCCTCTGCCCCCCTAACACTTAATTGAGGTCCCTCTCTGTCCAGCGATGTCCACAAGTGTTTCAGCCGTCCGAGATTCTCCCTCCTGATTGGGTAAGGCACAGCAGTGGCGCCATTGGCCAGGATCACAGAAGAGGGACACGAGAAAAGGAGAACGCGGGCTGCTCTGTGCAAATCCAACCGCACAGAGGAGGTAAGTTTGACATGTTTGTTATTTTTATAGGAAAAAAACGAGACTTTACAATAACATTCAGGACAGGATAAAAAGCAAAGCAAATCCTTTGGTAGGCAAAACAGCTTTCATATACTGTATGTATTTCATTTGTGTATTTGGCTGTTTGCCTAGGGATCAGGTTAAAAAACACTTCCTGGAGAGTTCAGTAAAGCATGTTTGACACTTTTCTGGTGATAGGATACCTGTGACAAATTCAGGTGGTTCTTACTTCCGCCACTTCAAGAACACCTCTTCCTGGCAGCAACAGATTCTTAAAGTGGAGCTAAACGCTCTAATATTTACCTGTCCTTCAACAGTCTGACATACCTTGCTGGTGCTGCCTGGTGTCTTCTACCCGGCTTCTCCTAGGTGCTGGGCTGCGACCGTCTTCACTGGCTGGCATAGGATGACATCACTCCTGCACAGGCGGAACAATGGTGGTCTTCCTGAACCATCCATACAGGATGATTGATTCTTACTGCATGATTGGACGGCTTAGGGTTGTCTACACAGGTCAGGGGTAGCCCAAAGACATATTCCTATAATTAAGACGATTGAGCAATGATCGTCTTATGTCTAGGGATACACTAAAGCTGGGTACACAAGGGCTGAAAACCGACTGAAAAAGGTTGACTCAGCATTAACTGGCTGGCTTTCGGCCCACGTGTACAGCTCCTTGACCATCTTCTGATGAACGAGCATGGTGGAAAACCAGTGTAGCACTGCCCCCTAGGGAACTGCTGAGAATTGCACTTTCTGGATTCCCCTGGGTTACCCGTAGAAACAGTCTGTAGAAACGTTATCACTTTAGACGCTTGGCTCAGACAATGAATAGTCCAGAGGATTTGATTTTTGTGTTTTATTTGGAACTGGGATGGGAGAAGGGATGAGTGGGACAGATAATTATAATCTATGCACAAATCTTGAGGACAGCTGCTTCACCTTGCCACTGAAGTGAAGATAATATGATCCTGATTTAGTTTCTCTTCAGGGTCCTAACTTGTTACCCCCTTTCTCACGTGCTGTGCGTGCTATCCCCTGTCCACTAACTCTCCACTGGAGTGGTCCCCTTCCTGGGCAGACCCCCGGCAAGCTTCCCGGTACTCACAGACACTGTTTTTCCCAAGGTTGCTCTGCCTTCAACTCCGCTTGTTAGCATCTAAAATCGCATCTATGATCACCGCTCCAAAATCTCATCTGTGATCACCGCTCTAAAATCTCATCTGTGATCATCGCTCCAAAATCTCATCTGTGATCACCGCTCTAAAATCTCATCTGTGATCACCACTCTAAAATCTCATCTGTGATCACCACTCTAAAATCTCATCTGTGATCACCGCTCCAAAATCTCATCTGTGATCACCGCTCCAAAATCTCACCTGTGATCACCGCTCTAAAATCTTATCTGTGATCACTGCTCTAAAATCTCATCTGTGATCACCGCTCTAAAATCTCATCTGTGATCACCGCTTTAAAATCTCATCTGTGATCACCGCTCCAAATTCTCATCTGTGATCACCGCTCTAAAATCTCATCTGTGATCACCGCTTTAAAATCTCATCTGTGATCACCGCTCTAAAATCTCATCTGTGATCACCGCTCTAAAATCTCATCTGTGATCACCGCTCTAAAAGCGATCTGTAAAGTTTTTTTTTCCTTCAGCCTACTGGATTGAAGAAGAAAAAAAAAAACCTTCCCTTGTGCACCCAGCATTACTCAGAAATGGGTATATAATGTAATGTTTTATGCAGAAGCAGGCTGCACTGCCAGAAGCTGTGTCACAGTACAAATAACCTGCCTGCAGCTGTTATACTATTACAGGAAATGAAAGGGTACTTATCCAATGAATCAGGTGTGACACAGCAGACAATCACTGACATAAAAGTTCTATCAAAAAGAAAGTTTACAAGATTAGTAAAGAAATTATTCCTGAAAGTCTGAAAAATATCATGAGTCAGAAATACTGCAACATACAGACCCAAAAAACATGGTTTACTCCATACATATATGACATGGCTATGGGATTTCTAGTAAAATATGAATACACCCACTTCCCATTACGCAGATATGATAAAACATTTACACAACTGTAATACTGGGTGCTGGTGAGTGTTTAACCAGTTCTGGACCGGAAAGGATTTGCCCCCTTAATGACCAGGCCATTTTTTGCGATTCAACATTGGGTTGTTCTAACTGACAATTGCGCGGTCGTGCGATGCTGTACCCCAACAATTGATGTCCTTTTTTTCCCCACAAATAGTGCTTTCTTTTGGTGGTATTTGATCACCTGTGCAATTTTTATTTTTTGCGCTATAAACAAAAAAAAGAGCGACAATTCTGAAAATATATATATATATATATTTTTCACTTTCTGCTATATAACATTCCCCAAAAAGAAAAAAAAATTAAAAAAAATTACATTTTTTCATCCTTTTAGGCCAATTTGTATTCTGCTACATATTTTTAGTAAAAAAAATCCCAGTAACTGTATTTTAATTGGTTTGCGCAAAAGTTGTCGCGTCTACAAACTAGGGGAAAGATTTATGTCATTTTAAGTTATTTGTTTATTTTTTACTAGTAATGGTGGCGATCTGCGATTCTTTGCGGGACTGCAACATTGCGGCGGACAGATCGACATTTTTGACACTTTTGGGGGGACCAGTGACATTATTACAGTAATCAGTGCTAAAAATATGCACTGTTACCCTAATAATGACACTGGCAGGGAAGGAGTTAACCCAGGGGTGAGCAAAGGGTTAAGTGTGAGCCTAGGGGAGTGTTTTCTAACTGTCTGGAGGAGGGACTTGTGAAATGAACACAGAGACCTGTGATCCTATATAGGAGGATCACAGGTGCTCTGTGATCATTTCAGAGAGAACAGTGTGCTGTGTTTACAACAGCTGACCGTTGTTCTCTGTCAGCGGGGAGCAATCGCGGGCGGCCGGCAGCAATCGCGGGTGCCGGCCCAGTGGGTCGGCTATCCCGCTTCCTAATGGGGGCAGGCGCCCCAAGCAGTTCTCCCGTTAACCGCCATACAGGTATAGCGGTTCGCGCAGCTGAGCCAGCCTGCCGCAGTATATCTGTGGCGGGCGGTCGGCAAGTGGCTAAAGAGGTTCTTCACTCCAGAAAAAGTCCTGTAGCTGCTGACTTTTAATAACAGGACATCTACCTGTCTAGAGATCAAGCGCCATCCTCACCCAGGCTAGTTCTTCACTAGCCTTCAGGTTCCTAGCGCCGCCATCTTAACTGTGGACAGCCAGCTGTGCTGCATGCGGCTTCACAGCCATTTGCGAAAGCGTGAGCTGCGCTGTGCTTCGTGAATGGTCCCACAGTCACAAGTCCCAGAAGACTGCGATGAAGGAGAGGAAAGTGGGAGTGGGTACCTATCAAAACCAGGTACCCGGCCCCCCCCAAAAAAAATATGCCAAATGTGGTGTAGATGGGTGATTTGGGGATAGCGAGGACTTAAAGCGGAACTTCCCCTTTTGGGCGATATTCCGCTTTAGTGGATTCTGTTGCCAGGCCATGCATTTTACCGCCCTATATGCATTTGTTATACATTTTATACCTGTTATTTACCTATTAAGGACCCACTTGTGTAAGCCCTCAAAAGCCCTGAGACTGTGGGTGGGCGAAAACATCTTGAATGTGATATTAGCAGCCCCAGCAGACTCAGTGAGGAGAGTGATACCATCATATGGTCTTGTAAAGACCACAGCAGCTGGGTGTAAAACTGGTACCAGTATCTTGGCATGGTAGCCTTACCTAGAAGTCGGTGTGTGTAATTGAATCTATCAGCAACCATTCAAAACAGAAACCTCAATATTGGATGGAATTGGACCCTCTGGACTCATACATAAAAGGGCATTCGGCATCCAAGTAAAATTTCCCACATCTGCCTTCTATCCAAGAAAGCTGCATTATTGGAAGGAAACTTTAATACTGATGTCCACAGATCCATTGTGATACAGTACAGTGTTACCTATCTGAGCCATTCCACTCCATATACTATATGGTCCATGCAAACTGGAGCTCTTCTAGATGCTTTTCTCCTAGCTGGAAAAAAGCAGCTTAAAAAAATGCACTAAGCTGCATTTCTGCAAACACGCTTAGACGTGTCAAATGCTTGGGCTTTCATTCATTTTATTGATCAGAATATTAATTTCTTCTGGCCATTGAAATTAATAAATACTAAAGCGCTAAACACAGCTCGTGCTTAGCTGTGTGTAAATGCATCTAGGTGCATTTTGGAGTTTTTTTCAGCCAAAATTCTCTTGAACGCACAATTGATGGACTTTTTGTATGCCTTAACGCTCCTGGCTTTAAACTCCTGTAAATGCCTACGTGTGCACGGACTCATAGGCCAGGGATCTTCAAACTACGGCCCTCCAGCTGTCGTGGAACTACACATCCCATGAGGCATTGTAAAACTCTGACATTCACAGGCATGATGGGACTTGTAGTTCCTGAACAACTGGAGGGCCATAGTTTGAAGACCCCTGTCATAGGCTAACATGAAGGGACATTTAGAGGCAGAAAAGCGCATTTTTGAGATGCATGAGACCTATCTGTTCTATCAGGGAGCCTCTAATAATGTCTTAAATGCTTCATCCTAGGAAACAGATGAGCAGTAACACTGGTGTAAGGGTCCTTTCACACGGACTTTCCGCCTAGCGGACTCCGTTTTGCTCAGCTGGATCGATCTGCCAATCCCCACTAAGCAAGCAGATGACAGGTCCTTCTCCGCTTACTTTACAGAGACAGACCTGTCAGATCCTCGCTCTCCTCTATGGGAGATCGGATGAGAACGGACCGCCTGTCCATTTTCATTCGATCCGATCGGATCGTAGTAGCGGGTGTCAGCCGACATGTCTCTGCTGACATCCGCCGCACCATAGAGATACATGGAGCATCTGATCAGAAAGCCTGAGTGAAAGGGGCCTTAGGCTCCGTTCACACTACGTCGCTCTGACTTAGGGGGCGACCTGTGAAGTCGCGTGCAGCGCGACTTCGGCGCGACTTGCACGGACTTCATGAAATGAATGTCTATGCAAGTCACTCCAGGTCGCCCAGAAGTAGTACAGGACCCTTTTTCTAAGTCGGAGCGACTTGTGTTGCTCCTATTAGAACCGGTCCAGTACTACTCAATGGACCGCGACGGTGCGCGACTTGCCAGGCTGACCAAGTCGCCTGACAAGTCGTATTAGTGTGAACCGGCACTAAAGCTCTTATAGGGCTCGTATCAAATGGCTGTTGTTCATATTACAACTGCTTCTGTCCCATTACAAGTCTGTGGGAATTTCAAAAGCAGTTTAAAGCAGGTAGATGCAGTTGTGAGGTCAAATGCATGTCGAATGTACCTGTCAGCGAACTTTGAATGGTCTCAGAAATGTCTCAGATTGTCAAAGGCAAGCAGAATGCACCTAAAGCATGCTGAATTTGCCCAGTCACACAATCCCAAAGCACGTCAACATGGGCCGTTAGAGAGATGCAATCTATACATGCTAACATACATGCTAACATTGCAGCTTTAATGTCCTGTGACATTACCTTGGCCAGTAGCCACCATCCCTACCTGCAATTAGCAACATCATGTCTATAGAAGACCAAAATATTCTCCACTCCAGGAGGTGAACCATCCTTGCGCTGGTACAGTTAAAAGACTTTCAAAATATTATAAAAACCCCCTCCCTCAAAAAAAATGTCACCATGCAGAGTAAAGTTCACTTAGTTGCTGCACATACCTACCCTGTGCTCCACCCTGCTGTTCTGTTTGGCCTCTGAAAGCAAATTGAAGAACCTGTGTAAGCTTTGTGAGACTTGGAGCTTAGACAGGGATGAGGACTCTCTGTGGCAACCCTGAGAGATCAATCATAAAACATTAGCACTGTGCCTTGGGAAGGAGTCTTTTCTCTTTTAGATGGCGCTTTATGCATTGACAAACTTCCTTAAAGTGATTGTGAATCCTCGCCTTTAACAATACCCATTCCGTTTGAAATACAAACAAAAGGCAAAAGATTTGTGTATAGATATATAAAAAAGATTATAAATACCTTTTTTCCCCAGTTTTTTAAAAGTGATCACATTCCCTCTGTTCTCAGCTGCATAAGAGCTGGGGAAGGGGAAACAGCAGGACACCGATCTTCCCAGTAAAAGGCTGTGTTGGGGGGGGGGGGGGCGTGTCAGGGCAAGTCTGATTATTGGAGGAGAGCAGGCTGAGTTCCCAGCAGAACTAGAAACCTGACCATGCTGTGCTCTTCTACTTAGTGTGGTCAGTTTTTATTAGGAAAGCAGAGGGACTGGCAGGAACACCGGGGAATTCCCATAAAGGAAGTAATGCAAAGAGAACAGGATAGTTTCTCATACAAGTACATGGCACAGCAGGCACATATCAGGAATATGAAATGTTGGGTTTATAAATGCTTTAAGCCTGGTATACATTGTTAGTTTTTTTTCTGTTCAACCAAGTGGGCTGAATAAAAAAAAAAAAATCTGATAGCTCAGGTCGGATAAAAATCTGATAGCTCTAACAATCCGATTTTAGAGCAGCGATCTCCCCTGCTGTTCTATTGTGTTCTGACAGGGGACGAATTATGGGATATGTCACCCTTGATTCAAGGGGGGACTTTGGTTATGATTATTTTGAATTATATTTTGCCCCCCCCAACAGAACACTCAAGTCCGCGCTCTCAGCCATCGGCTGAGAATGGTAAGCCGGAGCCGGTCGGTAGACCTTTTTCGGTCATGCTCCTTCCACATAAGCCAAATGGCAGGCTTTTGTCAGACCGGGGCCGCCACCCGCGATTGCTGCCGGTCGCCCGCGATCGCTCCCCGCTGACAGAGAACAACAGTCATGTCTTTCGGTTTTTTTTGAACCGGCCAATGCCGCCAGACATTTGGCCCGTATGTCTGGGGGCTTTACACCCAGTCTGTCCAGACAGTATGGTCACCTGCTAATTTGACACCATCCACAGGCAGCTTAAAAGAGACATTCGGAAATACTAAAATAAAACCAATCATACTGACCTAGATGACTGCAGCACTGATCCCAGCTGCAGCTGCCCCCGCCAGCTCTACACTGAGAACTGAGCGATCAAAGACTGCTGACTGCTCAGTTTTCAGTATTCAGTCTGCATGGAGTTGGTGACCTTCAGTCACTGGCTCTCTGCTCTGCCCCTCCAGTACTCACTAGAGTGCCAGGCTGTGGAGGGGATAGGAGCTGCTGGTTCAGGCTCTCAGCATCTTGCTAAGAGGCTGAGCCAGTGCTGATCCAGGCATCTGGATGGATCCCGACAGTAAAGTAAGGATCTTTCCAGAGCCTGGACCGCTGCTGAGTTACGTAAGCTGACAGCGGCCTTTAGCCTGCTGTCGGCTGGAAACGATTTACAGGAGTGCAGAACGAAGAACAGCCAAACGGGCTTTGGCCATACTTTTTATTTAACCTTTTAACCAAAGTGGAATTCAACATAATTTTACTTCAGCTAATCGCAGTACAGAGGATGTTTTTCCAGTCTTGTAGAGTGTAAAAAGACTACAAATTCCCTGAGCCATGCCTCTATGAAAAACTAACACCGAGTGAGGGAACATGGGAGAAGTGGGGAGGGTCTAGCTAGGACAAAACTAACTAGCCCTAAACAGAAGGGGAGGGCAGAGAAAGATAACAAAATGCCATTAGTAACTAAGTTGTAGTGGTCCAAAGCTGCCACTAGATGTCAACATACGAAAGAACAATATTAATCTGATGCAGTTCAAAACAAGACATAAAAAATAGATTTCAGGCATCCCCTGCAATAAAAATGTAATTTTATTGGTGAGATACTCCCAACAGGAACACGTCTAAAGGGATGCGGACCCTGCAGCTTTCCTCATTAGAGCCCTGTAGCTGCCACAGCTGACAGAGAATTATGAAACCACTCCCATTTGACTCACTCAGCACAGAGGAACAAACAATGATTTCTTCAGAATAACAAACGGTAGGGATCTGCAACAAAGTTTGTTAATATCCTTGTAATGTAGATAGATCACCCAGAGGGGAATGTTTTTTTTCTCAACAAAAGTGGAGTTACGCTTTAACCAAACCCCTTTAAGCCCCTCCCATACAGGTTCTAGATCAGTCCTGAAGCCAGAAGATCAGCAAGAAAGCTAAACACAAAGCATTTTCAGTAACAGACATCAGCAGTAGCAGCCTCCATGTTCCTTATTATTTATTGTTCATACTGCTTTGTTCTATATTCTTATAGCAATTGGGGGGGAAAGGGACTGGGAGGGACTGGGACACGGAAAAAGGAAGTATAACACCTGTTCTCTTTCATGTGGTGTTCATTTTCATACTTAAGAGGAAGTAAACCCTCCTCTGCAAGTTGTACCTATAGGTAAGCCTTAATATAGGCTTACCTATAGGTACTGTAAATATCTCCCAAACATGTACCGTTTAGGAGATATTTACCTTACATGCAGCCAGTGACGTCACTGGCGCATGCGCTCTGAAGGAACGGCCGCTGGTGCCGTTCCTTCAGAGTCCCGTGCCATGACCGTCGGCTCCCGCGCGCGCGCGCGGGAGTGACGTCAACGCGGCTCCGGCCAATCAGATGGCCGGATGCTGCGATCCCGGAAGATGGGCGACTGGACATGTCGCCCGTCATACAGGTAAGCGGGCGGCACGGCGGGGGCTTCGTTCTAAGGTAAGTATTTCATAATGAGCTAGTATGCGATGCATACTAGCTCATTATGTGTTTGTCTTTCAGGTTGCAAAAAAAAAAGTTTCATGGGTTTATAACCTCTTTAGCTCCATCTGAACCTGAGAGTTTCATCGCTATCTTTTATTTTTTACACACAACGCTTCTTTGTCTTTATCCATGATACACCAACTGCTACATCTACACCAGAGGTTGCTCAAGGTTACTTGAGCAGTGCTGTACAGATCTTCATGCTGGTAGCTGCATAGTCATGGCACCAAGGTCACCTGGCAGCACCAGCGGCTTAGGACCAATGGACGCCTTGTCTACCCATGTAAAGCGGAGCTTTACATGGGTAGACAAGGGTCCACTGGTATTCAAAACAATATGGCACAGCGCTAATCATGGAATAATTAGTAAATATTTGAAGTGCAGCCGTTAGGAGGATGTAACTCCAAATAATGCTGTATAGCAGAAAAATAAATTATAACCACAGGGTTAAATATCAGCACAATGAGTCCATATATATCACCTATGAAATCCACCAAGAATAGCAGATGATCAAAGTCCCCAGAAAGGAAATCTCCATATAGAAGAGTAAGGTGTGTCAGGGAGTCGTAGAGATAACTGCACCCAAAAAACTGTTAGAAAGGAAGGAGCCATTTGTAACACTTTTTTGAGTGCAGTTATCTCTACGAGTCCCTGACACACCTTACTCTTCTATATGCAGATTTCCTTTCTGGGGACTTTGATCATCTGCTATTCTTGGTGGATTTCATATGTGATATATATGGACTCATTGTGCTGATATTTAACCCTGTGGTTATAATTTATTGTAATTTATTTTTCTGCTATACTTCATTATTTGGAGTTACATCCTCCTAACTGCTGCACTTCAAATATTTACTAATTATTCCATGATTAGCGCTGTGCCATATTGTTTTGAATATTATTGTCTGGAACTTGTACTGCTGTTTCAGGTGCTAGCTGCTTCTCCTTAAGCGCAGTGTTTTTATTGGTTTGCAAGGGTCCACTGGTACCAATTCACTAATGCTGCCAGGTGACCTTAGTGCCAGGACTATGCAGCTACCAGGATGCAGCAGCATGCGGACAGTCGCAGCGTTAGTACTCGGGGCACTCACCAGCAGCCGGCGGCAGTAATCGTATTCTGAGAGCAGGGAAACCTCACACTGTCAGGAAACAACAGTGCCATATGGACTAGAATTACAGTAGGGGTTCCCCAAGACCTGAAAACGATTTCAAGGCTGCCTTCAAAAAGGGGAAGCTCCACTTGTTCACACCCTCCCCCCCTTCATTGCCACATTTGGCACTTTTTGGGGGGGGAGCAGGTACCTGGTTTTGACAGGTAACTGCTCCCACTTTCTGGTAAGTTTGCCGCACAGCGATCTACATCATGTCCGGCCCCTCCTCCTTCCCCCGCTATCTTCTGGGACCTGTGTGCATCCCGGAAGAAGGAAGGACCATTCAGAAAGCACAACTCACTCATGCGCAGTAGGAAACCGGCAGTAAAACCTGAAGCTTCACTGCCCGTTTCCCTTACCTGCAATGCCGGTGCCTGCACCTGCACCCGAAGCCAATGGACGAATCGGCTTGGGGTGCCGAAATTGTGGGATCTCTGGACAGGTAAGTGTCCTTAAATTAAAAGTTAGCAGCTACAGGATTTGTAGCTGCTGACTTTTCATTTTTTTCCCCCAGACTGGAGCTCCGCTTTAAGGACTGCCCGCCCGCAATGTACTGTGGATGGTCTGTCCGCCGTACAGGTAAAGCAATGTACTGTGGATGGTCTGTCCCCCGTACAGGCAAAGCAATGTACTGTGGATGGTCTGTCCCCCATACAGGCAAAGCAATGTACTGTGGATGGTCTGTCTGTACAGGCAAAGCAATGTACTGTGGATGGTCTGTCTGTACATGCAAAGCAATGTACTGTGGATGGTCTGTCCCCTGTACAGGCAAAGCAATGTACTGTGGATGGTCTGTCCCCTGTACAGGCAAAGCAATGTACTGTGGATGGTCTGTCCCCTGTACAGGCAAAGCAATGTACTGTGGATGGTCTGTCCCCTGTACAGGCAAAGCAATGTACTGTGGATGGTCTGTCTGTACAGGCAAAGCAATGTACTGTGGATGGTCTGTCTGTACAGGCAAAGCAATGTACTGTGGATGGTCTGTCCCCCATACAGGCTACAGGCAAAGCAATGTACTGTGGATGGTCTGTCCCCCATACAGGCTACAGGCAAAGCAATGTACTGTGGATGGTCTGTCCCCCGTACAGGCTACAGGCAAAGCAATGTACTGTGGATGGTCTGTCCCCCGTACAGGCAAAGCAATGTACTGTGGATGGTCTGTCTGTACAGGCAAAGCAATGTACTGTGGATGGTCTGTCTGTACAGGTAAAGCAATGTACTGTGGATGGTCTGTCCCCCGTACAGGCTACAGGCAAAGCAATGTACTGTGGATGGTCTGTCCCCCATACAGGCAAAGCAATGTACTGTGGATGGTCTGTCTGTACAGGCAAAGCAATGTACTGTGGATGGTCTGTCTGTACAGGTAAAGCAATGTACTGTGGATGGTCTGTCTGTACAGGCAAAGCAATGTACTGTGGATGGTCTGTCTGTACAGGCAAAGCAATGTACTGTGGATGGTCTGTCTGTACAGGCAAAGCAATGTACTGTGGATGGTCTGTCCCCCATACAGGCAAAGCAATGTACTGTGGATGGTCTGTCTGTACAGGCAAAGCAATGTACTGTGGATGGTCTGTCTGTACAGGCAAAGCAATGTACTGTGGATGGTCTGTCCGTATAGGCAAAGCAATGTACTGTGGATGGTCTGTCCGTATAGGCAAAGCAATGTACTGTGGATGGTCTGTCCCCTGTACAGGCAAAGCAATGTACTGTGGATGGTCTGTCTGTACAGGCAAAGCAATGTACTGTGGATGGTCTGTCTGTACAGGCAAAGCAATGTACTGTGGATGGTCTTCCCGTATAGGCAAAGCAATGTACTGTGGATGGTCTTCCCGTATAGGCAAAGCAATGTACTGTGGATGGTCTTCCCGTATAGGCAAAGCAATGTACTGGTACATCACTGCCTGTTTCCGGGTTTAGGGGTTTATTCTAATTTTCTGAGATACTGAATTTGGGGTTTTCACTAGCTGCAGGCTATATTCATCAATATTCAAAGAAAGACATTCTTGAAATATATCACTCTGTGTGTAACGCATCTATATAAAATGTATGAGTTTCACTTTTGAATTGAATTGCTAAAATAAATGAACTTTTTGATGATATTTAAATTTTATGAGATACACCTGTATACCATAGTTTGTAGATGCTATAACCTACCAATCACTTATTTGGACACTTATTGTTTTTTTTTTTCTTTTAACAAAGACATGCAGCAGAATACATTTGGGCCAAAATTTTTAAAGAAATTACATTTTTACATTTCTTTTATTGGATATGTTTTATAGCAGAAAGTAAAAACTGTGTTTTTTTAAAAATCTGTCTTTTTTTGTTTATATAATAATAATAAAAAAAAAAAAAAAAACCAGTAGTGATTAAATACCACCAAAAGAAATCACTACTTGGGTGAAAAAAACTATATCAATTTTGTTCCCGCTGACAAAAAAGCCCTGGTACTGGTAAAGGGGCACAAATTGGGTCCCAGACACATGGTATAGGGGATGCCAGGTAATGGAAGTACAACTGTATAAAAAAAAAAAAATTGTGTTTTCATTGAAGTTTTTAATGGGTTATGGTCCCTTTAAGAGTCTCCCTACCCTGTCAGGTGTATAGTGGCGGGAAGGCTTGGGATACGCGTGCCTTTCTTGAATTTTCTATACCCCCTCTATAAAAGGGGGCTCAGTCAGGGGGTCTCCACTGTTGACTGGGACCGTTGGCGAGCTCACCTTCCTCCCACCCCAACGCAGGCACTTTTAATTGAATATGTCACCATTGATTCAAGGGGGGACTTTGGTTATGATTATTTTGAATTATATTTTGCTTGAGTCCTTTCACTAAGCAATATTTGTTTTATTCAATATTATTTATTTGATGTTTCTTTAAAATAATAAAGATTTGTGTATTTACATTTAAACCAATAAAATGCCGTGGCCATTTCTATTAGGGATAGACCAATATGTTTTTTTCATGTCTGATACCGATGTCCGATATTTTGGTCACAACGTATCGGTATCGGCCGATATGGGCCGATATTTTGTACATTTAAAGTTTTGAAAAATAAAGACAATTTTTGACACAAATCTGGTACTGAACATGTTATTTTTTGTTTAATGCTTAATGGCTGACTTGCTGGCACCCTGTGGTGGGTGGGTGGCTGGCACAGGGGCTGTGGGTGGCATGCTGGTACAGGGCCTGTGGGTGGCTGGCTGGCTGGTACAGTGCCTGTGGCTGGCTGGTACAGGGCCTATGGTTGGCAGGCTGTCTGGCACCCCGTCTGTGGGTGGCTGGCTGTCTGGCACCCTGTGGTGGGTGGCTGGCTGGCACCCTGTGGTGGGTGGGTGGGTGGCTGGCTGGTACAGGGGCTGTGGGTGGCTGGCTGGTACAGTGCCTGTGGCTGGCTGGCTGGCACAGGGCCTGTGGGTGGCTGGCTGGCTCGCTGGTACAGTGCCTGTGGCTGGCCGGTACAGGGCCTGTGGATGTGGCTGGCTGGCACCGGACTGCTGTGGGTGGGTGTATGGCTGTGATACACTACCACGAGACTAGTCCCGACTCAAGACGAGGCTGTCCAAGGCAATGGAGGCGGCCTAAGAAGGCAGAATGACTTCACAAAAATATTGGCAATATAGGCCAGTTCCGGGGCCGATACCGATATATCGGCGAAAGTGCATTTCGGCCTTGCCGATAATCGCTGTATCCCTAATTTCTATACCAAATATATGGTGTCTGAGTCTTTTTTGTTTGGCAAGTATTTATAAAGGTTATAGTGATGCATCCTTCTGTCCCATGCTTACCAAATAATGTCAGTATACGCTATTTGCTCCATGCATTTGGAACTTGGCAAGTATACAGCATTCCATCATTGCTACCAGCTTGCTTTATGATCACACAGAATTTCCTAGGATGTCATTTGAATATTTTTAAATTATATTTGAACTGTTACAACTTGTTTAACTGAAAACCAGTGTAACCTTTATATGAAGTGGGATTGATTATACTGCACATTATAGCACTGCCTGCGGCAGATACAGACTGTGATCTGTGTTCTCATGACACATAGCACATTATGCATACTGGTTTTCTTTCATCAGCAAAGACTAATGCCCCTAGGAATCAGTATGATCAGCTGATGATATGTTTTAAAGGCAGTCATTAAAAGTTAAAAAGTGTTAAATAACTAGAGGTGGTTAACCACAGGACAAGATATGATTGTAAATTGTGTAGGAAATTATGTTTTTTTTAATAGGTTCATTTTAGACGAACCTCTAAGGCTCCATTCACATTTTGTGATTCACAAATTCCCCACAGCGCACAAAAACATGCATCCTTTTTGTAGGCACGCTGCAGTGTCTTTAATTGTTGACGGCACCCCAATTCACCTTGTGCAGCTTATACGCACCCTATGCTGCATAAGAAATCATGCATCAAAATGCATGGTAACAAAGTACCACGCACATAGTGCGGCTTGATTTTTAAAAAGATGCTTGCACTTCTTTTGAGCAATTTGCGTGCATAGGGCAGCCCATTGAAAGGAAAATGGGCTGCTCTAAACACGATGTACCAAATAGCGCAAAAACACATGCGCACCGTCACACCTGCATAGGTGTAAGCAGAGCCTTAGTTAGAAATTATAGATTTAAAAAGGTAGCAAATGCTGCTGGGTTTCCTTACCGAATTTGTGTTCTATAATGATGTATCACATGCATTTTTTTCCAGGTAAGTATCACAGGCATTTAAAAGCATTAAAGCCCCGTACACACGTACCGATTGCCGGCCGTAAATATTCGGCCGACAACCGATCGGCCGATTGTAGGCTTGTTAGTAGGATGCTTCCGACAGCCGACAGCGCATTTTCGGCTGAACAGAATCTGTCGTGCAGGCATTAAAATTTTTGTTGGCCAACACCAGAACGGCCGATTGTTCCTCAGTCAGTACAGAATTCGGCCGACAATCAGCAGATTTGCAAGACTGGGCATGCTCAGAAAAGAAAAAAGACCAGGAAAGTTAACCATCACATGACATCACTTCTGCAGTCGGCTGTTGTTGGCCGACAAAATTCGTGTGCAGTCTTTTGCACTTTTCAGCGGACAGGACATCCCTGGACAAAAGACAGCCGATCGGTCGGCCGACGATCGGTACGTGTGTACGAGGCATTAGGAGTGTTGCGTTGAGTTATCCTAATTTTGAATGGGCTGGCAGTGCACAAAATAATGGACTTCTACCATGTTTAGGAATGCAGTGTATCACAGCGCATGCTATTTGTGGTGCTTTGTACCCCAGGTGCATTGCCAGCTACTCTACACAAGGCTTAAGATGCCATTCTATATGAATGGTAGTGGAGCCATAGATTAATTATTTTTCCTGGGTGGGAGCAGTCTTGGGTAGCAATAGCAAAAAAAATAAGGTGGCACATGCAGCACAATTCTGCATTTTGCACCTACAGTGTGAGAGGACATACTCATTGAGCTTTCTCAGTGTGTACATGGCACATTGCCATAAATACCAATCCATGTCCAGGACTACATATCTTTATAGGCTTTTTTCTTCTGGGACAATCTGTACCTAAGACTTTGGCCACACCATGCACCAAGCAGCATGAGGCATTTTATTTGAACTCCTTACCAGTCATGTCACACTTATATCCAATGGAGATCTGAAATTCTCTTGAAGTCCTCTTATCCATGCATTGGTGGGCAGGGGCAGTACTCCCTAAGCTCTCGGTGCAGATGCCCCCAGACAATCCTCATCCTACAGTGCCACATGTTGAACCTTGAGTTGTTGTATTTGCATCTGCTCCAGTTCTGAGGAGGTGAAGCGTTCTCCACAAAACGCGTCAAGCCATATGGATGCAATTTCTTTACTATATCATGCTTTTTTAATATGTTTGCCCTTATATATGATTTTTTTGCCAACCATGAACCAATGTTACAACTGTAAATTGAGATCTATCAACACAATCAGCTTTCAAACCAATGTCCATATTGTTTCAATGTGTTACGATCTAGCCTAATCATGATGAAAATGTTTTTGTTATTTAATGAATACATGAAATCATGGAATACAATGTTTTTATACCAAAATTGTTGATGAGGCTCTTGAACAATAAATTCTGCTCCCACATTACTGTTTAACATTGCATTATTTTACAACCCCTAGTATGTCCATATACGAATTATTGATGTGTTTATGCATTTACCTATTACTAACTGTATACGAAGCACCTCATTTAAAGTCCCAACTCCTTTTTTAACTCTCGACTGAATAGGGGTGGAGGCACTTGGTTGTGTATACTTTGTGCCTCATTTAAAGTCCTAAACTCCCCCCCCCCCTTGTGTACATGGTAATGTAAGACACAGTCCTTGTACCCACAATATATGCTTTCGTTATTGTGGGAGTCTAACAGACACATACAATATAGAGCCTTTCTGATGGGTTTGCCTATCCTGCCTCTACCACTCCCCCCCCCCCCCCCCAATACTTATCTTTCCATCTGCTGTCCTCCTTCTGATGCAGCCAGAGTAAGTTTCCCTTCTCCTATCTGCAGGGGGCTTGTCAATCCCTTTGCCATGGATAAGAAATACCCGTGGCTTGGCTGCGATCGTGCTTGAGCTTTGAGGCTCCCACCCTAAAGGGGCAGCCAGCCAGGCTACACTAGACTAGTTGCTGCGTCTGAATTGCAGACAGTCTACTTTGGGTTTGATTTAGACCCAGCTTTAGGTTTATTAAAATGTTATCCTCCACTGTGCTATAAAATAGGATTTCTGGAAGATTTCATGTTCAGAATGGTACTATGTGTATACATGCTACATGTTTATGAAAATGCTGCACTATACATTTGTATTCAGGGCTGGCGCTACCTATAGGCAAGGTAGGCGCCGGCCTAGAGCGCACATCAGCCTGGGGTAGCTAGCAGGCCACCCCCCCCCCCCCGCTCATTCTTATGTATACACTGACACCATCTCCTTCTCATTGTGCTCCGATGGTCGTTCTCTGACCCGGCTCAGTTGTCTGAGCTCAGAGCAGGGCAGCGAGCGCCCTGTGATCATGGTCATGTTATAGGGGTCATGTGCGGGCAGCATGGCTGGCCTATAGGTGACTGCAGTTGCAGAGTCCCGCCTCTCTGCCTGGCTGGCGCTGTGTCTCCTCTGCTCCGGGACCGGATCTCTTCGTAGTAACAGTCTGGCAGAGCAGATGAGAGACAAAAAGGGCAAGCTGCTGTTCGGCATGACAAAAAAATGGGGCATTCAGGAGGCTGCACGGTTGTAGCCTGAAGACATTGGCTACTACGAACTGGATTACGTTTTAGAGCTGCAGGTGCACTTGCAAAGTAAGGAGCTCCAGTGAAAAGTTCTGCGGACGCCTATAGTTATGAAGGTATGGAGCTGTGTTCATCAATGAACAAAATAGAAAATGGGATTTTTGACTTGCTGTGAAATCCATTTCTCTGATGTTAATTGACGGACACAACACCCACCCCTCTATGGAGTTATAATTCTCCTGACACTGCTTGTAACTAAACTTAGTGGCTATATTAGAGAGCAGGAGTATATCCCCTGGGGCTGCCCATGGGTGTAGCCAGAATTATTTTCTGCCTAGTGTCCTGCTCCTGTAGGCAGTATAACCCAATGGTTATGAAGATCAGGAGCTGTGTCCGTCAATGAACATCAGCGAAATGGGTTTTACGGTAAGAAAAAAATCCCATTATTTTTGATTGGAGCTTCCCTTTAATGTAGAGGTCCGATCCATTCCCCCAGGAATCCCTTGATGCATGTTATGATGGTTTTTTTTTTTAGTAATTACCTTTTCTGAAGTCTTAAAGCGGTAGTAAACCACACTTTTTTTTTTTAATCCCCTGCAAGACCATGAATATTGTGCTAGTATGCATTGCATACTAGCACATTATGAAATACTTACCTTAGAACAAAGCTCTTCCCCCGGTCTTCCTTCCAGGTTCACATGCTGCAGCCATCTGATTGGCTGTGCATCAATGACATCACTCCTGCGCATGCCTGACTCACCATGCACTGCTCACTGACTGACTTTCCTCACCATGCACTGCTCACTGACTGACTGTCCTCACCACACACTGCTCACTGACTGACTTTCCTCACCACACACTGCTCACTGACTGACTTTCCTCACCACGCACTGCTCACTGACTGACTTTCCTCACCACGCACTGCTCACTGACTGACTTTCCTCACCACGCACTGCTCACTGACTGACTTTCCTCACCATGCACTGCTCACTGACTTACTTTCCTCACCACGCACTGCTCACTGACTGACTTTCCTCACCATGCACTGCTCACTGACTGACTGTCCTCACCACACTCTGCTCACTGACTGAATGTCCTCACCATGCACTGCTCACTGACTGACTTTCCTCACCACGCACTGCTCACTGACTGACTTTCCTCACCACACACTGCTCACTGACTGACTTTCCTCACCACGCACTGCTCACTGACTGACTTTCCTCACCATGCACTGCTCACTGACTGACTGTCCTCACCACACTCTGCTCACTGACTGAATGTCCTCACCACACACTGCTCACTGACTGACTTTCCTCACCACGCACTGCTCACTGACTGACTTTCCTCACCATGCACTGCTCACTGACTGACTTTCCTCACCACGCACTGCTCACTGACTGACTTTCCTCACCATGCACTGCTCACTGACTGACTGTCCTCACCACACTCTGCTCACTGACTGAATGTCCTCACCACACACTGCTCACTGACTGACTTTCCTCACCATGCACTGCTCACTGACTGACTGTCCTCACCACACTCTGCTCACTGACTGAATGTCCTCACCATGCACTGCTCACTGACTGACTTTCCTCACCACGCACTGCTCACTGACTGACTTTCCTCACCATGCACTGCTCACTGACTGACTGTCCTCACCACACTCTGCTCACTGACTGAATGTCCTCACCACACACTGCTCACTGACTGAATTTCCTCACCACACACTGCTCACTGACTGACTTTCCTCACCATGCACTGCTCACTGACTGAATGTCCTCACCACACACTGCTCACTGACTGACTTTCCTCACCACGCACTGCTCACTGACTGACTTTCCTCACCATGCACTGCTCACTGACTGACTTTTCTCACCACGCACTGCTCACTGACTGACTTTCCTCACCATGCACTGCTCACTGACTGACTGTCCTCACCACACTCTGCTCACTGACTGAATGTCCTCACCACACACTGCTCACTGACTGAATTTCCTCACCACACACTGCTCACTGACTGACTTTCCTCACCATGCACTGCTCACTGACTGACTGTCCTCACCACACTCTGCTCACTGACTGACTTTCCTCACCATGCACTGCTCACTGACTGGCTGTCCTCACTGTACATTGCTCACTGACTGGCTGTCCTCACCGGCTGACTGGCTGTCCTCACTGGCTGACTGGCTGTAAAAAATCCTTGCACCAGCCCTGTTAGATCTAGTTAGACAGAAGAATACATTAGAAACATAGAAACATAGAATGTGTCGGCAGATAAGAACCATTTGGCCCATCTAGTCTGCCCAATATAAAACATTACAGGCTTGTAAAAAAGATTCCAGTTGAATGCAAGTTGGGGCATAACATTACCTGATATTACCTATTTAAAAATTGTAAGGTATGAATGATGTGATGTTAAAACACAGCAAAAAAAATCTACCAGTCAGCTTGCAACAAACTGAATTGTCCTGTCTAACAGTTCACGTTAAAACCAGGGTTTTAATTTGCACACATTTGCAAATATAGGCGTAAGCTGCAGGACCACTTCACCACACTCCAGTGAGGTGAGGTGTTAACTCTATAGATTTTGAGAGTCTCCAATCTTGGAGCACACATATATATAATAATGGATAGATTGAGGGCAGGTATGCCTGGAGGAAGCTCACCCCTCCTTAAAGGTATAAGATGGCACTGGTCACCCAGCAATAGCACAATGGCAGCAAAGGTGTCCAGTGCACCCCTTACAAATTAATCAACAGTACAAACAAATGGCAACCACCCCAACCTATAATTGGCGACGCATGTCAAAAAACAGCAAATAAAAATTCCCAGCTCACATACCAACCAACCTGCAACAAACCAAATTGTCGTGTCTAACAGTTCACATTAAAAACATTAAATGCATGAATGATGTGACCCATAGTATACAGCCATTCTAGCTACTTCTTTTTAGAGTCACTGAAATGTGCTTTTTTAAGCAGACCTCTTACCATTCATTGGATTGTAGGCCATTCTCTCCCTCCCTCTCCTCTCTATTACACAATTTCTAAGAATTTTCATATTTTGTCCCTTTCACTTTCTCTCCCCTCACCTGATCAAGAGTGGCATACCCTCAGCTGTCCGCAGCCCCCTGGGATATTCACTCCATACATCCCAGGAAGCCCACAGGCTGTGGTACCTGCCAAAGCATTGCAAGATTTCATGCCTGCATAGATTTTAGTCATGCAGGCTTCTGGAAGTGTATGTCCCAGGAGGCCGTGGGCGACTAAAGGTTACCACGTCACCAGGTGGAATGAGGAATTAGGAAGGTGGAGGAGTAAAATTAAACTTTTCACAGGTAAAAAACAAACATGGAAATTCTTAGCAAGTGTGTAATGGAGAGGAGGAAGGAAATTGGCAAAATACAACGAATATAGTTCCATCTTAAATTCACTCATAGTTGCTTCTGGAACAGGTGTTTCCATTGGAAATTTTTCCTGTCTAGTGACAACCAGTGATGAGCTTGGGCTCATCGTATACATATGGCCTTGTGTAGGCAGGTGCAGTTCTTCCACTGTAGCTGGTGGCCGACTGTAACGACATGACAGGCTGGAGAGGAAGTCAGGGGAAACTTTGTGGTTTCCTGGTTCCTGAAGACAGCGTTCCAGTTTGCTGCTCTGCATCCAGGCAGTGGTGACTCTAGGAACAATATATAGGGTGGGCACATAAGATACCACAGTCAAAATTGGGGGGCACTAATAATTGTCACCACTAAATCATACACTGAAAAAAATTAAGTAAGATTACAAAATACGAGAGTAATGCGGAATGCAATGATACCATTTTACTGTTCTAAACTAAAGGCAAACTTTCAAGAGTTTTCCACACAAGAGACTGTCAGAGACTGTGGACATGCCACAAGAGTATCAGAATACAGGTACTCACCGAGGCCGAGAGCGGTTCGCTGTTGCGACTAAGCGCACTCCGCCCCTCTGGAGGTGATACAGAGGGCGGATGGCACAAAGAGGCACAAGCTACCAGCAGACAGGTAGAGCTTGCGTGGAGGTCCTGTAGAACTGGAGCAGAGACTGATCAGGATCCAGCAGAGAAAGTCCGGAGCAGGCTGAAGGTTAAACACAGGTAAGCAGACAATCCAGGTCACAGACTGAGTGTTAAGGCACTGGAGACAGGAGGCAAGACTGGGTCACAAGCAGAAGGTCAAGGCACAGGAGACTGAAGGTGAATCCGGGTCGCAGGCAGAGGGTCAAACACAGGAGGCAAGAGCAAAGTCCGTAAAACAAGCCAAGGTCGAGTCCAGGAGAAGAGCAGAGTAGGTCAGGGTCAATCCGGGTCACAGCAGGTAAATGATCAAACACGAACTCAGGTAAAGGAAGCTGAAAGACAAACCAGCAATTCCTCTGAGCACTTGCTCAGCTTTTATAGGCAGCCAGGAAGTCATGCGGTGCGGGTCATGTGACGGCCAGTCTGCAGCTGAAGGTTTCTCTGACAAAGAGACAGTCAGAAACTGCGGACATGGCACAGGAGACGGTCAGAGACTGCGGACATGGCACAGGAGAGGATGAGAGACTGTGGACATGGCACAAGTGACGGTTAGAGACTGCAGACTTTGCACAAGAGACGATCCGAGACTGCGGACATGGCACAAGGGATGGTCAGAGATTGCGGACATGGCACAAGAGACGGTCAGAGACTGCGGACATGGCACAAGGGATGGTTTGAGACTGCGGACATGGCACAAGGAATAGTCAGAGACTGCGGACATGGCACAATGGATGGTCAGAGACTGCGGAAATTGCCACAAGAGACGGTCAAAGACAGCGGACATGCCACAAGAGACGGTCAGAGACTGTTGACATGGCACAAGAGGCAGTCAGAGATGCGGACATGGCACAAGAGGCAGTCAGAGACTGCGGACATCGCACAAGAGACAGTCAGAGACTGCGGACATGACACAAAAGATGGTCAGAGACTGCGGACATGACACAAAAGATGGTCAGAGACTGCGGACATGGCACAAGGGATGGTTTTAGACTGCGGACATGCCACAAGGGATAGTCAGAAACTGCGGATTAGGCACAAGAGACGGTCAGAGACTGCGGACATGGCACAAGGGATGGTTTGAGCCTGCAGGCACAGCACAATGGATGGTCAAAGACAGCGGACATGGCACAAGAGCCGATCAGAGTCTGTTGACATGGCACAAGAGACGGTCAGAGTCTGTTGACATGGCACAAGAGACGGTCAGAGACTGCGGATATGGCATAAGAGGCGGTCAGAGACTGCGGACATGGTACAAAAGATGGTAAGAGACTGTGGACATGACGCAAAAGATGGTCAAAGATTTTGGACAGGCAGTCTGTAATCATTCCTTGTGCGTTGTCTGCAGTCTCTGAAATCCAGCAGAAGCTGTCAGGGCACACTGGGAGTTCTGGTTACACAATAGCTGGCAGGTGACAGGTCCACTTCAAACTCATAGCGAGCCCGCAACCTCTACTCACCACATCCTGGGCTCTGGTACTGAAGGTCCCCAGGACCAGGTCTTCCTCAGCATGTCTGTCTCTGGCAGGGATACCTTCACACTGGCCCTGAACATCAGAGTGATGTCCGTGTTCAGAGGAGAAATATGTCCCATAGAACAAGGCACGGCCATCAGTATTCCCAACCAGCTGCTGCCTGGGAAGAGGCTAGGGACAGTGCACGTCACTGGCAGGGTAATGGGACACCTGGGGAGCCTCCATCACAGAGAACCTCATAACTCTGGTGCGGTAGGGGTAGCAATCACAGCAACAATTCCATGTCTATGTCTCTCCTTGTGGCAGATGAAAGCCGGCAGGAGGGAGAGGGTGAGAAACCGGCTTTCAACTACTGGAGGGAGAGGCAGGTGCAGAGTATCATTGCTGTGATTGCTCCCCCCGTACCGATCCCCCTCCCTGTCTTGTTCACAACTAGTTTTCCCTGCTGTTTGGGCCCCCCATGTGCATGGGACCCCTACAGGAGGACCAGAGCTTACCGGCTACTGGTGGGCCTGGTGGGGGGGGGCACATGGAGCACACGGGCTGGTCCCCCTGTAGCAACACCACTGCATCCAGATGACCCTTGGTGGCCATCTTATGTCAGCAGAGTCTTTTTAAGTCCCTGCTCCCCAGGTTTTGGCATGTAATTATGAGTGGGTAGTGTAGGGACAGGTACCCCATCTGTCAGGGAAAGTACTAGTGGCAGGGAAGGTTCCAGTTGAGGAGGAAAAGAGTAGGGTTCACAACTTCTTTGGGCTTCTTCCCACTTGGACACGAGACGGCCAGACTGCATTCTGCCCCTCCTAACAGGCGCTGTCAGATTGGCTGGAACCTGCTTCCCTACACACTGTTGGAATGTGTGAGTGTTCCCAGTTGGGCTGTCTTCCCACTGGGTTTGCTGTGAATTGTCTTTGCTCTATTTCAATACAAGTTCTTTGCATTGCACCCTGACTGTGTGTGTTATTGCTGGCTGTAGATAACTGGCCCAGTACAAATGACAGCTTCCTGGTGGGCTTGGATCCTAGTCTGAATAAACCTGAGCTCATCACAAGTGACACCCATAAAGTTTTGGATTTCCTATTCCTTTCTGTCCTATTTGCAATGGCCACTAAGACAAATAAAGAAAGTTAATCTCCCAAATACAGACATCAATAAAGACCTGACAGGGCTTCTAACCTTTACAAATGGTATCCAAAAATTTGCTTTAGATACATTCTTTAACCATTTGCGACTGCCTAACGCCGATTTACGTCAGCAGTCAGCCCCTCACAGGCAAAGCCCCTGTGAGGCTCTAGGGAGCGAGTGCGTGCCCCGCCAGAGGCGCGCTCCTGCTCCCTCACGGACCCCCCCCCCCGCGCGTGTGCCCGGCGGACCCGCTGTTACCTAATATAAACACAGCCACCTGTCATTCTCCCCTGTGTAAGAATGGAGATCATACGGTTCTGCTATGTAGGACCGTTGATCACTGTTCTTACACCAGTAGCCACATCCAATCACAGTTAGAATCACGCCCCTAGGGACACACTTAACCCCTCCCTCTCAAAAAAGTTAACCCCTTCACTGACAGTGTCATTTTTACAGTAACAGTGCATATGTATAGCACTGATTACTGTAGTAATGTCACTGGTACTCCCAAAAGTGTCAAACATGTCAGTCAAGGGTCCGATCTGTCCGCCGCAATGTCGCAGTCCCGCAAAAAAAAATTGCAGATCGCCGCCATTACTCGTTAAAAAAAAAACAACAAAAATGACAAAAATCTTTCCCTTAGTTAGTAAACGCAATAACTTTTGCGCAAACCAATCAAAATACGCTTTTTGCGATTTTTTTTTTACCAAACATATGTAGCATAAAACAAATTGGCCTAAAATGTTAAAAAATGTTGATTTTTACATTTTTTGGGGGGGGGGATTTCATATAAAAAAATGTGAAAAATATTGTTATTTTTGCAAAATTGACGCTCTTTTTTTGTTTATAGCGCATGATCAAAAAATCATACAGGTGATCAAATACCACCAAAGAAAGTTCTGTTTGTGGGAAAAAAAGGACGTCAAATTCGTTTAGGTACAGCGTCCAGGGCTGTCTTTAACACAGGACAAAAGGGGCAGCTGCCCCGGGTCCAGTCATTGTTGTGGGGCCCAAAGCAGCTGCCCCCTGAGCCCACACTGCCTGCAAATAGTTGGTGAGTGGGTTCAAGAGAGCCCAAGAAAATGTTTGCCCAGGGTCTAATCAAAATTAAAGACGGCCCTGACAGCGTTGCATGACCGCGCAAGTGTCCGTTAAAGTAACGCAGTGCCGAATCACAAAATAGGCCCTGGTCAGGAAGGGGGTAAAATCTTCCGGGGCTTAAGTGGTTAAAAAGAGATAGGTACCCCAACACAACCCATGCTGTTACATACTGGATACAATATACTCATTTCCTGAACTGCTGTCTACTTTTCTGCTTTGCCACCTGACATTACCACAAATACTTTGTAAATGTATTAGAGTGTGACTATGCAGATTCCTTCAAACAAGTACAAAATACAGGCACACCTATCCAGAAATGTTAACTGTACACGCCTTTCATTCCAAAGAAGACCTGTTAATAGACTCATGGAAGGCATGTGAAAGATGGGAATATGTGACAAGAGTTTCCGCCTTGGTAAAAAGCAATCACTTCCTTCTTTGTGGCCAAAACTGGGAGTTTTGCCTGAAATTCCTCAGCTTGTGGAAGAAGATATGCCTCCACAATAGCTCCATGGAAGGGATTCCCCCCATCAATCCCCTCATAATCTATGGCAGGGGTCTCCAGACTTTTCAGACAAAGGGGCAGTTTACTGTCCTTTGAGATTTTAGGGGCTGGACTGTGGCCAGTGGGGGAAGTATATGTCCCAGCATCATTAAAAATAAACATGGCCTCAGGGTTGGTGGTCAGTAGGAGGAAGAGTAGTGCCCCATTATTGGTATCAGTGGGAGGAATAGTACCCCCATCATTGGTATTAGTGGAATAAATAGTGCCCCATTGTTGGTGTCAGTGGGAGGAATAGTGCTTCATATCATTGGGAAGAATAGTGCCCCAAGGGCCAGATAAAGGCTGACAAAGGGCTGCATCTGGCCCTTGGGCCACAGTTTGGAGACCCCTGATCTATGGGCTGCTTTAGAAGCGTGCAGACCTGATAAGAAATTCAAATTCAGAGATTATAAATGCATTATTGCCCACATGATTTATCACCTGTGCATTGTTTTATGCATCTTATTAAATCTTAAGAAGTGTATTGTTTGCAAAGAATATTATGTTGATGTTTTTTTGACCACACACCTGTTTTGCTTGTGTATTTAGGCATCTGTATAGGGGTTGGTTAGTGGGTATAAAAAGCATAGGCCAAAATACCCATGCTTTGCCTCCTTTGTGTGAAAGGTTTGACAAAACATTTCCTACACAACCTGATGTCTCAGTGCAAAGCAAAGGCATGCTAAATTTTGCCAAAATTTACATATTTATTTTTGGTTAACAGTGTGCAGTCATGACCTTGATGTAAATATATGAGATTGGTAAAAACCTATGGCTTCATGTACACATAGCCTACTTTGGCTGCCAGCCGCAGGAAAACATAAAAGGTGACAAAACCGCGCTGAGATTTTACCGCAATTTTTCTGCATTTTGCTGTCAGTGGTCAAAATGTTCCTATCCTGAATGCAATTCTTCTGTTCAGGAAAGGGAGGTTGGGGGAGGTTGAATCTCCCCTAACCGCAGCAGCTCCTAAACTCTTGTAAAAGCCTATGCGTAAATTGAAAGAATTGTAGGCTTTTATGGAGTTGAGTTTAGGAGCTTTGGCAAAAAACACCAAAAAGCTCCTAAACGCAAAGTGGCTGTAGCCTGAAGCCAGAGCTCAGTTGATGGAGTCTGTCTAGATCTAAACTTGGTAGTTAAAGATGAGCTTGGGCATCCTCCAATCTCCTTTCTAACCGAACTCTCAACTTGCTCCCTTTTTTACTTCAGTGAACTGCAATTGCCAAATTGCCATTTCGCACTCAGCCCAAAGCCGGTACAAGAATTTTTGTCTACATAGGTGAAGGTGCATTTTGCCACCGGCCCTTATCCAGCCTCTTTATTTATGTGAGCTGTGGGGTGGGAATGACCAAGCCCGCAGCTCAATGGAGTTAAAAAGAGCAAAAGTTGGGAGTTCGGTTAGAGATGAATTTGGAGGACGCCCGAGCTCATCTCTACCTGTAGAGCTCTGCAATACCTTTTGCATCACTGATGTGGAAAAAGTATGTCAGTCAGGAACAGTGATACTTGATTTACATTCTTGGCACCGGAATAATCAAGCTACTGTGTTCACATATGTGGGAGCTGCGTCACTCCCTGGCCAGTCTATCAAGGCAATCGAAGAGCCAGCACCTAGAAGATAAGATATTAGCATTGGTGGAGGACCTTGCTGATGTTGCATTCATGGAGCAGAGATAAGTATTTGCAGAGTTTAGTTTTGCTTTACATTTTTGAAGTTGCTAATAGGCCTGTTTTTTTTCTTTTTTCTATCGCGTTAAAAATACTAAAAAACATTATATACCAAAAACAAACAAACTCATAGCTGATTTTAATCGCTTTTGGTTTTATGACAAAAAACATGATGCAGGCTATTCTGTACCCCATCACTAAAACATTGGCAGAAAATGGCCCATGTCATACGTCAGAGCTGATCTCTTCCAGTGGTTTTTATTCCATGCATATTGTATAAAATCAAAGTCAGTATGGGAAATCTATATTTAGAGTGGTTAGAGTTTGAAAATCAAAGTCCTGTACATTTTGAAATCTACAATATACTGTATATGACATCCTATCACGCCCTCTTCGGTGAGGCAACAATGAAGTGAAGGCTTCTGAGAGATGGCCTAGAGAAAGTGAAAGCTGAGGAAGTGATGGAATCTGAAAATCCTTTCGAAATACAAATAAACTAGCAAGATTTTAAACCTCCTGTGGACAAGTAGGTAGCTTTTTTGGGCTCTCACTTACCGCCACCATGGCTATTGACTAGCCTGTTCGCCTGCTGCATTGGATCAAGTTACCTGCACCAAGTTTGGAAGCCTTCTGTGACAGACTGATTAGATATGCAACTGTTCTTTGCTTGGACTAGAAGTGACATCATAACATCGATGGTTCCAGTCCTCCAAGGCCATAGAGGTGATGAAAGAGGATATACTATTTGATTTCCTCTGGGACTAGTAGGCTGCACCATCAGGGCCATTTCTCAGCCCACAGGGATTAGTGTCCACTATTTTTGGGAAGGATTTCGAGATCTACTAATTGTCCTTCAGTGGGATCTGCCCTTGGGAGTTTTGTGGCTATCTGGATCACCGTGAGAGCAGTGATCAATTGGATCTGGTAAGAGGCGTATTACTGCATGCGGTGGAGGTGTAGGCTGCTTTGATTGCCCACTATGGTTTTCCATCTATGTACACCAAGGTGCTAACCAACATGGACTGATCATACAGTGTGGACTTTATTTCCATCTTTCATTATTAGCGCTGCATTTATATTGTTATACTGTATAGCCTGGCTACGTTGTAGAACACACACAGTGCTTCTATTAATATCTCAGATTAGCTCTCTCTGATCAAATCAGATACAGCTTTTCTTTGATTTTTTTCCCTGTCTGGAAGATTGGGTTAGGAAATTACAGTTTGTAATAAACAAAATGTTATTTCATTTCTTTTTGTTTACGAAGTCTTTTTTGTTTTGTTCCAATCCTTTAATCATCCTGTCTTATTTAATTATATTTATTCATTTTTTATGTCCTCTCACACATAAACCTAATTAAGTCAGTAAAGTTGATCATAGGAGCATATGTCTCACTGTGAGCAATCGGGTGGTGAAAGATCTGCTTGTTCTTTCCTGCGTTACTGGATATTCTTTCCAGTTGAGCCAATGAGTATATGTGATATATACAGTATATGATGTGCTTTATTTTCTTTGTGACTTTAGAAATGAGAGCAGCGTAAGGATGTGGAACATCTGTGCATGCCATGTGTTTTTCAATGGCCAAAGTTCTCATTATCAATAAATACTGTAGTTACTCTTTGTAACGGAACCGTGACCCACACTGTACTTGTGGACTTCCGTCAGTATACGGCTTCCTCCCAGTCGTGAACATAGATATCAGATTTTCCCAGCCGCCCCCATACAAAGCTAGCCGACAACTTAGCTTGTATAAGTTTTGGAACCTTCCAGAATAAGAACTGTTTATTCAAACACAGGCACAAAGAGATATACACTGTGGGACAACCCCCCTCCCCCTTAGCAGCCAATCCACATACTCATATACATCCCATAAGAGGTTGATCTTAAGGCAGACAGAAACAATAGAACAATGGGATACAGGCACTTACCAATAACAAACCCCACCTCACTATCTAGCAAGGATCTATGAGAGACTCCAACAATATTAAAGCAATCTGAAAAGTCAAATTGTTTATCTTTATATATTTCTTGAGGGATATTGTTCAGAAATATTATTGTCCCAAGTGAAAGAGGCCCTTCATTCTTTCAACACAAACCACACATATAGAATCCAGGATATACAGGGTAACACGAAATGCGGTGTGGTTGTACAGCAAGTCTGATTAGTGCAGACCCGACTAGGGTTCTTGGTCACCCTGAGCCCCTAATAGACACAGGGTGACTTACACATAAGAGGGGCCGGGGAAGCTGGACAAGGAGTTTCCTGACCTCTCTAAAGTAATCTGGGTTCCACAAGCCCCCCACCCAAAGTGACTCCTGTCAAACTCCTTGCACAGTCTAGTCCTCTCTGAAGCACCAAAAGCAATGCCCATTATCACTCAACAGTTACTCTTTGCACAGTTTAGTCCTCCCTGGAGCACCACAAATAATGCTCAGCAATAAAGAATAATAGAAAGCGCACACCACTGCAATGTTCACACCTCCTGGATCAACTCCTCTCCAACCAGTCCACAGGATGCTGTACACTGCTGTTCCATCAGAAAAACTTTATTATTCCAGCTCTGTTGAGGAAACTCCATCCAGCTCCTCCATTGACAAGTTTCACCCTCTACTGGGGCTTAGTCATGGCTCTACAATTAAGCCCCAGTAGGGTGTGAAATATGTCAGGAGAGAAGCTGGCTTTAGGCACTATTAAAGCTTTGGACTTATCTAAATGACCCTATATGGCTCAGTGCAACAAAAATTTGGTTTGAATCAAATTTTCCTTTTATTTGATACCTATTTTATGCACTCAAGCCACTGCCCAGATTGGAGGTAAAAATATTGTTTTCAAGCCTTTTCCTATACAGAGGGGCACAAAACAGCGCTGTCCATTGTCCCAAATATTTATTGCTTTGGCAATTGAGTCTTTTGCAGAATTTATTTTGACAAACCCTACTGATCGCAGAAGTTCAAAAGGGTACACTGGAAAAAGAGTTTCTTTGTATCCCAATGATAACAACGTTCTGGCACTCAAGCCACCTAGGTTTTTACTATCTACTGCAACACCCACTTTCACAGAATGGGCTGGCATTCCAGATCTGCAGAGATATTACTACAGTACCTTGAAAAAGTATTCATATCCCTTGAAATTTTTGCACGTTTCTTCATGTTACAACCAAAAACGTAAATGTATTTTATTGGATTTTTATGTGATAGATCATTACAAAGTGGCACATAATTGTGAAGTGGAAATAAAATGATAAATTGTTTTAATTGTTTTTTTTTTTACAAATAATAATTGAAAAGTGTGGGGTGCATTTGTATTCAGCCTGCTTTACTCTGATACCCCTAACTAAAATCTAGTGGAACCAATTGCGTTCAGAAGTCACCTAAATAGTAAATAGAGTCCACCTCTATTTGATTTAATCTCAGTATAAATACAGCTGTTCTGTGAAGCACTCAGAGGTTTGTTAGAGAACCTTAGTGAACAAGTAGCATCATGAAGGCCAAGGAAAACACCAGACAGGTCATGAATAAAGTTGTGGAGAAGTTTAAAGCAGGGTTAGGTTATAAAAAAATATCCCAAGCTTTAAACATCTCACAGAGAACTGTTCAATCCATCATCTGAAAATGGAAAGAGTATGGCACAACTGCAAACCTACCAAGACATGGCCGCCCACCTAAACTGACAGGCCGGGAAGGAGAGAATTAATCAGAGAAGCAGCCAAGAGTTAACTCTGGAGGAGATGCAGAGATTCACAGCTTAGGTGGAAGAATCTGTCCAGAGGACAACTATAAGTTGTGCATGCCACAAATCTGGCCTTTATGGAAGAGTGGCAAGAAGAAAGCCATTGCTGAAAGAAAGCCATAAGAAGTCCCATTTGCAGTTTGCGAGAAGCCATGTGGGGACACAGCAAACATGCGGAAGAAGGTGCTCTGGTGAGATGAGATCAAAATTCAACTTCTCAGCCTAAAAGCAAAATGCTTTGTATGGTGGAAAACTAACACTGCACATCGCCCTGAACACGCCATCCACACTGTGAAATATGGTGGTGGCAGCATCATCTTGTGGGGATGCTTTTCTTCAGCAGGGACAGGGAAGCGTTGATGGGAAGATGGATGGAGTCAAATACAGGGCAATCTTAAAAGAAAATCTGTTAGAGTCTGCGAAAGACTTGAGACTGGGGCAGAGGTTCACTTTCCAGCAGGACAACGACCCTAAACATACAGCCAGAGCTACAATGAAATTGTTTAGATCAAAGCATATTCAAGTGTTAGAATGGCCCAGTCAAAGTCCAGACCTAAATCCAATTGAGAATCTGTGGCAAGACTTGAAAATTGCTGTTCACAGACACTCTCCATCCAATCTGATAGAGATTGAGCTATTTTGTAAAGAAGAATGGGCAAAAATGTCACTCTCTCTAGATGTGCAAAGCTGGTAGAGACATTCCCAAAAAGACTTGCAGTTGTAATTGCAGTGAAAGGTGGTTCCACAAAGTATTGATTCAGAGGGGCTGAATACAAATGCACGCCACATTTTTCACATATTTATTTTTTTTTAAATTAAAAACTATTTATCATTTTTTTTTCTACTTAACATTTATGTGCCACTTTGTGTTGGTCTATCACATAAAATCAAATTACAATACATTTATGTCTTTGGTTGTAACATGACAAAATGTGGAACATTTCAAGGAGTGTGAATACTTTTTCAAGGCACTGTATGCCTCACAATTAGCATATGCACATTGGTGGTTTTTTCCACAGTCAGACATTGCTGCCCTGGCCACAGAGGCAGCAGTGGTCTCCTGCTAATGGCCCGTGCACATGACCAGAAAATTGTACAAAAAATATTACTTTCAAAGCGATTGTATATGATGATCTGATTGTTAATACACAGCTTTCAAGAGCCAATCATGTCAATTCATGCAAAATTATCTGATGGCACAAGCAAATAAAATGTTCTCGTACGATCCTAGATTGTACCATTTTCGTTTAATCAATACAGTTGATGTTCGAAAATATAATACAAATACACTACAACACATTACATCACTTCCGAAACTGTAATCTGTCATACAAGAATTTTCTTAACTTTAGTAAGCTCTTCATCTTCGATATGAGACTAGCATGGAAAAAAAAAGGACGATCATTCGTCCAAAAAGTTCACTGTGTGTGTTAGAAAAGGTTATCCAAGCTTATACATCAGAAATCTCTCCGTAGCTCTAAGGGCACCATTATTATGGCTACATTTTAAAAAATGTAGAAACCTCCCACCAAAATTCTGAGCCAAATCCTCAAACAATCCTACTTGGGGCAATCCAAATCTTACATATTTTTGATTGTACTCATGGGCTAATGTGGTCTTGAAATATGTGCATCAATATCCACTGGGCTTCATTAAAGTGGTTGTAAACCCTTACTTATACCCAGTGAAGTGACTGGCCTCAAGTGATACTTAGAGATGAAACGATTCCTCCTACATAAGTTGTACCTGTTTATCTGCAGCAATCTCTTCTCTGCATCCATTCAAAGTCCAGAATGTATAAAGCTTGTCTGAGCTGTTAGAAAGAAAGGGGTGGGTAGCTGAAGTCACATGCCTATAGAGCTCAGTAAGGAAAGCTCTGAGAGCTGATTGGGGGAAAGGGTCACATCCCTCTTCATACAACGCACAGGAACAGCGCTGAGGCTGTCAATCAGCTGGAGCTCCCTCCCCTGTCATCATTCTCTTGGTGTCATAAAAACGTGTCAGAAGTGATTCATGCTGATAGCAGAGGAATGAAGCAGTAGATAGAAATTACACTTAGTGCCGGTTCACACATATGCGTTGTCAGACATCGCATGCGATTCATACTGGACTGCCGTGCAAATCACATGCAATGTCTGTGCAATGGAAATTCAGCCATACAGATTGCATGGCAGAATTTGCATCGCATTCAGACCAAAGTCACACAGGACCCTTTTTTTGGCCCGCACCAGAATTGAATCACATTGGGTGTTCATATGTGAACTAATCTGTGGGTGTCATTAATTTTGTATTGACACTCCCATCAGTTCGCATATGGCAGTGTGAACTGCTTGCGAGTCGGGTCCGCAGTGGATTTGCAGAGTTCCCGCATCGCACTAATGTGAACTGGCACTCACTGCACTTAATTGAGACAAGTAAACAGTATAGAGCACAGGTGTCAAACACAAGGCCCGTGGGCCGAGTCTAGCCCGCCAGGCCATTTCATGTGGCCCTCGCACCCAGGGCTTTTTTTCCAGCTGGAAAGTGGTGGAACTCCGTTCCACCACCTCTGGCTCTTGCGGATCCCTGCCTACCCTGCATGGACTCACGGCAGGGTACAGCAGTGCTGACCAATGATCTCCCTGCAAGTGAGAGACGCGAAGCCAACTACACTGCCAGGAAGCACTAGAGCCAGGCAGATGAGATGTGAGGAAGCTTTCTGGGGGGTGGGCACTTTGTACTTCACGCACTCCTGAACTCTGCACGCTGCATACTTCTTATCTCTTCACTCTGTACATAGCGCACCCTTAAACACTGCACACTGTATGTCATACACTCCTCAACCCTGCGTATGCATGAACTCTACACTCTGTACACTACTGTACATACTCCTGAGTATCTAAGTAGATGCATAGTCTTACAGACACAACCGGCCCCTTGAGGACAACCCTAATGCTGATGCGGCCCACAATGAAATTGCGCTTGACACCCCTGGTATAGAGGGATGTATGTTGTTCATATTTCATGTCTGAGGTTTACAACTTCTTTAAGTCTTTTTCTGCATTGTAGTGAGATTTGGTGGTGCTTAATATTTGGCCTTCTAATTATCGCCAGCTCTTACATGTTGGTGAATTTGGAATTGAGAGATGTACTCTTTCAACCCTCTCCATTTGTTAGTGAATTATCAGCATTGAGGCTGCGCTGGCAGCTATTTCCAGTGCAGCCCCAATGCATAGACAAGGCCAACTGTCTTGCTTCCTATAGTGACAGTTCACACCACAGCACTGCACAGGAATGCATAGAGTACATTTTTTCAGTGCAGCTGGTAGTGAACCAAGGCATCGCAAAGCCATTGCAGTGAATAGAACTCTATTGCTACACGTGACATTTCAATAAAGTTCTGTAAAATAAAATAAAAAAAACAGTAGGACTGTCACATCACCACTGTGTCTCATGGCGCACAGCAGTGTGAACGCACCCTTTAAACGTTATCTCTAGATTTTATAGTGTACTACATATTACGTAGATTACCTTTATACCCAGATTTTTCACTGGCTTCATAGCCCTGATACACAAACAACACTCACAAAAATCATTCATAGGAACAATAACATTTTTTATTGTCATTTTAGAGTCATATCCAGCTTTAGTCATATCCAGCTTCTGTGACCATAGCAGGATTAATGTTTACTGGTAACATCTATTGTTCTAATGTCTTGCTTCATTTTTATTCATCAGATCATTTTTATTGTATGCTTTTTATTTCGTTTTTATCTATTTCTTTTTTCTTTATACCTATTATTATACAAACTTTTTCAAGAACACATGGTAATAGTACATATGAAATGTTGAAATACAAATACAGATTTTAGGAGACTTATTCTTGTTGAAGGAAAATCAAAGAACATGCGTAAAGAAGAAAAAGAGGAGGGGGGTACAGATCCACATAGCAAGTGAAAGTACGATCTTTTCAGTGTGGTATTTGTAGTACAGTAATCCCCCGCTCCATCGCGGTTCAGTTTTTGCGGTCCCGGTAATTCACGTTTTTTTTTGTAATGTTATTTTACTATATAAATCATTAAAAATGAAATATTTTTGTGTTTTCCATAGCTCTTGCTATGTCTCTTAGTATCTTTTATGTGTTTAAATGAGTTTCTATTGTTTTAAAAGTGTGTTTAAAGACCTTAAAATGCTTTTACATGTACAGTGACAGTAAAAAAAACATGCCTACAATGCATTTTAATAGGGTTTTTCTATTTCGCGGAATTTCACTTTTCGCGGCTGGATCCGGAATGTAACCCCCGCAATGGAGGGGGGTTTACTGTATAGCCTTCAGTTCATTTCGGTTGGGTAAATCACAATGGAATATATCTACATAACAAGAGAGAAGATCCTGTCCAGTGATACCATATACCACTTCCATTCTTATTTTATTCTTGTGCAAAATTGCTCTGTATAACCAAGTACAAGTGCAATCTGATCTGCTTAACCACTTCAGCCCCAGAAGGTTTTGCCCCCTTAACCAGTTCAATACAGGGCACTTTCACCCCCTTCCTGCCCAGGCCAATTTTCAGCTTTTAGCGCTGTTGCATTTTAAATGACAATTGCGCGATCATGGTCATGCAACACTGTACCTAAACCATTTTTTTCCCCACAAATAGAGTTTTTGGTGGTATTTGATCACCGCAAGTTTTTTTCTTTTTTGCTAAACAAATAAAAAAAAGACCGAAAAGTCTGGGAAAAAAAAGTTTTTTTGTTTATGTTATAAAATTTTGAAAATAAATGTTTTTTCCTGCACTGATGAGGCCGCACTGACAGGCACTGATGGGGTGGCACTGATGATGAGGCACTAATATGCAGCACTGATGGGCACTCATAGGCGACACTGATATGCAGCATTGATGGGCACTCATAGGTGGCACTGATGGGCACTGATAGGTGGCACTGATAGGCGGCACTGATGGGCATTAATAGGCAGCACTAATAGGCACTAATAGGCGGAACTGATGGACACTGATAGGTGGCACTGATGGGCACTGATAGGTTGCAATGATGGGCACTGGTGGGCGGCACTGATAGATGGCAATGATGGGCAGCACTGATGAGGAGGGCACTGACAGGCTCCCTGAGCACTGATTGGCAACCCCGGTGGCATGGGTGGGCATCCCTGGTGGCCATGGGTGGGCAATCCCTGATGGCTCTAGTGGCATCCCCCAAGGGTCTGCATTGGTAACCAATGCTCTGATTACCAGCACAGCCCCCCTCCCTGTCAGGAGTACTGCCAATCGCCTGGCAGGCGCGAACTGAGGAAAGCCGATCAATGGTACTTCCTATTTACTATGTGACCAGCTGTGACACACCGCACGATCGATCGCCACTCTGCGCGCGCCCCCCGCGCCCCATCATTTTAGGCCAATTTGTATTCTGCTACGTATTTTTGGTAAAAAAAATCCCAATAGGGGTAATTTGATTGGTTTACTCAAAAGCTAACGCGTCTACAAACTAGGGGACGGATTTATGTCACTTTTATTTATTCATTTTTACTAGTAATGCCGGTGATCTGCAAATTTTAGAGGGACGGCGACATTGCGGCGGACAGATCGGACCCCAACTGACATTTTTGACACTTTTGGGGGGACCATTGACATTACTGAGTAATCAGTGCTAAAAATATGCACTGTTACTATAATAATGACACTGGCAGGGAAGGGGTTAACCCAGGGGCGATCAAAGGGTTAATTGTGAGCCTAGGGGGTGTTTTCTAACTGTATGGAGGAGGGATTTGTGGAATCAACACAGAGACCTGTGATCCTAAATAGGATCATTCCAGAGAGAACAACGGTCTTCAGCTGACCACTGTTCTCTCTCCACAGGAAGCGATTATGGGTGCCCGGCGGTTCATGCACCCGAGCCAGCCTGCCGCAGTATATCTGCGGTGGGTGGTTGGTACGGTAAGTAGTTAAAACACCTCAGTATATACAAAATACATTTTCATGAGTTACAATCATTACAGTTTTTTGAATAACAAGAAAAGAGATTGGTATGTATTGTACAGAGATAAATGAAATATAGCTATACTCCGGGAATGAGACACTCTCTGCCTTCGCAGTAGGGCTCCCGCACTGCAAGGGTTAAAGGCTTGTTTAGTCCAGGGGTATATGCATAAGGTGTATTACTTACCTCCAGCGCTGTTTTCTCTGGGTATGTGTGCTCCGTTGACATTGTCACTTGCAGTGCAGGGCTATTAACCCTACATTGTACATGAGGAGGTGACCATGCAACCGCTGGCTGAAGCTGCTTAGAGAAGACAATGTGGGGGACTGTTCTCACGGGTTGAGGAAGCTTGCCAAAGCCAGGAATAAGGTAAGTATTACACCTTATGCCTACACCCCTAGACTATATGAGAATTTAATCTGGGGGATGGGGAGGAAAGAGCCCACTGCAAGGGTAGATATTGTTGCATTCCCAGTGTTCAGCTTTAAGATACATCTGCCTAAAATGTTTGTTATCCTAAAACAAAAACAGATCCCATTCCCTTAAAGCATAAATAACAGCACAGTGCTGTGTAGTTTGGCCCCTTTTATCACCTAAAATACCTGGCTGATCCTGGCTGGCTATATACTCCCCCCTGTAAACTGATCACGGTATATTATGGCTGCTGAGCCCTGACACCGTGGTCAGTTTACGTGCCTCCATCATCCACAGTCCTGCTCTGTCCTTCTTTGCCCCCCCCCCACCCTCTTCCCTGCCTGTCTGCTCTGTGTCAATGCCTGCCCCTTCCCCTCCTGCTACTACTATAACTACAATAAAAACCTCCCATTCCTTCTGTAACATAACATCATGTGCCCCTGTGTCTGTATAATATAAAAAAATATGGCAATCTGTATCTATATCAGAGCGTCTCCTGGCGCTCACGTGACTCCTCGGCTCTCTCCTCCCCAGCTGACATCAGTGGCAGGGCTCGGCCCTGCCTGATATAGTTGTCAGTCGGGCAGAGGAGAGAGCCGAGGAGTCACGTGAGCGCCAGGAGATGCTCTGATATAGGAATAGATCTGTATATTTTTTATATAACACAGACACAGGGGCACATAACATTATGTTACAGAGGGGATGGGATGTTTTTATTGTGTTGACTTAAAACCACTTTAAGTTAAATTTCATAAAAGTGACATACCACATCTAATTTAAAGCATTCGTTCACTCTGGAAAAAAAAATTAAAAGTTAGCAGCAAAAAATACTGTAGCTGCTGACTTTTAATAAAAGGACACTAACCTGTCCAGGGATCCAGCGTTGTTGGTTCTTTCAAGCATGGCTGGTTCTTTCAAGCCTTCGGGTTCCAGGCACCGGCATCCTAACTGTGGGTAGCCAGCTATGCTGCTTTTGACTTCACAAACGGCTGCTCACTGCTCATGGTTGAGCCCCGCTGGCTTTGTAATGGTCCTGCAGTCTTATAGGACCTGTGACGTGTCCTCGAAGACTGCGGGGAGGGGAGAACTTCCACTCGGACCACCTAAGTGGGCGTGGGTACCTGTCAAAACTAGGTACCCCCTAAAAAAATTGGCATGCCAAATATGGGAGAGGAAAGGGGGAGGAGGAGTTAAAGCGGAACTTCCCCTTTTGGGTGAAGTTCAGCTTTAAGTGTAGCACTCTCCAAGATAGGTTTCTAGGTCAATTTAGTTATTTTTGACTTCACTGTAATCAGTGAAGCGTTTTGATTGCTTTGGACTGTTCTGGATTCCACTGGTTGTGGGTTTGATTGTTTCTCCCTGCATTCTGGAGATTTCAGAATTCAGTGGGCTGTAAAGGCAAATCAGTAACCTGAATATTTATGTTGTCTCAACCAATTCCTGGGTAGGGGTGCCCAGTAGGTGGCTGGGAGTGCATAAATAGTCTGGAATCTGAGGCAGCGGGGTTTTTGTCCAGGAGGAGAAGTTCCCAGCCTGAATGGCTGCTGTCCTTCCAGGCAACCCAGCTGAAATCCCACTCTTCGTTCATCAAGGTCCCAACTTCTGCTGAGATGGAGGGCCTGTTTGCTGAGAATTGTTGCAGCTATACCAGAGATTTACCTGAGGATCCAGTCTGAGAGTTCACTAAGGAAAGTCTGTTGGATATTGGTGGCATCCAATTATCCAAGGACACTGTGAGTACAGACCCCCATGCAGGATCCTGGTGACAGCTGCTGTTACTACCCTTTGTGCACTATGGTATCTCAGTGCCGTCCATCTCCTGGGCAATTACTAACCACCTCCCACCCGGCCATTGTACATATACGGCCGGGTGGGAGTCTCGTCCTTCTGAATGGACGTTCCGGAACGTCCTTCAGAAGGAGCGAGATCGCGCCGCCGCGTGCACGCGCAGCGGCGCGATCTCGATGTGCCTGTGTCCCTCGGACACAGCGCAACAAGATACGTCAGGAGGGCCCTGTGATTGGCCCTCCTGATCACATGACGGCTGTGTCCAATCACAGCCGTCATGCAATGTAAATACAGCCGTTGTAACGGCTTCGATCTCTTCTCCTCCCTGACAGATCCTGTCAGGGAGGAGAAGAAGAGGATCGATACTGGAGCTGGGGTGATCAGTGAGTATTTCTAAGTACTCACTGATCACAGGGGGGGTCTGTGCTGGTAATCAGAACATTGATTACCAGTGCAGCCCTGGGGGGGTGGGGTGCCACTAGAGCCACCAGGGATGCCCACCCATGACCACCAGGAATGCCCACCATGGCCACCAGGGATGGCAAACAGCCTGCCAGTGGTGCCCTCCTATCAGTGCTGCCCACCAATGCCATATATCAATGCTGCCCACCAGTGCCCGTTATTGCCATCCACCAGTGCCGCCCACCAGTGCCCATTATTGCCCACCAGTGCTGCCTATCAGTGCCCATCAGTGCCCCCCATCAGTGCCAATCAGTGCCGCCCATCAGTGCCGATCAGTGCCACCTATCAGTGCCCATCAGTGCCACCGATCAGTGCCCATCAGTGCTGCCTATCAGTGCCCATCAGCGCTGCCTATCAGTGCCCACCAATGCTACATATCAGTGCTATCTATCAGTGCCACATATCAGTGCCCATCAGTGCTGCATATCAGTGCTACCTATCAGTGCCCATCAGTGCTGCATATCAGTGCCACCCCGTCAGTGCCACCCAATCAGTGTCTCCTCATCAGTGCCTGTCAGTGCGGCGTCATCAGTGCTCATCAGTGCAGGAAAAAACGTATCTATTCACAAAATTTTATAACCTAAACAAAAAAACGTTTTTTTTTTTTTCAAACTTTTCTGTCTTTTTTTATTTGTGCACCAAAAAAGAAATAACCTGGCAGTGATCAAATACCACCAAAAGAAAGCTCTATTTGTGGGGAAAAAATGACACAAATTTGGTTTAGGTACAATGTTGCATAACCGCGCAATTGTCATTCAAAATGCAACAGCGCTAAAAGATGAAAATTGGTCTGGGAAGGAAGGGGGTTTAAGTGCCCAGTATTGAGGTAGTTAAAGGACTGGTCCAAAGAGTAGCTACAAAGTGAAGAGTGTCCTCTTATTCTTGCTCAGTGTTTCTGGAGTATCCCACTGCTCCCTGCACTCTATTCCAGTTATTCAGCAATAAATTTAAAAGAAAAGCAACCCCTAGAGCTGATCATTGAGCCAGAGAGAGAGTAAGAGACTGTTGTTGTGTGCCTGGCTGCTGTTACTCGGGAAAAGAACCTGGGACAATACAGTAGGCCCTTTTGGAGGTGATCTCTACATAAGTAAAAATAAATGCACAGCAAAAGATTTGTTTTGGCCGATCTAATAATAAAAGAAAATGTTTTGTACTTTTTTTTTAATTTAAGATTTGCTTTTCTTAGAATTCTCAGTAATTTGCAGTGTGACCCAGAAATGGTTTTAATTTTAGAATGTTAAGAGGAAGCTGTGACAGAACTTCTGCTGTACAAAAATCTGCAGTACAGAAGGGTTATTTCACTTATTAGACATCAGATGCTTTGATTAAAGTAATACTGAAGTCACATTTTTTATTAAAATGTAAAAAGATGTTATCCTAAAATGATGTGCGCAATAACATTCCGCAGAGCGGTCTGTCACCTTTTTTTTGGTGGTCCCCCGCCGACGCTGTCTGCTGCTTCTTTAACTGAGTGCCCTCATAGCTAGATCTATGCTATGGGGGGACCTGTGCACCCCTGAGCCGGTCTGTATGTGTCCATAGATACACACAGTAGGGGTCCCCCCCCCCAATCCCCTCTCACAGGATTTGACTGACAGCAGCGGGAGCCATAGGCTCTCAATGTAGTCTGTGAATTGAGGGAGAGTGGGGCTGCTGGCAGGGACAACGCTAGTCCATGTATACTAGGCTTTAGGCATATTGCTTGGACCGTGTTTGTACTTAGCTTGTGTTTATCCTCATCCTTTTATTGCTGCTAATGTCAGTTATTGTTCTATCTACCTTTTTGGAATTAGTTTGTTTGAGTTAAGAGGGAAGCCACTGCAACCGCTAGCCGCTGCTCTGCTCGCACTTGCAGTGTGACCGGGTACTACAAAATCCTCCTTGGGACAGAAAAAAAAAAATGCCTGCCAACTGGTGCCATACTACCCTCTGGAAAGCGATCCAGCATGGTTTCCTTTTGGAAGCAGTAAGCAATGCTGCCAATGTGAATGAAACCTTAGCCGACTGTCACTCCTGATAACACAATTGGGTTGATTTATTAAAGGAAAATTGACCGTTTACTTTGCATGGGAATTTTCACTTAGCTTAGTGAATGTGGTGAAAATTCACTTTGCAAACGATACCTGATCAGTATTTTTGTTTGCACATGATTGGGTGATGGACGTCAGCAGAGCTTCACCTCATTCACTAAGCTAAGGGACAGTTAGGCAGGCCATAGACGATTCGAATTACGTACGATTTATCGTTCGATAAACGAAAGCGCAACTCGTGCACATCATCGAGTGTACCATCAATGTGAGCCGAAAATCGTACGACAAAACACTATTTTTTGTGCCTTTTAACCACATCTCTACCGGACACACTCCCTACTGTTCTGTGTTTTGTTAGGCGAAATCATACAACTCCCCCACTAATGATACGAAATTCGGCCGATTTTCGCAAAAAAACCCAACATGTTGGATATGTGAATTTTTGCTGTCGTACGAAAATCGAACGTTTTACATACCACACTAACGATACGAAAATCGTTCGATAACACTGCCATTTACGATTTTCGAACGAAATTCGAATCGTCTATGGCCTGCCTTAGTTCCCTTGCAAAGTGAACAGCCTATATGCCATTAGTAAATTAACCCTAGTGGCTGCTGGATTTTTAGGTCCCCCCTTACATGCACAGCCAGACAACAGGCATTTTCAGACATTCACTCAGTAGGCACAAACCAGTCTAGTGTGCTTTGTTTTTGGTCAGGGCCATCTTACCGAATGGGCATGCTGGGCAGTTGACCGGGGGCCCCACTTGCCCGGGGGGCCCAGCCCCAGTCAAGCATTATTCCAGATTCCTGTGTGCATTCCGCCACCAAACTTAGCAGGTGGCAAGCGCCTGTCGGCCCTGCGCTGCTGCCAGGCCACTTGGCCCGTGGAGGGGGAGCCCATATCTGCAGGAATGCCTGTCCGCCTCCATGGGAACAGGCACACACAGGACAATCGAGTCTGACCCCCGTCTGTGTGTGTGTTCATCAGACCCAACTTGGAAGCTGTCATTAGCCTGGCACTGCTGTACCAATAAATATCGCCTTATCAATGATTTGCATTTTTATTCTCGTGGGTGATTCTGTAGGCAGGGCCCCAGCGCACTGCATTGCCCGGGGGCCTATAATGCTCTTAAGGTGCCACTGTTTTTAGTTTATTAGGGGATGAACTTGGATAGGGATGGGAAGGTATGGGATGCCCAGAACATCACTATGCTGCCCTCCCGTGGAATTAAGACCCGGTTCACACTGATGCGAGTGCCGGGTTCGCATGTAATGTCGGAGCGCACTGCTCCGACATTACATGCGATCAGCTGTGCGGTGCGAGTTTAGCCATACAGTTTGTATGGCTAAATTCGCATCGCACCCGGTGCAAACACGCACAGGAGGCATTTTTGCAGCCGCATCAGGATCGGATCGCACAGCGGTTCACACTTGTGCGATCCCATCCTGTGCGAACTGCACGATCGCACTGCGATATGCGATCAAACTGGGGGTGTCGTTAAGATTACATTGATACCCCCAGCGGATCGCATATGGCAGTGTGAACTGCCGGGGGTGCGTGTGCGATGCGGGAACAGGCTGCGAATTCGCAGCCTTCCCGCATCGCAATAGTGTGACCCGAGCCTAACAGACCAGCTTTCACACCTACACACAGCTGCATCCTGATTGTGGGGAAAACATACAGGAATCAGGAGAGATCACCTGACCATCATTCTCCATCAGTGTTCAGCTTGCTGCATCTCACAGGATCAAATCCCAGCAGATACCGTTCACAATATATGTATATATCTATGGGAGAGTGTAATCGTGATTAACCCTTGACGACAGTGGAGTGCGGGACCTTCCTGGCTGAGGGGTCTACCCTAAATACCCTGGTTACCCCTGTAGGGGTGCCGCCCTCTGGTGAGTGTGGGAGTTATCGAGATGGGAGCACTGGTTTCCTCACTTTTTAAAATAGGATTCGTTCCTACACCTACCATTTTATATGAACTTTTTTTACTGGAGTATTCAAATCCAATTCATACATATTATTATATGTGTATATATAATTTCTAGTTCACTTTTCTCACTAATTCACCTGTTATACTGAATTAGTATATCTGAGATCTTTCTCCCCTCTCGGATCACTTCATAATATTTATTTTCTCTGCCAACCAAATCGGCTACACCTAGCAAATCGGCTAGTTTGTCCACATTTATTTCTGATTACAATATATTATTTTTTTTACTATATCTTTATCACTTGATTTTTCTAAAACTCACCTATTTATTCATATGGTCATATCATTTTCTTTATATATTTATTATATATATATATATATATATATATATATATATATATATATATATATATATATATATATATATATATATGTATATATATATATATATATTTATATCTTATACGGTCACTGTCACCTTATTGCACTTATTCACTAATATTTATTATTGTGCATTTATTTCTATTCATTTATTCATCAATATTTATTACTGTGTATTTTTATATTGCATCATTTACTGTTTTTAGTCATTGGTTTATTGTATTTATCCATATTTCTCTTACCCAAAAAAAACACAATACCAATAACAACAACTATAGTCATGCAGTTCAAGAAAATGTTTTGACACAGGTTGATTTACTACAGGCCATTTGGCTGTTTACTTTGCAGGGGTAATTGCACTTTGAAAGGGAAATATCCCCAAGGCTTAATAAATGTGGTAAAATTTTACTTTGCAAAGAATATGTAATAACATGCAAGGACAAGTTAAAAAAACTGTATCCTTGATTGCACATGGTTGGATAATGAAAGTCATCAGAGCTTCACCCCATTTACTAAGCTATGAGAAAAATTCCTCAGGCTTGGCTTTACTAAATCAACCCCATGCATTTCAAGGCATAGTAAAGCTGGCCATACATGAATAAAAGTCTACCGATCGACCTATGTACAACCGTCCTGCTGGATTTTAGCTGCTCAATCAGTGCTACAGGCATAGGTGTGCCCAGCCTATTGTATTAGGGTGTGCACCGGAAAGCTCAAACACACATCCTTTTCTCTGCAGCCTCAGCTGCACTGGACATTGAATGAATGGGAAGTGCTCTGTGCTGAGCAATTTCCTGTTCAATCACAAACTGAAGCATAGTAAACACTTACTTATTTAGTAAGTAAAACACTTTACTATGTCTCAGCTATGAATGAACTTTGTCAGTAAGTTTATTCCCTGTGTTCATTTAGAAAATGAAGGTGGCCATTAAATGACATATTGACTAGCCCCTTCCTCTGCTCTCCATCCTGAAACATGTTCTCAGCAGACAGGGAGAGAGGAGAGGAAAGAAGCCAGCAGCACTTCAGGGGGCACAACACGGGGAAAGCCTGGGCAGTAGGGGAAATCTGCACTGCACAAATTGATAAGGGTGTGCCCAGCCACATCTGACGCACCCCCTGCACACGCCTTTGGCTACGGGCTATAGCCTGCATTGCTGTTCAGTGTATTCTAATGGTTGGGCTGTCTCTACACTGCCAGAATTCAATAGCTCAGCAGAAGGATTTCCCCATCCACCTCGAGTGTGTGTATGGTCGAATTGCATCCATTTTTTTGTTCAACCCGTTAGTTGAACAAAAAAATATACTCTTCTATGGCCAGCTTACGTGTGCTCATATACATTATGATTATGCCACATGGTCCAGTCCTCAAAGGATTTGAACCCAAGTCAAACTTCCAGGCTGTGCCCTGAACAGTAGAATTTGGTTATTGTACAAATATAGAGACCTCATTGTCTTTATCTTTTCTGCAACTGTTGCTGTTTATCTGTTTACCAATTTATACAAATTGGCTGGTGGCAATTGTTTTTTATTTAAATAAAGGAAAATTTTTATCATACCTGACATAGCTGTACTGAAGCTACACATTTTTGTCACAAAAATTACGTCTAGTTTTCAATGGCTTCTCATGAACAGTGGCGGCTGGTGCTCCTTGGGTCGGGGGGGGGGGAGGGCGGCAGACCCCCCCCGGACCACACCAGGCTGCACACCCATCCCTCCCCCCGGACCACAGCTAGACAGGAGAGGACAGGACAGGAGAGGACAGGACAGGAGAGGACAGGACAAACCAGACAGGACAGACAGGCAGGACCCCCCCCCCCCCTGCTCACTCACCCTGCCTGGATGCAGCAGCAGGTGGTGGCGGCTTTGGCTTCTTCCCTCTGTCTTCTGCATCTCCTCCCTCCTCCTCCATGCCCAAAGGTCTCAAAACCTGCTTCCTGATTGGCCAGGAGGAGAATCCGTGTGACAATAGCGAATTTTCATTCGCTATTGTCACACAACTGGGTGGGCTTGGGGCGACTGCTCTGCACCCCGAGCCCACCCTTTCTTTTAGCCTGTGAGAGCCTCTGGCTCTAATCACATGGTTAAAAAAAAAAAAGCCCCATTGAACTCCATGCGTCCGGTGCCCCGCATGTAGATTAGGGGGCTGGACACATGGATGGGGGGGGGGCCGCATATGACCGGCCACCTCTGCTCATGAATATAACTGATGTTTATCATATAATGCTAGAAGCTTTGAATAAAAAAAAGACTTAATAGCTGCTTCTAGATATCCAATCCCAGAGAACAAGAGCAGAGAAATGAATAAAAAAATGAAAGTGGCAGTCAGTAAATATTTGGCACTTGTAAGAAAGCATGGGAAAGAAGCTTCCTTTGGCCAATGACAAGCCTAGAAGGTTAAAATATTAAATGCAAACAAAATTAGAATGGTCATGGGACTTTAAAGCGGAGTTCCGGCCCCAAAATCGACATCGTCGATTTTGGGCCATCCGCTTGCCAGTAGGCAAGTGGTTATAGTCCCATAACCTTTCTAGTTTTGTTTGTATGCATATTAGGGATGGAGGCATGCCACTGTGGATGCTGCAGGGTCACAATCCTTTTACTATGTATAAAATATTACATGGCCTGTACTTTTTATGCACATTTGCATAACAGGCTTATGGGACATATGATGACTTGGGTTGTAGCGACAACGTTTGTGTAGCATATTTCCTTATGGTTTTCTAGCAACTATCAAACCAATTTTCCTACCTGCCAATTGGTGCTGCCAATCTAATTCTAACATAGTAAAAGCTTAAAGTAGAACTAAAGGCAATACTTTTTCATTTTGGGAAAGGTATACCCATCTTTTTTTTTTTTTTATCCATGTCCCATTGGGAAGATTTCTCTCCACTTCCTGTTCCATAGTCAGAACAGGAAGTGAAAGGAAATGCCTCCAAAATGAGGTTCTCCAGAACTAGTGTCTCCACAGAATGATTTCTACTCTAATCCTGTTGGGACGACAACCAAAAATGTGTGATTTTTGTTTCACTTTTTTTGATAGCTGTATGAAAGATAAATAGAGAGGGTGAATCTATAGAATGGTTGCACAGACAGCAATAAAACAAAAACTGACAGGGGTTATAACCTCTCTCCACTCCAAAGCTAAAATACCATGCTTTGCCTTTGTTATCATTTAACTACTTGCTGACCTCCTGCCCGCAATGTACTGCAGACGGGAAGCCACTGTAGGCAAAGCAACCTACTATTATGTCACTGCCTGCTTCCTGGTTTAGGGGCTTGCATGCGTGCCCCCCCCCCCCAATGTGCATCTGTCAGCAAGTCCTGGCCAATGATTCACTGCCAGGATGTGTTGATCGGCTGTGGACATTCACAGGGATGAGAAATTAAAACATCATTAGTAAAAGCAGCTCGCTGTACACACATTACATATAGTTAGGCACATATTTAACCTCTTGATCACCCTAGATGTTAACCCCTTCCCACCCAGTTTCATTAGTACAGTTGCAATGTATAATTTATCACTGATCACTGTAACAATGGCACCAGTGATGTCAGTGGCAGTTAGTCAGTTCCCCCCAGTGTCAGTTAGTGTCAGATTGTTCGCCGCAATATCTCAGTCCCATTATAAGTCGTTGATTGCCTCCATTAGTAGTATGGAAAATAAAATTCCAGTATATATACAATAGTTTGTAGACGCTTTCACGCGAACCAATCAATATAAACTTATCTGGATTTTTTTTTTTTTTTTTTTTCAAAATCTTTATTTAAAGTACCTGGCATACACCTAGCATAAATCACACTAGAAGGATACAAGCATGAAGTCACCCCAGAAAGGTCCTGAACAACAGAAGATATAATATCAGTTATAGGTACCATGAAGTGCAGAGGCTTCCTTTCCGGAACACCCAGCAATAACAAAATCACCAGGGCTTAAAGTGGAGTATGAGGGGTCGTCTCTCCTAGATCAGGTTGTCGCTGCTCCCATGAATGCACAGGATAAAGCATTTTTCACAATAAATCAAGTGCAAGGATAAGGTAAGGACTAGTGAGAGGAAGGGATGAGAGAGGAACAGTTGGCGGGAGGGGGAAAAACAAAATAAAGGGGGGGGGAGTAAGAATGTTGGAGTTGCCGGCAGAGGGGTGAAGGGCACCGAAGGAGGGACATTAGTATACAGTGTCTTAGTATGCACAGGATGAGAAGAGGGCCTTCCCTTCTTCCAAGAATGTGAATATGTTCCAATGGACCCAGGTTTTGGAGTAAGCCTTTTGCCTGTTTTGGGCAGAAAGTAACAGGTTTTCCGTCTTGTTCACCTCTCCAATATTCGAGAGCCAGAATGAGACCAAGGGAGGTCGTAAGTCTCTCCAACGCAGTGCGATGCATGATTTGGCAGCAATAAAGAGGTGGCGTAGAACTGATTTGTTGTACCTTTTCTCAGAAATATTTGAGACATGCAGAAGAAAAAGAGCAGGTCCTCTGCAAGGATGTAATCCGTGAATTTTTGAGAAATGCGATCTTCCAGAAGCATTCTAACTTTGGACAGGAGCAAAAAACATGTAGTAAAGTCTTCTTTTTTTCCTGACATCTCCAGCAACTGTCAGGGGTTGAGAGAGAGTATTTATGAAGTATTGAGGGCATACCATCCTGTAAGAAGTTTAAAATTGGTTTCTTGGGCACGTGTACAGATGATTTTAAAGCAAAACCGATAATCAGCCTATGCTGTGCCGGAGAAAAAGTTCTATTTATTGTCAGTTCCCAGTTCCGTATGAAGGGGGGAGCATAGCCATCAGGTGGAGCAATCAACTGAGCATACATGTGCGAGAGGGGATAGGGAAGGGGACCCATCCCCTCACAAAGTTGTTCAAAGGGAGTTGACTGTCATTGGAAACTTTCCGGGGGAGGAAGTGAGTTCAAAAAGTGTAGGAGCTGTAAGGCACTCCAAAAGTCAAAATGGTAGCAACCCCTCGGAGAAGTCAACGCTGATATCAAGGGCCAATGGGTGGATCCCAGGAAATGCGAGGCTTGGTATTATTGCGAGTCTAGAAGTGCACAAAATTGTCGCCCTTGCTTTCCCGGGAGAAAAGTGAGTGGTTTTTTGTTGGCTGGAATGTGCCTAGACTGCACACGAATTTTCTCACCCAACAAAAAATCTACTTCAGAAGTGATGTCATGTGTTGGATTGCTTTCTTTGTGTTTTTTCTTCACTGAGTATGCCCAGACTTGCTCACAAGATTTTTCCCTGTCGAAATCTGTACTGACTGCACGAAAATCGGCCGTGTTTTGACGGCCAACAAAAATGTTATAGTCTGCACACCAGATTTTTTTCGGCGAAAAGTCGGAGTCGGTTGTCGGAAGCATCATACTAACAAGCCGAAAATCGGCAGATCGGACGTTGGCCGAAAATTCCCTGCCAATTTTGGACGCGTGTGTACGGGCCTTAAGTCTTTTGTGGGCCTAAATAAAATTGACTAGCAGGGCATTAGTTTGCTTAAAAAACTCAGAGGGTATACGAATTGGCAATGCTTTAAAAAGATATAAAAATTTGGGAAAGATTGACATTTTAATGATGTTACATCTACTGAACCAGGAAAAGAGGCCCTGATGTTATTTGGAAAGCAAGGTCGGTACTGTACTAAGCGAACGTGGAATGTTCAGCGCATAGGCTTGGTTCAGTCTGAGTGGAATATATGTGCTCAGATATTTTAAGGCCGAAGTGATCCACTAAATTTAAATTAACTTATAAGGCATCAATGTGGGATGTGGACATGGAGATGCCCATCACCTCTAATTTGGACAGGATCATTTTAAAATTGGAGAGGGAACCGTACTGGTCTAATTCACTTATAAGGTTCGGTAGAGATATAACTGGATTGGTAAGTGAAAAAAGTATGTCATCTGTGTATGCAGATACCTTATGATGACATCAATTTGTTTTTTCTAATTTCTTTTAGTAGATATGTTTTAACTAGTTCTGGACCAGAAGGATTTTCCCCCTTAATGACCAGGCCCTATTTTGCGATTTGGCACTGCGTTATTTTAACGGAAAATTGCACGATCGTGTGATGCTGTACCCAAAATAAAAATGTATCTCCTTTTTTTCCCACAAATAGAGCTTTCTTTCAGTGGTATTTGATCACCTGTGCGATTTTTATTTAAGTTATCACGTCTACAAACTAGGGGAAAGATTTATGTCATTTTTATTTATTAATTTTTTGCTAGTAATTGCGGCGATCTGAGATTTTTAGCGGGACTGCGACATTGCGGCGGACAGATCGGACCCCTAACTGACATTTTTGACACTTTTGGGGGGACCAGTGATAATACTACAGTAATTAGTGTTAAAAATATGCACGGTTACTGTAATAATGACACTGGCAGGGAAGGGGTTAACGCAGTGGTGATCAAAGGGTTAAATGTGAGCCTAGGGGAGTGTTTTCTAACTGTATGGGGGGTGGACTTGTGAAATGACCAAAGAGACCTGTGATCCTATGTAGAAGGATCACAGGCGCTCTGTGATCATTCCAGAGAGAAGAACGGTCAGCTGTGTTTACAATAGCTGACCGTCCTTCTCTCTCAGCGGGGAGCAATCGTGGGTGCCCCGTTGCAATTGCAGCCGCCGGCCCTGTGGATCGGCATCCCCGCTGCCTAGTGGGGGCGGTAGCGCGCCGCCACTGGCGCACGCTCGCCCCCACCGGCGCACGCTCGCCCCCAGCACCACACGTGCGACCGACGTAGAGCTACGTCAGTTCATGTAGGAGAGCCAGCCTGCTGCAGTAAAACTGGTTAAAGCTGAAAGTATAAAAATAGTATTTGTTTTTCAAAATTTTCAATCTTTGTTTGTTTATAGCGCAAAAAAAAAAAAAAATAAAATACCAATGGTGATCAAATACCACCAAAAAAAGGTCTGTGTGAAAACAATGACATAAATTTATTTTGGGTACAGTTTTGCATTAATTATGCATTTGCCAGTTAAAATAGTGCAGTGCTGAATTGCAAAAAATGGCCTGTTCATGAAGGGGGGTACAATCTTCTGGAGCTGAAGTGGTTAATTATTACAGCTCTGTCAAGTAGTAATGTCATACAGAATTGAAAGATTCATTGAGTGTCAGCACTTAGCCCCGATTTGTCATCTAGGGTTAACTTGTATTGGTTCTTCTTGTAGTCGGCTGGAGAAGAATGCTCCAGCAATGTAGAAACCTGTTCACATGATGTAATTATCCTCCAGGGAATGCAGGTGAAGCAACCTGATTGCGCAGTCCAATGGATCATCTAAACATTCCCAGAAATGTGTGAGCACATAACTTGCTGGTATTTCCTTATTTGATGTAATAGATTGTGACTACTAAAAATCGTGTATCCACAGCTCAGTCTGCTGAGAGAACTATAGATGTATCACTTACATGGTTTGAGGACATGGGAGGACAATATATGATTTTTTTTTATCACTGCATTATATTTCTTAGAAATCATGTTCTCACGGTCTACATAAAAACATATTGAAGTGACATTAAACCAAAAGACAAAAATGTAATATATTGCAGCTTACCGATCCTTAACCACTTGCTTACTGGGCGCATATACCCCCTTCCTGCCCGGGCCAATTTTCAGCTTTCAGTCATGCTAGACTCTACCCATATGAATTTTTTATTATTTTTTTTCACACAAATAGAGCTCTCTTTTGGTGGTATTTAATTATCACTGAGTTTTTTTTTTTTTTTTGCTAAAAGCAAAAAAAGACAGAAAATTTGGGGGAAAAAACTGTTTTCATAATTTGTTATAAAATTTTCCAAACGGGTGATTTTTCTCTTTCATTGATGTGCGCTGATGAGGCTGCACTGATGGGCACTAATAGGCTACACTGATGAGCACTGATACTGATTTTTTTCGCCTTCCTCTGGATCAACTGCGGGTATAGGATTGTGTGTATGGGATTGTATGGTTGGGTTTTCAAAACTGTTTTGTTTTTTTTTGGTAGAACCAGATGGACTTGTCTCTTTTTTCAACCTGACTAACTATGAAACATTGATGGGCACTGATAAGGCAGCACTGATGGGCAGTGATAGGTGGCACTGATGAGGCGCCATTGATGAGTCTGCACTTACAGGTGGCACTGATGGGCACTAATAGGCGGTACTGAAGGGCACTGAGAGGTGGCACTGATAGGCACTAATAGGTGGCACTGATAGGTGGCATTGATGAGGCACTGATTGGCAGCTCTGATGGGCACTGATAGGTGGCACTGGTGGGCACCGACTAGCAGTACTGATGGGCACTGGTAGGTGGCACTGGTTAGCAGCACTGGTGGGGACAGCGTTGGACCAATGTCCCTCTTACAGAAGCCGGTGATCAGCTTTATTTTTTTTTTCTTTACTCCTCATGCTGTCAGTGTGAGGGGAAAAAAAGCCTATGACTGTCTTCTGTGTACATCATGTGATCAGCTGTCATTGTCACAGGGTAAAGGGCTGGGACTCGGTGATCACAGAGCTTGCCACCCCCTCAGGGTGCATGCGGGAAGCGCGAGAATGGCAGGACGTCCAGGTACGTCCTTCTGGCATTTTAGGCTCGCACTGTATCAGCCTTTCGGTTTTACCGTGGGCAAGTGGTTAAATGAGGTGGCTTTTCCTTTTCCTTTATTTTCCTTTATTTTCACCTGGTAATACAGTCTGTAACACTTTCTGTCTTAGGCCCCTTTCACATGGGCTGTCCGACCAGGTCCACCTGTTAAGTTTTTCAGGCAGGCCTGATCAGACCCTCCAGTCTACCCTATGAAGTGTCAGATTTCAGAGGTGACAGGTCCGCTGACATACACAGCTATTCGTTCCGATCCTGTCCACAAAATCCAGATGGATGGTGGTCCTATTTTCCATCTATCTGGCGGATCGGATCAGATATGATCGGATTAAACAGGACAGGCAGTTAATTTTCACCGGATCTCTCCATAGAGGAGAGCGGGACTGTGTCTGTCTCCACTCTGCACAGTGAGCGAACACAGGCCTGTCATCCGCCTGCTCAGCGGGGATCAGCGGAGCAATCCCCCCGCTAAGCAAGCGGAGCCCGTCAGGAGGAGGCGCCCAGGTTAAAGGGGCCTTAGTGTGTCTCCACTCTGGATGGAGAAGAAATTCTTGGTCAGCAACACTGTCAGTCTGGGCATAGGGTAATGTTAAGTAATTTAACCACTTGCCGTCTGCTCACTCGAGCACTACTGCGGCAAAGTGGTTGGTTATCGTCTGGCGACGTAGACCTACGTCGCCAGACACTCCCCTCTCTTGGCGGCGCGCGCGCGCCGCCGGAGGCTCGCTCCCGCTGTGTTCAGTCACAGCGGGAGTCGGGCCAGGGGAGGAGCAGCGGCGATCATAGCTGAACCCTGGATCTGTCCTTGTGTCACTCAGTCACCTCCCCCCACACATGTCAGTAAGCACCAGGCATACATTAACCCCTCCCTCTCCAATAAAATTAACCCCTTCCCTGCAGGTGTCATTTTTACAGTAACAGTGCATATATATAGCACTGATTACTGCAGTAATGTCACTGGTACCCCCAAAAGTGTCAAAATTGTCAGTCAAGGGTCCGATCTGTCCGCCGCAATGTCGCAGTCCCGCAAAAAAAAATCGCAGATCGCCGCCATTACTCGTTAAAAAAAAAAAACACCAAAAATGACAGAAATCTTTTCCTTAGTTAGTAAACGCAATAACTTTTGCGCAAACCAATCAAAATACGCTTATTGTGATTTTTTTTTACCAAACATAGGTAGCAGAGAACAAATTGGCCAAAAATGTAAAAAAATTTTGATTTTTAAATTTTTTTGGGGGGGAATTTCATATAAAAAAATGTGAAAAATATTGTTATTTTTTCAAAATTTACGCTCTTTTTTTGTTTATAGCGCATGATCAAAAAATCGCACAGGTGATCAAATACCACCAAAAGAAAGCTCTGTTTGTGGGAAAAAAGGACGTAAATTTAGTTTGGGTATGGCGTCGCACGACCGCGCAATTGTCAGTTAAAGTCGCACAGTGCCGAATTGCAAAAAGTGGCCTGGACGTAAGACAGCAAAATCCTCTAGTGGTAAAGTGGTTAAATAATGTATACTGCGCTCAAACAAATAGCACACACGTTTTGGAAAAACACAATAGTGACCATAAATCGTATGTGAATATAAATAGTGATAGATGTGAGTCTTAGATGCAATGGATTATATAAATGAAATATACCGCGCTTAAATTTTTTATTTTTTTTTAAATAACACACAGATTAGGAAAACACAATAGTGCCATATATAATGTGAAAAATTATAAATAAAGATAAAAATGTGAGTCTTTAATGTGATAGATGTCACTGAGGATAACACAATCTCAGTATAAAGGATAGGTTCTTGTATATGGAGCATTTGCTGTACATGCAGGTAGGTGCACCTCCACCTGGGACTTCCACCAAGTGTACACCAGATGTGCTTACCAGATGGGTCAGACCCCATAATTACAGGGGGTCAGACCAGGTGATAATTCCCAGCCATGTATTAGGCCACTTCCAGAGCTCAGCAAACCACTATATGTTCCAGGATGGATATATCACTCTGAGATCCAGTTCCTTGGTGATGAGGTATAATCAACCCAGGACCACACTCAGATTAGGCATATTTCATAGGGGAGAAATGACAAAAGGAGCCTCTCATGGTGTAGTATTTTGGGCAGCAAATTTATTAGACGATAAAGGTTGCACTTACTACAATTAGTATCAGACAAAACGGTTCCAGCAGGGGACACCGCTTCCGCGTTCCACCTGCGTTCCACGGAGACCGGAAATCATGTCACGATTGCACGTCCCAACACGTGTTTCGTCAGCATGCAGCCAACGTCATCAGGGTAATGTTAGATGTACCAGCAGATTTAGAAGAACTTAATTAACAAATTCATTTTGAACTATGGCTTTTTAAGACATTACAGCAACACATTTTTTTCCCTTTCAGGATAAAGGTTTTATAAAAATGAATAAAAGCTGACCATTTTAAGCACCCCTGCCAGTGGTAAATAGTTTGTTTCAACCCTCTAATTGCCACTGTTGCTGGGCAGCTTTGGTGTTAACCACTTACCGCAAAGTGACGTAGACCTACGTCGGCAGACTTTGCAGGTCGAGCCGCGAATAAAATCACTGTTCAAACCACACATGTGAGGTATCGCCGCAATCGCCAGAGCGTGAGCAATAATTTAAAAAAAGAGCTACACTCTAACTCTAAACTGGTAACCATTAAAAAAATTTAAAGCGTCGCCTATTGAGATTTCTATTGACCGTAGTTTGTCGCTATTCCACGGGTGTGCGCAATTTTAAACCGTAACATATTGGGTATCTATTTACTCTGCGTGACATCATCTTTCACAATATACAAAAAAAATGGGCTAACTTTATTGTTTAGTATTTTTTAAATGCAGTGAAATGTGATTTTTCCTAATTTTTTCAAAAAAATGGCGTTTTAAAGACCGCTGCGCAAATACCGTGTGACAAAAAATATTGCAATGACCGACATTTTATTCTGCCGGAGTCTTTGCTAAAAAATATATATATATATAATGTTTGGGGGTTCTAAGTAGTTTTCTAGGAAAAAATACTGATTTTAACTTGTAAACAAAAAATGTCCGAAATAGGGCTGGGGCTTAAGTGGTTAAAGGAAGCTGAATAAAAAAAAACTTACTGGCAAGAACACCAGATGAAAATAAAGGGACAAAGGCCTAAAACTGGAAAAGAAATGCAGCTACTACATAAAAGAATTGGGAAGCTGCAATCTGGTAATTTTTTATTTTTGGGTTTATATAATTTTAATAACACTATTCAATATACATTCATAGTACATGCACATAGTTGATTTATGATTGTAGCTGACAACCTAAGGCCGCTTTCATATTGAGTTCTTCAAGCGCTTTTGCTATAAAAAAAAAAAGTGCTAGAAAAGCTCAAGAAAAATGCTTCCCTTTAAAATCAGTAAATGCTTTCAGACTGGGGCGGTATGCTTGTGGCACTGTGAAAAAAAATCCTGCTTGCAGCATCATTTGAGCATGTTTGGGGAGTTAAAAAAAAATGATGACGTCATATCGACGAAACGCGTAGAGCGTTATTACGTCACTTCCGCTATATACTTCCGGTCTGTGGAATGTGCATGCTTTCCAGATACACCATTCTGGTTTCTGCCTGAATTTACTGTCTATTTGTGAGTATTTTTTAGTCTTTTAATAAACTAACTAGGGATTCACACTATGAGACTCTCTCATCTTTATACACATGTGGACTTCTAAATGAACCGGCACCCGGCAATGGTTACCATTATCGGATGTATCTATATCAGCAAGATCCTGTTCAGTGACTGACGCTCGATACCCCTGTAGGGGTTCCTCCTATTGGTGAGTGCGGTCCTGGGAGAGAGGGGAGCACGAGTTCACACCACTTACTTTCAAGATTGCCTTTATACTGATATTTATTATTTCTATGGACTTTTGTTACTCCTATTGTGGACTTTTTTTTTAAATGTATTGATTATATATTGATTCACTTTGCACTTCAGCCCTTTGATAATTCGATAGCATATATTTTAGTTGTTTATTTAAACCATAGCACTTATTAGATGCCACTTGTCAGGGGCGTAACTACAGGGGTTGCAGGGGTTGCAATCGCTACCGGGCCCCATGCTCCAGGGGGCCCGGTAGCAAACCAGTGGGTGAACTTCCAGGATCGCAAAGTTCACACTTGCGACCGGACCCTGGCATTGCACCACTGTGGGGAGGCCCCAAGATTGCAGGAAGGGGGCCCACAAGATTGCAGGAAGGGGGCCCACTGCAGAACTTGTGAAAGAATCCTGCTGCGGGATCGTAATAAAAGGCCATGCAACAAGTGTAAAGAGCCCCAGGATTAGTGGGAAGAGCCCTGGGCTTGAAGGTAAGGGCCCCGGCCAGGGGTCTGGGGGGCCCTTCATGGTTTCTTGCATCAGGGCCCTGAAGGTTCTAGTTACGCCTCTGCCACTTGTCACTCTTTTTGACTAGTTTTAGCTATAGCTTTTTTATCCTGTTTATATATATATATATATATATATATATATATTTTTTTATCTTTGGAGTCATTAGTAGTGTATATTTACACATATATATGTTAATTTTTAATAACTAATTGTTTTGCACTGTTTACATCACTCTCCCACCACGCCATATCATATCCAACCCTAGTTTTGCTAGGTTTACAACCTACTTGCCTCTTGGCAACGCCACCTACCCCTTTTCCCACTCCTTAAAAGAAAAACAAAAAAACACACCAAAAATGCTCCTTCCCATTGAAATTAATGGAAAGTGACTCGAAAATGCCTCAACATTGCCCCAAAAACGTCACCCAGCGTTTTTTGGTGCAGTTTTTGAGTCACGTGTCCTTTAACCCCCCCCCTGAAAATGGCTCCAAAGCTTTGCAAAAGCACTGCAAAGGTGCACAGCATTTTACTGGCAGTTTTGAAGCGTACCAGTGTGAAAGGGGCCTCAGTATACACAGTAAATGCACCAAAATGCCTGTCCTTTGATATATCCTTTTATAAGCTCCAATGACAACTGGGTAGGGTACAGCAGATAAACTTGAGACAGCTACTGTACATTGTATAAATGAAAGGGACAAGTCGGGTTGAAACTTTTGTAACCTGTTCTGCACTGTCAATTATATAGCACTCTTTTGGTCTAAAGTTCACGAACGAAAAATTATAGTTGCTCAAGTACCCGTGCCCAGACAGTTTTTTCATAATCAAACTCTCCTTAACCTATTGCATCATTTCATTGTGCACAGATTTGAAATAATCACATGAATGCCAACAGTTAAAACCCTGATCTGGTAGAGAGAAAAGACTTGGAAGGTTCTAGATTGTTCTCTGCTGATTGGTCTATCACTAGGCAAAATCTACTTTCTTTATGCTGGCCATACAGTGATAAAAATTTGTCCAGTTCACCAGGAACCACCAACATGTTGTAGGTGGTATCATTGGATTAAAGCGGGCCTTCACTTAAAAGTACCTCTCAACCTCCTCCTCCCCCTTTTTTAATAAATTTGATGTGTTTTTTTATTTTTCCTGGAAACGGGTATGTTTTTGCGACAGGTACCCACTCCCACAATTCTCACCTAGGTGAGAACTATGTCAGCTTGCCCTCCCTTGGTATCTCTTGCATTGACTATCGTAAATCCCACTTCATTGGCCTACCTCACAGGCTATCCCACATCATCCTATCATGAATGCTGCTGTCAAACTCATCTACCTTACCAATAGAGATGAGCTCAGGCGTGTTCGGGATCCTAGTCCAAACCCATCTGCCTAGTCCCGCGTGGAAGCTGACACACTGCACCCTGCCAATCACAGGCATTGAGACATTTCCCGGGCTGTACAGCTGCGGGGCTAGGAAATGTCTCAATGCCTGTGATTAGCGGTGGGCAGCGTCGGCTTTCTGACAGGATTGGGCAGGTGGATTAGGATCCCGAACATGCCCGAGCCCATCTCTACTTACCAATTGCTCAGTGTCTTCCACCCCACTCTGCCAATAGCTCCACTCACTACAGATTACCCAGCAAATAAAATTACCACAACAACAATATCCAAACCATTCACAATTCTGCTCCAAGCTACATCTGCAAGTTTGTTTAGAAATATCACCAAAACTCTTCTCTCTGCTCCTCCCAAAACTACCTTCTCTCTAGCTCCTTGTCTTCTCCTCCCATGCTTGTATCCAGGACTTCTCCAGAGGCTATCCCATCCTCTCGAAGCTTCCTACCCCAATTAGTCCAGTTATCTCCTATGCCACATGTGCCAAACACAAGGCCCACATACCCAATCTGGCCCGCCAAGTAATTTCATGTGGCCCTCGCACCCAGGGCTTTTTTTTCAGCCGAAACATGGCAGAACTCTATTCTGCCACCTCCGGCTCCAGCTCTACACTCCTTGTCCTCGCTTACCACTGTCACTTGTAAACACAGAAGCCTTCTGTATTTACAAGGATAGCTTTCCTCTTAGTGGCTCTCACAGATCCCTGCTTGCTCTGCACTCATGGCAGGGACAAGGGAGATGCTGATGCAGGTTCACTGTGGGATGGGGCATCATGCTGTAAGCTGCACTGTGATCCCCATCCCCCAGATGCTAACCAATGATCTCCTTGCAAGTGAGACAGAGAGACAGAGCCGCCACGCTGCTGTGGGTACTAGAGCCGGGCTGAGTAGGAGATGCAAAAAAGCTTTTGGGGGGAGATTAGGAAAGTGGATGGAGATGTGTGCAGAGGTAGGGATGGGGGAGAGTGGTGCAGAGGTCAGAGCTAAGGAGGGGTGAAGGTGAGATGTGGACAGCCTGTGAAAGAGAGCTGAACCCTCCATAGCACACTCCTGAACCCAGCACTCAGTACACAACTCACCCCTGAACTCTGCACTCTGTACCCCATATACTCTCGAACTCTGCACTCGGTATGTAGTGCAACCCTAAACGCTGCACTCTGTGCATAGCACACCCCTGTACCCTACAGTCTGCACATAGCACACCCCTAAACTATGCACTCTGTACACTACGTACTCCTGAACCCTGCACTCTGTACATAGTGCACCCCTGAATGCCACACTCTGTGCATAGCACATTCTTGTACCTTGCAGACGGTACACAACACACCCCTGAACTCTACACTTTGTACCCCACGTACTCTCGAACTCTGAACTCAGTATGTAGTGCAACCCTAAACGCTGCACTCTGTGCATAGCACACCCCTGTACCCTACAGTCTGCACATAGCACACCCCTAAACTATGCACTATGTACACTACGTACTCCTGAACCCTGCACTCTGTACGTAGTGCACCCCTGAATGCCACACTCTGTGCATAGCACATTCTTGTACCTTGCAGACGGTACACAGCACACCCCTGAACTCTGCATTCTGTACAGTACACTATGTACATCTGAACACTGCACTCTGTACATAGTGCACCCTTGAATGCTGAACTCTGTGCATAGCACATTACTGTACCGCAGTCGGTATGTAGCACACCCCTGAACTCTGCACTATGTACATAGCGCATCCCTGAACTCTGCATTCTGGATGAATTAATATAGTCTTACAGATAGACCCGGCTCTTTGAGGGCAACCATAGTGTTGATGCGGCCTGCAATGAAATTGAGTATGACACCCCTGTCCTATGCTGTCCCCTTTAGGCAATCCCTGACAACTCTTCTATTCAGGAAAGCCTATCCTGCCTCCACCTGAAAATTTTCTCTATCATCGCATCCCTTTTGTACCACTTGCCCCTCCTGTTATATTGTAGGCTCTCGTGAGCAGGGCCCTCCTAACCCTCCTGTATTTAATTGTATTGTAACTGTACTGTCTCCCTTTATATTGTAAAGCGCTGCACAAACTGTTGGCGCTATATAAATCCTGTATAATAATAATCTAAAGTTGGCCATACATTCCAATCCGATTTTACAATCTACTTTAGATTCACCAACTACTATGTGGAGTGAGAAGCCTACTTGATTGAATGTATTTTTTAGGTAAGCCTTCATACAGCATTATTGTTGCTAACGCAGATTTTTATCATCCGATTGTATCATGTATGGGTAGCTTTACCAAAGTCAGTAAAGCCTAGTACACACGGGGCGAATGCCGGGCGACAACAGCTGGTTCAATAAAAACCGGCCAACATTGGACCAATGTGTATGGCAGCCGGTACGTCAAAAGCCAACCGGTTTCTGTCGGATGAGCATGCTGGAAAACCCACTAGCGGACCGTCTCCCGATCAGCGCTCTCAGCCAATCACTGTACTGACGTTAGATTGTTAGTAAAGCGGCTCCGACCTGAGCTGGCAGTTTTTTTTCATTCAACCCAAAAAAACTGATAGTGTGTACGAGGCATAAAATAGAAAAGTGGATCTGCTGAATTATCTTAAACTGTTACTAAACTCACATTCACTATATCTGGTCTCCCACAGTACACAGAACATGGAAATGCAATAATTTTAGTAAATATAAACTGCTAAATACCTTTTCTCATCAGCAGTATATAGCAGTCTTGTGACTTCTGTCAGTTCCTAGTAAAGCTTGTAGGACGTGACGTGTGGCGTACGTAGCTCCGCCCTACGCGTTTCGTCATCAGACGTCGACCTAGCTCCAGTCGACGTCTGATGATGAAATGCGTAGGGCGGAGCTACGTACGCCACACGTCACTTCCGGTCCGAGTGGTTTGGAGCCATGGAACGCGGAAGAAGTAGCCTCCCGGCGTCCGTTAGACAGCTGATGTGATCAGTCCGAATAGTAAGTTATCTACACTTGCCTTTGAATTTCTACTGCATACTACGCAATTGGGGTTCCTTGTTCTTTCTGTTTGAGCACCACAGATTTGAACATCCGAGGGAGGCAGCTCCCAGTGACCAAAGGAACTCCAGACTGAATCGCTTTTCTCTCTGTGGCTAGTTACCATACATCCCTGGCCCAGAAGGGAAACAATTGGGTAAGAGTGTTACCTATTGGTTTCACCTTTTAAAGCGGAGTTCCGGGCAGAGAAACGATTTTTTTCTGAACATACCCCCGGGACAGTCAGGGCTAGCACATTCCACAATGGCTAGCCTCTGATCTGTCCCGGTTCGCACTTACCTTTTAGAAGAAATACTTACTTAGAAATTTTCTTCCACAGCGTTTCCATCTCGGTTGTGGGCAGCTGAAGCCGGCGCGGTCCTCTTCTCTGTCTTCTTCCGCGTCTTCGTGTCCCAGAATGCACTGCACCGGCCCCTCTCGTCACTTCCGGTGCGGCGCCGCATTCCTAAACAGCTTCTGGGCATGCCCAGAAGCTGTTTAGCAGGGGAATGCGGCGTTGCCCGGAAATGACGAGCGGGGCCGGTGCGGCGCATTGATTCCTGGGAGCTATGACGTTTAGCTCCCAGGAATCATCGCGAGGCAGGAAGTGACGGGGTGAGCCTCGGTGCTGGAGGAGGAAGCTGTCATAGGTGAGTATTTACGATCTTCAATAAAAAGGTGAGTAAACAAAAAAAAAAAAATAACTATCCAATTCCTTTTCAGGTGAGGCATACCTAGCGGAGGGGCACAAAAAAAAAAATCTTTTTTTGTGCCCGGAACTCCGCTTTAAGCACCTCACTTACTACACCTTCTCTTTTTAATCACCAATCCCACTATTCTCCACATTCTGGAAGGTGTTTTTATATTTTATAAATTTTACCTATTGTCATTGGGAATTTTAATCACTGTTGGCTCACCATAATTTGTATTGTCTGTACGCTTTCCACTGGCACTATTACAGGCAATAAATAACTACTTCATTTTATGCACCTTTTTATTCATTGAATTTATCTATATAAGAAGTCACTTTTATTTATTTATATGAGCAGTCACTTATATTATTTATTTATATTGCACTGTGCACTTTGTTTCTAGGGGATACATGCCAACCCACCCCTGCACTAACACCTATCACTGTGTCATTTGTTGGAGTGCACATATTTTTGCCCACCATTGTGTTATTGATTTAGTGCACATACCTTTGCGTGGAGGTCATCATTCCCTTATTTTGAGAGAAACTGCTCAAACAGGTAGCGCCATATACAAACTCCCTTTCTCTCACATATATCGTGCCCCTGGCTTATACTAGAGGTTAGTTTGTGGCCGCTTACGCCTGTTTTTACCCATTTCCTAATTTTTAGATATTCCATAGTGCTGGTCATCTTTGTTTTTTTTCACATGGGTGGTCAAGGCTCATTGTTGCAAGTGGGGAGAGAAGGCTGGCCCCATGTAGCATGAACTAAAAGAAGAGCTTTTGTAGCTCACATTGCTGAAAAAGGTCATCCTGGTTCCGTTAGAAAGGTGTCAGAACATATAGTGCATCACAGTCTGTTTTGTATGGGGCTGAGTAGCTGCAGACTGGTCGGGGTGCCCATGTTGGCCTGCATCTACAGCCAAAAGCACCTAAAATGGGCAGGTGAGCATCAGATATGGACCGCCGAGCAATTGAAGAAGAAGGGGGCCTGGTCTGATGAATCACGTTTTCTTTTACATAATGTGGAAGGCCATGTGTGTGTGCATCACCTACCCGGGGAAGAGATGGCACCAGGATGCACTATGGGACGAAGGTCAGCTGGTGGAGGCCATGTGATGCTTTGGGCAATGTTCTGTTGGGAGACCTTGGATCTTGCTATTTATGTGCATGTTGCTTTGCAGTCCATGCCTCAATGGGTCAAGGCTGTTTTGGTGGCCAATGGGGAATCTACTCAAAATTGGGTGGACACTGGACAGCCATAATGTTATGGTGAGTGGTCATATTGTGATGGCTGATCAGTATATATCCATACAGATGACCTGCATGTGTAAAGCATGCATAATTCTCCAAATCTGTCACAGTCCTGTACATGGCCAATGCTTACCATAGGCAAACTCATGTATCTATTGCACACAATAAGCTCAGTGATGACATTTACTCAAGTGAGATAACCATTTTGTTTCTGTAGGTATATCCTGAGTGTATACAATGAGCACTAGACACAGTATTGTGGGAAAGCTAAGCTTACCAGCATGCCCATTGTGTATAGTAATAATGGGCACTTCACACCGGAGCCGAATATAGTTTCAGCAGCTGATCAAAACCGGCACAGGCAGAGAAAAATCGAGCAACACAATGTGGAGCTCATTAAACTTTCAACAAACCCTGCAACCTATTTAGGTGTACATTGTTATGAAGCTAGTTGAATTATTAATGTCTAGGGATTGGACCCATTTAACCCCTTTTACATAGGCTACACATGGACATGAGGAGACAACCAGCCCATGCAACAATTTTCATGTGAATTGAATTGGCAACACTCATATATATGGACAGCATTAGACAGCTTCGATCCAGATCTCAGGCAATCAAATAGATGAAAGGCAATGGAAAACCTTGTCTTACTGCTGCTGGATAGTTATAAGGCTGGCTTTGTTAACATGTGTAATTTAATGTGTTAGATGTGTTCAGTGTACCTCTTCTATTGCGGCGTCATGCATGATGTGATGGCACGGGGTATCCTTACTCCGCACAACACATCAGGCATCATACCGCAGACTGAATGCATTTGATTGAATGTATTTATTAGTATGACTGGAAATGTATTGTAATGTAGTGTATTTATGCGCTGCGTCGCAGTACAGGGGAGAATGTACCCCGACAAAGTATTGTTTTTTGTATATCTTTTATGCAAATAAAGATTACATTTTCAACAAAAAATCTGTCTAGACCAGCCATTCCCAACTAGGGTTCCTCCAGAGCAGGGGGCTCCCAAACTTCCTGAATAGTGATGGGCCGAACACCCCCCTGTTCAGTTCGCACCAGAACTTCTCGAACAGGGAAAAACTTATAGCGAACATGCAAACTCTATTAAAGTCTATGGGACACAAACATGAAAAATCAAAGTCCTAATTTTAAAGCCTTATATGCAAGTTATTGCCATGCATAGTGTATGGGGATCCGGGTACTGCCCCGGGGGACATGTATCAATGGAAAATGTATTTTTTAAAACAATTGTTTTTAACCACTTCCGCCCTGCTCACATTGCTGCTACTGCGGCAATGTGGCACGATCCCGTCCAGCGACGTAGACCTACGTCGCTGGACTCCGCCCCTTGTGGGCGGCGCTCACGCGCCGCCGGAGGCTCGCTCCCGCTGTGTTCAGTCACAGCGGGAGTCGGGCCAGGGGAGGAGCAGCGGCGATCGCCGCTGCTCTGCCCCGATCGTCGGGGAATCGAGTGAGGAGATCCGCCCGCCTGTATAAACAGAGCGGGCGGATCTCCATAGTGACAGGGAGTGACAGATCGGACTGTTCAGCATAGCTGGACATCCGATCTGTCCCTGTCTCACAAAGTCACCTCCCCCCCCCACACGTCAGTAAGCACCAGGCATACATTAACCCCTCCCTCTCCAATAAAATTAACCCCTTCCCTGCCAGTGTCATTTTTACAGTAACAGTGCATATATATAGCACTGATTACTGTAGTAATGTCACTGGTACCCCCAAAAGTGTCAAAAATGTCAGTCAAGGGTCCGATCTGTCTGCCACAATGTCGCAGTCCTGCAAAAAAATCACAGATCGCCGCCATTACGCGTTAAAAAAAAAAACCCAAAAATGACAGAAATCTTTCCCTTAGTTAGTAAACGCAATAACTTTTGCGCAAACCAATCAAAATACGCTTATTGCGATTTTTTTTTTACCAAACATATGTAGCAGAAAATAAATTGGCTAAAAATGTAAAAAAAATTTGATTTTTACATTTTTTTGGGGGGAATTTCATATAAAAAAAATGTGAAAAATAGTTATTTTTTCAAAATAAACGCTCTTTTTTTGTTTATAGCGCAAAAAGTAAAAATCGCACAGGTGATCAAATACCACCAAAAGAAAGCTCTGTTTGTGGGAAAAAATGGACGTAAATTTCGTTTGGGTACAGCGTCGCACGACCGCGCAATTGTCAGTTAAATTCGCACAGCGCCGAATCGCAAAAAGTGGCCTGGACGGAAGACAGCAAAATCCTCCGGTGGTAAAGTGGTTAAAGGAGCACTGATTTTAATGATGCTTAAAGCGAAACAATAAAAATGAAAAAAACTTTAAATATCTTGCCTGGGGGGTCCCCTTAGTCTGCCTGTAAAGTGGTGCATCTGTACGATGTACAGAGCCTGCTGCAGCAATACTGACATTAAAAAAAAAAAAAAAATGACATTAAAACTTCTACGCGGCTGTAATGTATTGCCTGCTCCCGGCAATGCAGATTAAAAAAAAAATTAAAAAACAGGGTAGGGTCCCTTCCCCTTCGGGGCTGGTATGGATTGTAAGGGAAACCCCACACCAACATTTTTTTAAAAACGGCGTAGGGTACCCCCCACTATCCATACCAGACCCTTATCCGAGCATGCAGTCTGGCAGGTCAGGAAAGGGGGGGGACAAGCGAGTGCCCCCCCTCTCCTAAAGCATACCAGGCCACATGCCCTCAATATGGGGACATGTTGATGGGGACAAGGGCCTCTTCCCGACAAACCTGGACTGTGTTTGTCGGGTTCTGCAGGCAGGGGGCTTATTGGAATCTGGAAGCCCCCTTTAACAAGGGGCCCCCAGATCCCAGGCCCCCCTATGTGAATGGGTATCGGGTACATAGTAACCCTACCCATTCACCAAAAAAAGCTTCAAAAAGTAAGAAACACAGATAGTTTTTGGCAAGTCCTTTATTAACCGCTTGTTATTAACCGCTTGACTGATCTACAGTATAGGCAGTTTTCTAATAAAGGTGAACTAACCCTTTAATCAACATGACAGTGATGGATTCATCATCAGGGAATATTTGGTGAAAGTCAAATTCCCTTCCTTATAAATCTGTCCCTATATGTTCTTTATTAGTGTTGGAATATTTTCCTGTAAATCCAATCCCTTCTGCTGATAAAGGATCTGAGTGCATAGTGTGTGCACTCAGGGGCTGACGGGCAACTTTCAGCCCAGGGGGCAAGTACAAACCATAGGCCCATGGTGCAGTGACTCGGCCCCCTCCCCCTCTCTTTCCAGCCTCCTCCTGACCCCCACTCCAGGCTGAAGATCAGGTCCAGGTACTATCTAATCACCGGCCGAATCTGGTTTCCTGACCTGGCCAGCAGGGGGCGGTTGGGGGGAGCTGGGACAGCTCTGTCAGGGCTGGCCGGAGGAGGAGAGTCTCCAGTGGGGCATTGAACCGGCCTCTGCTCAGACACAGCTTACACCATCCATGATGGGGGGGGGCTGTGCTCTGTCCTTGTCTTTATCCCGCACTCAGTAGGTCAGCAGTGGGGACTTTTTACTTCTCTCCACCAGGAATCCTTTAGGCATGTCTGTGGCAGAAGCAGTGCAGCCTTTTTATGGGGCATCAGAGTGGCACAGGGCCAATTGCCCCCCTGCCCCCTGACCCAGCCCTCCCCTGTGTGCACTTCTTCCATAGAGGATGGACATATTGTGTATATCTCTGCCCATCATCCTCAGTGACAGGTCTGCCTGTGTGTGGTCACCTGTATATAATGTGCAATTCCGGGGGAAGAGGATGGATATTTGTTACCAAACACATGTATCCATCATTCAATAACACGAGTGATACTTTATTATAGATGATCTATGGAGGATACAAAATATCTCTCACAATGACTCTTCTGGTCACCAATAGCAGTCTATAGATTTTTCTCATTTAGTCCCGGTTCACACTATAGTGATGACAGACATCGCATGTGATTCGCACCGCTCTGCTCTGAAAATCACATGCGATGTCTGTGCAATGCAAATTCAGCCACACAGATTGTATGGCTGCATTCGCATCGGATTTGGACACAACACGCACAGGACCCTTTTTTGGGGTCTGCAACAGAATCGGATCGCATAGGTGTGTGAACTGATCTGGGGGTGTTGTTAACTTTGTATTGACACCCCCAGCGATTCGCATATGGCATTGTGAACTGCCTGCGATTTGAATGCCATGTGGGAACCCGCAGTGGATTTGCTGCCATTCTCATCCCCACACTGTCATCCTGACCCTGGGGCTGCCATGCAGATCCTGCAATTACTATTCTTATACCAAGGCTGTCATCCTGACCCTGACACTAACATTTTTATCCCGCAATTGCCATTCTTATTGTGAAGCTGCCACCCTGATCCTGAGGTTTCCATCTAGAATCTGTCATCCTGTGTACGTTGTCATTCTGATCCTTAGGTTACCATCCTGAATATGTCATTCCAGATCCTTAGACTGTCATCCTGATGTTTATGCTGTCACCCTGATCCTTCCATCCTGAATCTGTCATCCTAATCCTTGGGCTGCCATCCTGATCCTGTCATCCTTATGTATATGCTGTCATTCTGATCCTTAGGCTGCCATCCTGATCCGGAGGTTTCTATCTAGGATCTGTCATCCTGATCCTGTCATCTTGATGTGTATGCTTTCATCCTGATCCTGTCATTCTGATTCTTGAGCTGCCATCCTGATCCTGTCACCATGATGAGTATGCTGTCATCCTGATCCTGTCACCCTGATGTGTATGCTGTCATCCTGATCCTGTCCCCCTGATGTGTATGCTGTCTTCCTGATCCTGTCATCCTTATGTATATGCTGTCATCCTGATCCTTAGGCTGCCATCCTGATACTGAGGTTTCTATCTAGAATCTGTCATCTTGATCCTGTCATCCTGATGTGTATGCTGTCATCCTGATCCTGTCATCCTTTTCTATATGCTGTCATCCTGATTCTGAGGTTTCTGTCTAGAATCTGTCATCCTGATCCCTACTGCCATCCTGATCCTGTCATTCTGATCCTTGGGCTACTATCCTGATCCTGTCTGCCATCCTGCTCCTTGGGCTGACATCCAGCAGTTGACATTCCTATAATGAGCTTGCCATCCCCATCCAGTAGCTGTCACCCTGTCCCTGTCCCCCTGATCCTGTCACCCTGATCCTGTCACCCTTTCCCTGCAGTTTCCCCTCCTGAGCTGCGGATCTCTCCTGCAGGGTGTGATCTTCTCCTTCTGGTCCCAGGTCAGTGACATAAGGAGAAGGATGACACATATCCCTTACCCCCATCCATCCATCCCTGCCATCCCAGCACACCAGCTGCTATTTGAGATAAGGCTGATAGAAGCAGCTCTTGCGCTGACCTCTGTATGTGTGTCAGTAATCCCCCCCCACCCCCGGACACGTCTCCTCTCCCTCCCCCTGTGATGACGAGTCTCCGCCTTTAACACTCTCCTCCTGCAGGTGGCGCTCCTCCGCCCCCTTTTTATATAAGGCGCTCCCCGAGACAGGTGACGTGTGCTGTGTGGGCGGGGCTGTGCAGGTGCTGATCAAGCGGGGCTGTGCAGGTGCGGAGAGATCAGAGCTCGGAGAGGAATCCACCGGGAGGAGTGAGACTACGGTGAGTGCGGGGACCGCGGCCTGGGGTGGGGGGGTTGGTGGGACTTGTAGTTCTGCACAGTGCCACAGACTAGGATTACATTAGATGGGGCATGGAAGATTGCAGATGGTGATTATCCTGCTCACAGCAAATTCCTCCCCGCACCTGCCCTGCCCTGATCCCATCCATCTGTCCGTATAGGAGGCACTGCACACCTCATCTGATCGGCAGAGCTGTCCATACACCGCCAGATTACTTCTAATGTATCCTAAAGGGGGTGACCCCCCCCCAATTCTACATGGGATCTCTTTCTGGCTGGATCACAGGATTCCCCCCTCCCCCTCCTCTGACCTTCTTGTATTGATCAGTAATCTTGCAGTTCTCCATGCTTTGGCATACTCGGGAACTTTTTTTCCCTCCTATATTTACAAAAAAAAAAAAAAAAAAAAAAAGGGGGGGGGGGGGGGGGAAATCATATAAAATATATTTTATTATATATATATATATATATATATATATATATATATATATATATATATATATATATATATATATATATATATATATATATATATATATATATTTTTTTTTTTTTTTTTTTTTTTTTTTTACCTATTGAAACTATATTGCTCGATGGGCTGATATAATTTTATATAAAAGTCTTATCGGTAGTACTGGAATCCCTTATAATTCATAGACTAATAATAAAAGGGACTGGTGTGTCCCCTCCCCCATCTTGGTCCTCCAGGTTACTAATGTCCCTTGCCGCCCCCCCTATTGTCATTGTCCTCTAACCCTCCCCCCCCCCCCTATGTGTTCATACAGGAACAAAGTATCTTGGGGGGTCAAAGTACACCCAGATAAATCCATTTTATGATCCGGTCTTCCTCCATGGCCGTGTATAGGTGAGCGCCGGTGGCAGATCCCCTCCTCCTCCATCCAGTTCTAGCCAGCCCAGTCTCTCCTTAGACAGGTAACCTGATCATGCACCTGTTATCGCTATAATCTGCGGTGTAATGGGGATCTGTCAGTCTGTTCTGCAGGATAAGGTGTGGTGGTGTCTGCACCACCAGGAAGATGATGGAATTTTATCGCTGTAGGTTCGCTATGTTTGCTTCCATTGGTGACCTGTTTTTCTATTCCGGTCTCTCTCTCCTGATAGGAATAGTTGATTAGTAGGCCATAATGCCATCTATCGATGTGACACATGCGGAAGCCGACTTCTATTGGAAGATACAAACAGACTTTCTGTCTATTTCATAATCCAATCAAAATGCAGTCAAATGTATGGCCGAATCATCTCATTGCTGTATATTGTATATTCAAGATAAATTCCCCCCCCCCCTGGTTAATTGACTCACTTAATCCAGTTTGAATTAAATAAAATCTAAATTGATCGGCGGAAGTTGTGGAGACATGCATTGGGTATCAGATTTGATCATCTTGATCAAACCGCATGTTGATTGTATAATACAGTTTTTAAGTGTGTATGACCAGCATATGAAATACTATATCTCTTGAGCATAAGGCTCCTTTCACGGACTCTGTTTTTGCTCAGCGGGGATCGATCCGCTGAGCAGGTGGATGACAGCTCAGTTTCCGCTTACTTTGCAGAGACGGACCTGTTAGATCCCCGCTCTCCTCTATGGGAGGTCTTTTGAAAACGTACCGCCTGTCTTTCATCCGATTCTCCAGACGGATGGAAAATAGGGTTTCCATCTGGATTTCATGGACAGGATCGGATCGCAATAGGTGTCAGCAGAGATGTTGCCACTGACATTCACTGCTCTATAGGGCTGCATGGAGCATCCAATCAACCTGAAAAACTGACAGATGGACCAGATAAGAAAGCCCGTGTGAAAGGGGCCCTAGTGTGGCAGACTGCGGTTAATTGGCACATACCCTATTTTAAAGCGGCTGTAAGCCGCAGCAGTTTAAAAAAAAAAACAAAAAACCACCTGTAAGGCGACTGCATACTAGCACTTTATGAAATACTTAGCTTAGAATGAAGTCCTCCAGGGGTGTGCGGCCACTGCTGAGGGCTTCTATTCCCCCCCCCCCCCCGGTCTTCCTCCTGGGTTCACCTGCTCCAGCTGTATGATTGGCCAGAGTGGTGATGTCACTCCTGCACATGTGCGTGGGAGCCCTTGGCTCTGGCATTATATGTAGTACCTTTAGAGCACATGGGTCAGAGAAGCCACCAGCTGCATCCAGGGTGAATATCTCCTAAGAAGTACCCGTTTAGGAGATGTTCTTTTACCTACAGGTAAGCCTTATTATAGGCTTACCTGTGGGTAAAAAATCACAAAGTGGACTTCACTACTGCTTTAAAAACCTCAGGGGGTGAGCCAAGCCTTGATGCCCTCTAAGGATAGGAGAAAGTCCGGTTTACAACTGCAAAAGAAAAGAGGGCGCAGCAGCCAAGTGCGTTATCCCGGGGGGTACTTTATTATACAAAGGTTAAAAACGTACTCCCAAACAGTGCAGGTGCACAGCATGCCAAGCCACTGTCTCGTTCCACAGTGGATAGTGGGATCTATCCAACATCAAACCAGCTTGCATGTTCCAAGGGTAAACCCTCCATCAGCCACCAACACCATCTGCTCTGATGAAGGTTTACCCTTGGAACACTTAGTCTGTTCTGGATCCCGGATGGTATCTTCTTGGAGTTGGGATCAATCTGGGTCCCACTAATCACTGTGGTATGAGATGGTGGATGTGTACCTTCAAGGTTTGTGAGTGTTAACCTTCATATAATAAAGTACCCCTTGGATAATGCACTAGGCTTGGGCGCCCTCTGTTCTATGGCCCCCATATGCCTGGTCTCTCCTATGTTATGGTGGCCACCCACTTAAATAGTTATCTTGGAGAAGTAGACAATCCATTTGATCAATATGCCACACATGGGGAAATGGATTTCAATCAAATGTTAAGATAGAATCGCACTTACTATGTGATTGTCTGTTTCCATCATGTAATCTTATGAGATTACGTGAAATATCATATTCATGAACAAATAATCTGTCATGCATTTAGACACATCAGGTTATTACCTTTTTTTTTTTTTTTCCTGCTGAAATGCTCCTCTCCTGAACATAGTGTGGTCGGGTTTTTTTTACATGTTCTACTTACCTGCTCTGTGCAAGGGTACAAACGTGTTCTACTTACCTGCTCTGTGCAAGGGTACAGACGGGTTCTACTTACCTGCTCTGTGCAAGGGTACAAACGTGTTCTACTTACCTGCTCTGTGCAAGGGTACAAACGTGTTCTACTTACCTGCTCTGTGCAAGGGTACAAACGTGTTCTACTTACCTGCTCTGTGCAAGGGTACAAACGTGTTATACTTACCTGCTCTGTGCAAGGGTACAAACGTGTTATACTGACCTGCTCTGTGCAAGGGTACAAACGTGTTATACTTACCTGCTCTGTGCAAGGGTACAAACGTGTTATACTGACCTGCTCTGTGCAAGGGTACAGACGGGTTCTACTTGCCTGCTCTGTGCAAGGGTACAGACGGGTTCTACTTACCTGCTCTGTGCAAGGGTACAGACGGGTTCTACTTGCCTGCTCTGTGCAAGGGTACAGACGGGTTCTACTTGCCTGCTCTGTGCAAGGGTACAAACGTGTTCTACTTGCCTGCTCTGTGCAAGGGTACAAACGTGTTCTACTTACCTGCTCTGTGCAAGGGTACAGACGGTTTCTACTTGCCTGCTCTGTGCAAGGGTTTTGTGCAGAGCAGCCCCGATCCTCTTCAGGGGTACCTCAATGTCGCTTTTTGGCTCCTCTTCATTGGGTGCCCCCTACGAAGAGCTGCTTTCCATGGGGGCACCCGGGCGGGCACACTTCCCAAGTTCTGCTGCTGCGTCACTGACACGGTCAGCAGGACTTGGCCCCGCCCCCACTCATTTCACTGGTTTTGATTGGCAGGAGCCAGCGGCTCCTGGGGGCAGCTGCAACCAAGGTTTTTCACCAGAATGCATTTAGGTGAAAAACCTTGGGACTTTACAACTTTTAAGGAGCAGATAGTGCCAGTTAGGGACTCGGAAAAGGAGTGTAAAACACAAATTGGGCGCATCAGCTGCTCAATATAGAAAAAGTTTATAATAGTCTATGCGTGATAAAAATGTCCAACATGTAGGGCTGCCATCAAATGATCCAATAAGCCAAAGGTTCCAACAAAGTTGGAAGTAAGCGAGAATAGCCGCCTCTTAAGTGTAGACTTTAGTCGATTTAAATGTACTAAAGTCTACACTTAGAGGCGCCTCTTCTTTTTTTTTTTTTTTTTTTTTTTTTTACTTACAGAAAAGGAGTGACCGCTCTGTGCAGAACTACTTTTTTTTTTTTTTTTTCAAAAAAAAGAAAATTCTTTGCAAGACCTTTTCTTAAATACAAAAAAAATATTCCAATCACTAATGTCTGTGGCTGGCTGAATTTGTTATGTGAATGTTCTGTAAATATAAATGTTACATTGTATATTTGTAGTTGTGTGTGTGTGATCACTTTATAGTGCTTGGGGTTTTTTTTTTTTTTCTGATCCGTATCCATTGGGTAAGCTGATACTTGCTTACTTTATTTGTTTAGATTCTGCTGGGTTTTGTTCCCTTTTTCTAATTCCCTCTACAGAGTGCCCTTTCTCTGGCTGAACATGCCTTCCTGGCTGCTGAATCGGCCTTTGTAATGCGTCCTTTACACTCGGGTTCTCCATTCTCACAGCCGGCCTGAAAAGGAGGAATAAACACATCAAATGGTTATTTGTTTAGAAGACTTAATCTTGCATCATTTGATGGTTTGCTACTATTTTATTATGTTACTTTTTAAATATCCGCATTATTCGCCCAAGTTTTTTATTTTTGCAGCTTCTTGGCCCTTTGTGGTGTCTGATCTCCCCTGCGGCAGTACAGCGTAGAGTTAATGTGTACATTGTAGAGATGACAAATGCTGTCGGAATGAGGGCAGCAATCATGAGAAGAGAATTTTGTGGTCACTGGGGTGTGACAGGTTTCTCTGGCTTGCAGGTTGCAGTGCCTCTGCATTGTTCTGCTAGTTGGCCCCTATGTAGGTTTCCCTGTTAATTGATCGGGACCCTTTACCCAATTAGTGTATTTAACCATTTTCGGTCATGTCACAGACCTCTGGACAATAGTGCGGTGCTAAGTGGTTAAAGCCCTTTTACTTCTACAGCCCTGATTTCTTGTAATTGCCGGAGGATGTCACTTTGCTCTATGGGAGTTTTCTGAGGGTGCGCCTAGGTTTGGCATTGATTGATTTATTAATCCATTTGTGACAAATCTCAACGTGTGACAACAAGTGATACAAGTTTGCAGGGTGTTTCTGTCAATATTTGAGAGATACTGCAGAGATAAAAACAAGCTGCAAGGTCTGGAGCTTTCCTGTGTACTGGTATTGTGGAGAATGAATAGGAAGGCCTCATGCACACTGGACGTTTTTGGAGCTGCTGTTAGCAGCGTCAGACGTTTTTTTTTGCAGCTGCAGAACGCCCATCCATGTTATTCTATGGCCTCATGCACACATATAGCTTTTAGGAGCTCCAAGTGGCATAGGCGTTTTACAGCTCCAAAAAAAACCCCAGGAACTGTGCGTTCTGGAGCTGTAGCGTCAAGCTGTAAAAACGTCTGACGCTGCTAAAGGCTGAATAACGTTGCTTAATGTGCGTTAAGCCCCGTTATACGTTTATTTTTCTTCCAAAATCAATGGTTCCCTATGGGCCAGACCCTTATCCGAGCATGCAGCCTGGCAGGCCAGGAAAGGGGAGGGGACGAGCGAGCAGCCCCACCCCCCGGACCATACCAGGCCACACGCCCTCAACATGGGGGGGTGTGGGTGTTTTGGGGCAGTGGGGGCTCTGCACCCCCCACCTCAAAGCACCTTGCCCCCATGTTGATGAGGACAAGGGCCTCATCCCCACAACCCTGGCCGGTGGTTGTGGGGGTCTGCGGGCAGGGGGCTCATCGGAATCTGGAAGCCCCTTTAACAAGGGTGGCCCCCCAGATCCCCGGACCCCCTCCCTATGTGAAGGGGTATGGGGTACACTGTACCCCTACCCATTCACCCCATAAAAGGCAGTGTGTGTAAATGACAGGAGACATTTTGGAAAGTTTATTAAAAATCTTCATCAGGTCTTCTCCCTCTCCGGTCTTCTGCTCTTTTGCTGTCGGGTCTTCTGCTCTTTTGCTGTCGGCTCTTCTTCCTCCGGTCCTCCTCCGACGTCTCCGGTGATTATGCCGCTCTCCGGTCTCTGCAGCTTATTATATAGCCATTAGGGGCGTGGCCGCCAGATGACGTCATTGGGAAACCCCGCCCCCTTATGTCACAGATGATGTCACCTGTGGCATAAGGGGGCGGGGTCTCACGATGACTTCATCTGGCGGCCACGCCCCTAATGGCTATATAATAAGCTGCACAGACCGGCATAATCACCGGAGACGTCGGAGGAGGACCGGAGGAAGAAGAGCCGACAGCAGAAGACCGGAGAGGAGAAGACAAGAAGAGCTGACAGCAAAAGAGAAGACCTGATGAAGATTTTTAATAAACTTTCCAAAACGTCTCCTGTCATTTGCACACACTGCCTTTTATGGGGTGAATGGGTAGGGGTACAGTGTACCCCTACCCATTCACATAGGGAGGGGGTCCGGGATCTGGGGGGCCACCCTTGTTAAAAAGGCCTTCCAGATTCCGATGAGCCCCCTGCCCGCAGACCCCCACAACCACCGGCCAGGGTTGTGGGGATGAGGCCCTTGTCCTCATCAACATGGGGGCAAGGTGCTTTGAGGTGGGGGGTGCAGAGCCCCCCTGCCCCAAAGCACCCACACCCCCCCCCCCCATGTTGAGGGCGTGTGGCCTGGTATGGTCCGGGGGGGTGGGGCCGCTCGCTCGTCCCCTCCCCTTTCCTGGCCTGCCGGGCTGCATGCCCGGATAAGGGTCTGGTATGGATTTTGGGGGGGGGGGGGCCACGCTGTTTTTTCGGCGTGGGGCTACCCTCAAATTCCATACCAGACCCGGAGGGCCTGGTTTGGAACCTGGGGGGGGAACACCACGCCGTTTTTTTCTCCCCATTTTTGGCTTGGAGTTCCCCCTCAAGATTCTCACAGCGCAAGTCGGATCATCCTGATCTGACTTGCGGTGCGACTTCCATTCTAATCAATAGGCTCCCATAGGGAACCATTGATTTTGAATGGAGGCAGAAAAAACGCTGCTAAAAGCTATGTGGCCAAATGTGCAATAACACTAATGGAAAAAGCTACTGAAAGCACGTTTTTACAGCTGCTTTTTCCCGGCGTCAAGAAACAGCTTTGGAGCTCGTGTTTATGACGCCCTGTGTGCATGGAGCCGAAAGGTCATTATATTTAGGTTGCTGCTTCATGGCTTGAATTGGGGCTTGGGCTTCGAGATGTGGGGTGGCCCTGTTGGCAAACTTGGCATTAAAAAAAATAAAGGAGCCAAGTGGGAAAATTGCTGCATCCTATCAGATATACAGTGCATCCGGAAAGTATTCACAGCGCTTCACTTTTTCCACATTTTTGTATGTTACAGCCCTATTCCAAAATGGAGTAAATTCATTTTTTTCCAAATTCTACAAACCCATAACAACAACGTGAAAAAAGTTTAAAATCTCTGCAGATTTATTAAAAATGAAGAAAAATTCCACGTATTTAAGTATTCACAGCCTTTGCCATGACACTCAAAATTAAGCTCAGGTACATCCTGTTTCCACTGATCAACCTTGATGGTTTCTACAACTTGACTGGAGTCCATGTGGGAAATTCAGTTAATTGGACATGATTTGGAAAGGTGCAAAACCTGTCTATAGAAGTTAACAATGCATGGCATAGTACAAACCAAGCCATCAAGGACAAGGACATGTCTGTAGACCTCTGAGACAGGATTGTATTGAGGCACAGGTTTGGGGAAGGGTACAGAAAAAATGTCTGCAGCATTGAAGGTCCCAGTGAGCACAGTGGCCTCCATCATCCCTAAATGGAAGAAGTTTGGAACCACCAGGACTCTTCCTAGAGCGGGCAGCCCACCCGAACTGCGTGATCGGGGGAGAAGGGCCTTAGTCAGGGAGGTGACCAAAAAGGAAAGGGTCAATCAGGCAGAGCTCCAGTGTTTCTCTGCGAAGAGAGGAGAACCTTCTAGAAGAACAACAATCTCTGCAGCACTCCAATCAGGCCTGTATGATGGTGGCCAGACAGAAGGCACATGACAGCCCACCTGGAGTTTGCCAAAACGAATAGCCTCTGGTCTGATGAAACAAAGATTGAACAGTTTGGACTGAATGGCAAGTGTCATATCCGGAGGAAACCATGTACCGCTCACACCTGGCCAATACTACAGTGAAGCATGGTGGTGGCAGCATCATGCTGTGGGGATATTTTTCAGTGGGAACTGGGAGACTAGTCAGGATGGAGGGGAAAGAATTCAGCAGTGTACAGACATCCGTGATGAAAACCTACTTTGCACTTCAGACTTGGGTAAAGTTTCATTTTCCAACAGTACAATGACCCTAAGCACACAGCCTAGATAACAAAGGACAGCTACAGGACAACTCTGTAAATGCTCTTGAGTGGCCCAGCCAGAGCCCTGACTTGAACCCGATTTGAACATCTCTGGAGAGATCTGAAAATATCTGTGCACTGACGTTCCCCATCAATCATGGAGTTTGAGAGGTCCTGCAAAGAATGGGAGAAACTGCCCAAAAATTGGAATGCTAATCTTGTAGCATCATACTAAATTGAGGCTGTAATTGATGCCTAAGGTGTTTTAACAAAGTATTGAGAAAAGGCTGTGAATACTTGTGTACATGGTGGTTTTTTTTTCGTCTTTTTTAATAAATTTGAAAAGGTTTCAAACCAACTTCATTCATGTTGTCATAATGGGGTATTTGTAGAATTTTGAGGAAAATAATTAATTAAATTTTTGGAATAAGGCTGTAACATACCAAAATGTGGAAAAAGTGAAGCGCTGTAAATACCTTTTTAGGATGCTCTGTAGTTGCCCTTTGGATAGTCAGGCACACGGGTATTGTGGCTGCTTTAAAGAGGAAGTAAACCCTCCTCTGACACTTTTACCTATAGGTGATCCTATGATAAGGCTTACCTATAGGTACTGTAAATATCTCCTAAACATGTACCGTTTAGGAGACATTTACCTTACATGCAGCCAGTGACGTCACTGGCGCATGCGCTCTGAAAGAACGGCCGCTGGTGCCGTTCCTTCAGAGTCCCGTGCCGTGACCGTCGGCTCCCGTGTGCGGGAGTGACGTCACCGCGGCTCCAGCCAATCAGATGGCCGGATGCCGCAATCCGGAAAGATGGGCGACTGGACATGTCTCCCGTCATACAGGTAAGCGGTTGCCCGTCATACAGGTAAGCGGTTGCCCGTCATACAGGTAAGCGGGCGGCACGGCGGGGGCTCGTTCTAAGGTAAGTATTTCATAATGAGCTAGTATGCATACTAGCTCATTATGTGTTTCTCTTTCAGGTTGCGGGAAAAAAAATAATCTATGGGTTTACAACCTCTTTAATACAATGGTCAGCATTGGATATACTCCAATCATGCTAATCTAGAAGTGTGTGGCTAGCTTACTATGGTATAGTCACTTTTGTATATTTGTCCTGCAATCTTCATATCTTGTAGTAATCAACTTGCGTGACAATGTGCAATGATATACAATAATGCCACCACTAACCAGAATGTAGAATGTCAGAACTGCATCATGAGGCTGTTGGGCCATGGTCTGCCTTCACCTTCAGGGCATTGGTTATTCAGAGGTGTAGTTGCATACCCGTGTTGGGCGGATCTCTAAATACAAGAACTCAGGCTGGGTTCTCACTGGTGTGATCAGACATTGCATGTGATTTGCACTGCTGTGCAGATCACATGCGATGTCTGTGCAATGCGAACTCGGCCATATAGTTTGTATAGCTGAAATCGCATTAAAACATTGAAATCGGATTTTTTTTTTTTTTTTTTCCTCCCTGCATCAGGTTAACTCGCAGATTATCCTGTGTCCATGCACGCATACACTGTTATCGGGTTTTTATAGCTGTAAAAAAAAACTGCTATTCAGCATTTTGGCCGCTTTTTTGGGAGTTGTTGCTTAAGCTACTGCAAAACTTATTCTACAGCTAACACTACTGGCGTATTTAGAACATCCAGTGTGCATGAGGTCTAAAATAGAATATCAAAATCCAAGTCCATCAAAATGCCACATCCAAAACTCAAAACAAGAACCAAATGTTAAAGGTGTTGGACTTTTAAAGCTGTGTTCCAGTCATTTTTTTTGTGTTAAGTCAGCAGCTAAAGTGTAGCTATTGACCTAATAACACTCACCTGTCCCACGATCCAGCGATGAGCCCACCCAAACCTTTGGTTCTCTCCCTGGTATCATGCTTCATAGCCAGGTGCGCATGCGTGAGTCAGGCTTTGTTTCCTTAATGGCCAGGTAAACTTCTGGGACCTGTGACATGTTCCAGAAGATTGATGGGAGGGGAACTTCTGCTCAGGCGCTGCTACACTCCGAACAAAGGTGGGAGCTGGGTACCTGTCAGTTTATTAGTAATAGTATATATATATATATATATATATATATAGGGTAATTCCCAACTTTGGAGTGTATTGGGGCTAAACCTAAAAGTTAATACTGGTGATACATAGTACATGACTGGAAAATAGGTGTCCAATTGTTGCTCCAGATCCAGGTTGTCAATGCGTTTCGCTATGGATACACCTTCCTGAGGACAAGGAAAATGCAATGGAACAATGTCACAGCGTGGACCGTCTGCAAATATTGGTCTTGGGGGTGGACATAGGAAGAAGGAAGATGTGGACAGGTCTGAGATAGGCCCATGCACCCAAGGGTGACTAAAGCATCAATGATCTAAAGTGGGACACACATGGGGCAGAGATTTAAATAATTGGGGGGGGGGGGGGTGCTAGTAGTAGTACTACACTTCATTAGGGCACAGTGCCTCAAGTGTGTGTGTGTGTTTACAAGAGTCCACGTCAAGGCTCTAAATGATGGATGGAATATTCCAGCTTTATATAAATGGTTATGTAAATGGTAAAGGCCATCATATTGTAGGTAAAAATGGTCTCCCATGATCGGATTCCCCTGCAGAACACTACGCAGTACTAAATCTGTCCCCTGCCACCTCTGCACTGAGAACCGAGCGATCAAAGACTGTTGATCACTAAGTTCTCCCCTGTGCTCTGAGAGGAGAGCCGTGACTGTCCCTCACTGATTCTATACTATGCCCCTCCTGCGCTCACTGGCGCGCCAGGCTGTGCAAGGGGTTGGAGTGTCTTGCTTACCCTGCCAGCTGTCGGTCCAGGCATTTGAGAGGATTCCGGCCTAAAGTTTGGGATTGATCCTGTGCCTGGTCTGGCTGAGTGACATTGGCCTGCTTTTGGCTGAAAATTGGTCACGAAGTGCAGAACAAACTGCACTCTGACCCCCAAAGTATGGCCAAAAAACACAACCTTTTTTAAAGCTTAATTCCAGGTATGTATTTTGCAGTTACATTGGTCCAGCTTGGACCAATGCAAGGATGCATATTCTATACAATCCCTGCAGAACTGGGGAAAAGTCACCACTACAACGGTAATCTCCACTATCTTCTGGGTCCCATGGCAGAGCGATTTACTACTTTGCAGCATAATTTCGATGTGGGGTTGCTTTCTCGGTAACGGCACAATTCACAGAATATCTTGCATTTTTTTTCCTAATGAATGCACGATGTTCTCTGATTGTATCTCCACTTAATCAAATCAAAAAACATGTTGCATTAGTCAGAAAAATACAAGCTGTTCTGTAAATGGCTTCTTGGGGCCTGAAACATGGTGGTCATTGTACGAGCAGTCTACTACAGTCATTTCCACCCGTATAATCATCCCACAGGTATGGAGAATTCATACTTTGGTCAAATTTTTAGACTAGTTTTGATTTGGTATTAAATCCATACCTAGAATTCGGTTTTAGGTAGGCCAGGTGGCAGGCAGAAGAGCACACGTGGTTGGCTTCTAGTGGATTTTTGGGGCAGGCTTGAAAAAAGTGAAGTCACCCCTAAACTTTTAGAGCTGGAGAGAACTGGTTGTAAAGCAGGAGGAGTATTGTCCTGGCTGCACTTCCCCCTTTCTTTAGAGGTTCATGAATAGTCCCCACCATTGTTGTTGGCTTTTAGTCTGCCGTGACTTGCAGGTGTGAGGATATGTCAGTGCTGGGCAGACCTCTGACTCGTATTGGAATCTGAATTGGAATAGTAAGTGATTGTTGGCCTCACCCTACTTATACTTGCAGTGCATTATGCAAGACTGTGCTGTGCCTGGGTTTTTTTTTTTTCGTTCTGCAAATAACTTGCCGGAACAGCAGTCAGCAGAAGGTTTTGCCTTTTGTATCACGTTGGCTTGTGCTGCCGGAGATTAATATTTAGCATTTTCCTTTGCAGGTTGCAGAAGATGGACTCACGGTTTAAAAGGGGCCAGTGGGCCTCCCAGTCTCTCAGAGTGACGGCGAAGGAGCTTTCCCTTGTGAAGCCAAAGAACTCTGCTATCATGGAACGCTTTTCCAGGTAAGGGTCTGCTGTATGGAATGTCTGGTGCTTAATGATGCCAATGTATAATCTATGTAAAGCGCTACATAAAATGATGGCACTATACAAGTCAATAAAAAAAAAAATGTGCAGCGCTAATGCATAAACAATAGGAGTAGATAATAAATTAAAAAATATGAGTAGATAGATTTTTTTTTTTTTTTTTTTTTTTTTATTAATTATCCCGTGTGCATTCAACCTAAAGTCCAATGTATATTTGAATGAAAAAACACAGTGTAGGGTAACCACCACCCTGTTGCCGATGGCGGTTACCCTACGCACGGTGTTTTTCTTTCACGTTAAATATATTTTGTGGATTCATTTCTTTACATGTACATTGGACTGTGGTGTTGATTGCACACTGGATTTATAAAAAAATAAATCCACATATAAAAATTGGACTATTTTTTAATTTATTAACTACTACTCATTAGGTTTATGTATTAGCGCTGCACTTTTTTTTATTTATTTTATTTTACATGGATTGTCTTCTGTTGTGTTGCAGTATTTTTTATTGGCGCTATAAAATTACCTGGAATTAATATTATATAAATGGTGTATAAACCAAAGCTTGCACTAGAGCTGCAGTATCATTGTGCATTTCTTATGCATTTTTATGTTTTTCTTTGTGATACTGATAAACCGAAAACCCTGCCAAAAATACATGTACACTTGTTCTGCATTTTTCATTTGCTCTAATTGAAGTCACGGTGTTAAAAAAGCCCTATGCTGCACCAAAAGCTTCTGCAACTTTTCTGAAATTGCACTGCACCATGTTTCATTGATGTGAATGAGTGCACCATACTGAATGTGACTTTTTCTTGTCGCACATAGAAGTGCTGGATGAATTGTATTGATGCAAATGGGGCCTAACGCTGGATTTTCCCCAAACTCCCCCTTGGTCCCCTTTCACACTTGTGCGACCTTAAGGTCACATGACTTTGCCTGGACTTGAAGCAATGCCTGTGTAGTCTATGAACCTCAAGTTGCTTCAAAGTCAGCCCAAAGTAGTGCTACTTTGAAGGGGCACAGATATAAACGGTACTCATGGGGTACAACTTGTCATGCGACTTTGCAGTCCCACGAATGTGAAAGGGTTCTAATGGGCCATACACTAAGATTTTCTGAAGACTTTTTTTTTTTTCCTTTAGATTTACCAAAACCATATAATATGAGGTCAAACCTAAACACTTTCAATTTGTATGCAATCTGGCAGGCCCTTGCACTACATAGAAAAGGTTAATCTGAAGGAAAGTCTTCAGAAAATCTTAGTGTGTATGGCCCTTAAGTCAGCGAGCTGAACAAACATAACCGATTCTTCCACTACATAAAGGTTGATAAGTAATCCCTCACCAGGACATTAGTGTGTTCTGTCAGCAGTAAATGTCAGAACCCAATCGGCAGCTGCTGATCGAGAAATTTGAACATTCCTGATTTTTAGTGGGGATGGCCACACATTGATTGAAATTCTCCTGAACAGAGTGAATTATGAATTGAGTATGGCCGGCTTTACTACACATGATAAATACCGGCCTGTACAGATCTGCATAGTACCTATTGGATCTAAAAATGGAAAAATTTTTATGTAGCTTTGTGTACAGATCGGTCTTCAGGTGCAGTTTTTCTAGTCATGTTTGTGTCTTCAGTGCGTTTTGATTCCCTGGCCGATAAGCAGCGTTTACTTATTGCAGTACAGGGAGACATGCAGAATCCTGTCCTGACCACTCCTGGGATGATTAGTCAGAATCCAACTATGAAATCTGTTCCCTCTTTTCTGTTTACTGAGGGAGACACACCTGTTTGTAGTGTGTCAGGGTTATCGGCTTCTAGGATGGTGAATGGAATCAATTTGGCAGGCGCAAAGTCTCCTTTTTTTCCCTTCATGGCTGATTGGTAGTTTTGGGCAGGAATGTATAATGTGGTGGTTTTTCTTGGCGCTCATTCATAGGCAGAGGCCTGTACAGCGTGTAAACTTCTGTCTATAGTGGTGTGCAGGCAGCCTATGTTGGTCAATAGACATATTGGCTGTACAGACTTACCACACACTTGACTTTAACAGACATGCGGGGACGGGTGCCCTGCCCTGAATGCAGACAATGCGTTTGGGCCGCACATCTTTCACTACATGCCTGTCAAATTCAGATGTACATGTGAGTCGGTAAGGGCTCTTTCACACGGGCGTTCAGTTATTTTTGCCCGATCAGGTCCTTTTTTTTTTTTTTTGAAACGGACATGGATGACACTTGTGTCATCCGGTCCGTCTGTCCGTTTTTCATCCCATCCGTTTGCGGATGAAAAACAGACATAATGTATCTCTATGTAAATACGGATGTCAGCGGATGACACCACTGACATCCATTTTTGCGTCCGTTCCGTCTTTTGAACGGAAGAAAAAATAGGTTTCTCTTCCGTTCCAAAAAACTGAACTGAAAGGACGAAAAACGGATGTCAGCGGATGGTCATCTGTATTTACATAGAGATACATTATGTCCGTTTTTTCATCTGCAAACGGATGGGATGAAAAACGGACATACGGAACGCCCGTGCGAAAGAGCCCTAAAGCTTCTGCATCTTCATTGCCTTAACATAGGCTGCCCCACACTACAGCCGATGCCTAAAACAGAATTTGCATGCTGTACAAGTATGTGCCTGTGTGAATGAGCCCTAAAAAAAAAAAAAATAAATAAATAAATGCTTACACATCAGTCCCTGCCCTCAAGGATCTTACAATCTAAGGTCCATAACTCTGTACTAACGGTAACCACACAGACATAGGCAGAACATTCAAACTCCATGAAGGGAGTGTGGTTTTAACAACCCTAGTGCTGCCAGGCAGAAGGGCTAAGTACGTGGCTGCTGTGCTGCTTACTTTTTTCTAGCCTTTAGGCTAAGTTCACATGTAGGCGTTTTGGGGAGTTTTTCTGCTCTAGGATCAGCTCAAAAAATGCCCAACAAGACCAATCCTATTAATTTCAATGGCCCCTGTTCACATCTGAGCGTTTTGATTTTTTTTTTTTAAGCAAAACGCCCAAAGTACATGAGCTTTTTTTTGGGCAGATTACATTGGTCACTTGTCAACCTAAAGCCTGTAAAAACGACTGAAAAAACGCCTGTAAATAGCAACGCCAAGATGTGAAGGTAGCCTTAGGGTGTTTTCACACTAGCACTTTTGGTGCGCACCCGAGTTCGATTGACCTCAGAATTCGGTTGTTTTTGATGTGAACACGGTCTTTGAACTCGGGTGCGAACCGTACCAGAGTTCACTTAAAAAGGGTGATCTGGGGTACAATTCATGTGAACTCCAGTACGGTTTGTTTCTGATGAGAATGCAATCGTACCAAAGCAAGCAATGCTATCCATTTTGGCACCTTCTCGTTTACAGCGGTTGCCAAGCAACATGAGTACACGCCGGCTGCAGCTTGAAAAGTGTATCGCGGTTCGGATACAAAAATCAAATGTGAACACAGTCCATCGGGGGGAGCAATCTAACTTGGGGTCGACCAGGCAATCGCACCAAGTGTGAAAACACCCTTAGGCTCAGGGTTGCCTACAACTCTTCAGCCCCCTCCCTTTAAAGTCCTCCATTCACACCTAGGCGTTCCCGATCACAGGCAGAATCGCTGAGATTCCTGAATCGTCACAGGACATGCCTTACCATACTAGGTCCCTGGTGTCCAAATTGTGGCCTGTGTGCTTCTTGTGCCTTTTTTGGTACTGGTGGCCCTGTGCGGTTCCTGGGAGGGGACGCATTGATTTACAGAGTGGCCAGATGTATGGATGGTGATCTTCAATAACCTTTCCTCAGTCTGATGGCTGCTTGCAGTGGATTTCCAGTCTTAATACCTGTAGTAGGTCTGCAGTCTGACCTTCTTGTGTCCAGAGTCTGACTGATCAGGCTTCCTGTTGGAGGGTGACTACGTTTGGTCCCACTGTATGTAAAAACTTGAAAGTATATATTTTTAAAACTGGAAGCATTTGATATAGATTGGTTGCCATGGACATCTATCAGGCTTGATCTTTCCAGATAAGTAGTGGTATTATATTTGCTACGGCCCACTGCTCTTCCTTTGTTTCTGTAAATCATAATGTGTTGTGCTGGAAAATCTCCCGTGAACAGTCTGTTCTTTTCCACCTGGTGTGTAAAGAGCTCTTTGAACGGTTGGCTTATTTCCAAAGGTCCACCCATGTAAGGTGTATAGGTGGAGAAACTTGACTGTTAAGCCATTTTTAGCAATGATCTCCACCCTATGTACCCTGCAGACTCACTGGCTGGTACTTGTGCTGCTATGACTGCATCTATCCAGGGTCTATAATTTGCATGAGATTGCATGCAAGTGGGCACTATTAGCTGCGAGAGGCTGCACCCTCTCAATGCTTTCAATGGAGCGGTCTACTGCTGGGGTTGTTGCATTCTAAACGGGAGTGCGGGTACATTTTGAAGGGGTGACTACATCCTTACTGCCAGTCTAGCGGAGTCCTGCCCTGAACACTGCAAGCCCCCCCTCCCGCGGCTGATCCTGGCTGCTCAAACTGTACATCTGTGGAGTACATTCTATGCCTTAAGGTAAACCTTCCACGGCCTGTGCCACCCTCTTCCTGAGCACTTACCGACTACCACTTTAAATTGAGCGCTGTGCTCTCCCTGGATTTACAGGCTTGATTGAGAGCAGCTTAAGCCATTGGCTCCTGCTGCTGTTGGGCAAATCCAGTGGGAAAGCACGAGGCAGGGCCAAGCTGCACTTTGTATCTATAGATGTGCCCCATAGGCGGGCTTGGGATCGAGCCCGCAGGAGTTGCCCCATACGCCGGCTTGGGATCAAGCCCGCAGGAGTTGCCCCATACGCTGGCTCGGGATCTAGCTGTGCTCTGCTCTTCTCTCCTCTCAATACGCTCTGGCTTGGCTGAGCAGCGTGAGCCATTGGCTCCTGCTGCGGACAATCAAATATTGGGGGCAGGGCCATGTAATGCTGTATGTGTTGCTAGATGCGCACACATCCCAGCTCTGGATCGAGCCTGCGCATTCTACCCCCCATAGCAAGTGGTTTGCTATGGTGGTAGACACAGAGCAAAAATCACCAGCAGGGGACCCCAGAGAAGTTTCGGGGCCACTCTGGAAGATCATTGCACAGAGCAGGTTAATATAGGATATTTGCATTGGTATATAGATATTTTGCTTTAATGGGTTGGCTTACTCGTATCCCTTAGACTTGCGTTGAGAGAAGAGAAACCCAATCTTAACCTAAATAGCACTGGACACAGATCATTTCTGCACCAACTTTGTGTGTTAATCACCTTTTCAGATCCCCAAATATTGCATCTAAGAATATTTGCTGAGTAATTGATCAGTAATTCAGTCTTGCCCAGCCCTTGGCATCTCTTTGCAAGGGTGTGGTTAAATTGGGGCTGGACAAACCCTATGCGCCTGGGCTGCCTCCCATGTGCTGCACATCTGATCTTCTCCCCTTCTAGTTGTTGACCCGGAAGTAATGTAATTTCTGGTTTCCCTGGCTGTCAAGGCTGGGAATCAATATAATGCAGTGCAATGTGCATTACATAGTCAGGTTGAAAAAGACCCAAGTCCATCCGGTTCAACCCAAAAAAATTAAAAATTGAAAACCCAACCATACAATCCCATATACACATTCCTATACCCGCTGTTGATCCAGAGGAAGGCAAAAATTAACCCCAGCAAAGCACGATCCAATTTGCTACAGCAGGGGAGCATGTTCAGTGGAGCACAGGCGAGGCATGCAGGGTCTATTAGACCCTGAATGTCTCATTTACAAAAAAAAACTGTCGCTGGGGGGGCTTGTGGAGGAAATGACAAGGAAACTGGTAACTAATGGAAAATGAGGGCCATTTAAGTAGTGGATGTGTAAAGATAATTTTTGGAGAATTTCGATATTTTGCCCCATTTACATGGAATCCAACTTTGAAATCGTGCAGCCTCACTTGAAATGGCAGTTTTAAAGCTGCATGTCTGTGCATCTTGGGTCTATGCAAGCCGCACCTGAAATCAAAAATAGTGCAGGAACTTTTCAAATTTGTGTTACTGCAAAGTCAGCGTCTCACCGATTTTGAACCATTTCGTTGCCAACAATAGGGTGCAACTTGTCCTGCGATTTGGACTTGTCAATTTGCATAACAAGTCGCATCGGTAAAAGGGGGGCCTTGGTGACACTTTAAGGATCAGCCGGTGGAGCTATTCTTTGGTGTAAAAGTTTAAACCAAAATGTACACTTTAATAATGTTTCTTTGTAGATGACAAGGCAACTATGAAGTCATCTAACCAGAGTAGATGAGATCATACACACTGCGGTGCCACGGCTGTAATTGCCTGCAGCTATGTGATTTAATGTAGCAATATTAAACCTTTTTTATTCCATGCAATGTTCAGAGCCAGCGTATTTATTTTACCCCCTAGTACTGAGTGACGTAAATGACATGTTGCTTTACTTTGGCTCCTTCAGCACATTACAGTTAATTATTTAGTTACTTTTTTACTTGGTATAGGTTAAAGTTTACCTGTTGCTATCCTTGTAAATATTTTCAAGGTAACTGAGCTGCACAATCGGATGGAACACGTACACCGTCCATCTGATCATGCAGATTGACCCCAATACTGGACCTGATGGAAGTTCTCTAGAGTGGAGATGATTCTGTAACTGATAACCTGTTCAGGGTGCTGGATAATCCCTGCTACCAGGAAACCAATCCTGCTTTTTCTGCAAAATAAGAGGTTTACAGTATGCGCATGTATGGGGTTAGCATGCTGGCTAAGAGTATAAGAACTCCTCCAATGGCTTGTTATGGGGGAGAAATTGCAGTGGGAATGCTAGGGACAGACTAACCAGAGTTACTTTAGACTGCATGTCATAAACGCATGCAAAACTCTGCTATATTTGCATACGTTTACAAAAATGTGTGAAACGCATCTTGCAGTGCCTTTTTATTGTTGGTCCCACCCCAATTGTGGCAAACAGATGTTTTTTTTACTGAAACTCAACACAAAGCTACATGAGCTACTTTGGCGCATTGTCATCTGCAGGGCAGCCCATTGAAATGAATGCATGCAAGAACAGTGCGATTGTGGGTGCTTTACCAAAACGCTTAGCTGTTCATGTAGCTTTAAGGGTTGCTAACCCCAGGACCCTGCATACACAAGATCTGGCAAATTGCTCAATAATGTTACACAGGGAAGCCCTAAACAGCCTGATTATCACCCTTTAGTGACAAGCAGTGTTCAAAATTGGGTGCATTTGCACAGATTGGCCATGTATGGTTACCCCAATCATCCAATTCAAAAACAAATGGCAATACCACATATGGCCACCAAGTGGCAGTGTTTGATTTCAATGTGGTGTTTTTGGACAGCATAACTTTTTTTTTTTTTTTTTTTTTTTTCTGGATGTGTAAAGCATACTTTCGCAGCAGGTTTCATATTTAGCCTATATTTGGGTGTAACCTGAAACATGGTTGCCCGGCCACCTCCCTCCATTTAGACTACCCCCATGCAAACTTAACTGCAAGATTGGAGCTCTTTGTTTGTTGTGAGCCTTTTTATCTGGTCCATAATCAATCCTTGTCCATCAGAATGAATCTGCTGGTTGAACAAAAGAGAATTATGTATAGCCCCCTAAAGTAGATGATGGTGTACAACAATTGGCAGCCATTTCCAGCACACTATGAAACACAAAGCCCTGCTCAGCTTGGCAGTATGAGCTTGGGGTATGGACAAAATGACACTCCTAGGCACAATGTTGTACAGTGTGTAGGGTTGTGTGGGGAAAAACAAAAAGCAATGCTGTGGTGTGAACTGGCCACATAGATTGCAGTGGTAATTGCTTTGTCCTTGTGTTGAGCCTGCTTTGACTCGAATTAACGCAGATCAACACGGCTTAATGCAAATGGCTGTTAACAAGCCCCAAGAGTTGAATGTTGACCGACTAAATTGCAGTTGAGGCCAGTGTACATGGGTGCCAGAACACAACAAGCTTCCTGGGAGAAACTCCTTTTTAATGCTCACATTGACTTGTGTGTGTATATAGGGGGGAAATGATAGTTCAGACTTGGAAATTGGGAAAACAGGCTTTTGGTCTAGTCTCGCATCATTTGTGGACAGACAAACTCCGCTGGAGTCTGTGCTGCAGACTTGTACATTGCCCAGCTGGCATGGAAGATGGGTAACCCATATTGAGTGCTGTAGGCCTGCCAACTGCTGGATAAAATATCTGATCCAAGGTCTTTTAATTAGCCTGTGTAATGATGAAGTCCAGATGGGCTTTTTGGAAGAATTGTATTGGTAAATGCTGAAATAACTCCTATATGCTTGCTAAAGAACACATTTGTTAACCTTTTTAGCAACAATGAATTCTAAAGTGCGATTGGAAAGTAACTGTGGTATACCAGTAGATGGCACAGGAGTGGTCTAGCTTTAGACCACCATTGCATTATTGTGGTAAGGGCATATTCTAGAAGATTGGAGAGAGCATTCTTCCTATTGTAATGGGATTCTTTGCCAGTGGAACACCAACCCACATGTTCAGTGAAACGGCTGTTTCAAGGATTGAATCTTTCAGCGCAGGGGTATCCAAACTTTCTCAACTAAGGGCCAGTTTACTGTCCTTCAGACTTGGAGGGGCTGGATTGTGGCCATTGGCAGTAGAAAACATCCTGATGTCGCTGGGGGGGGGGGGGGGGGTTGATAAAACAATGCACCATCACTGCTGTCATTGAGAGAAACTGTGCCTCATATTGGGAGAAATTGTGCCACCCATCACTGGAACCAGTGAGGGGGAATTATTCCCCATTGTTTGTATCCGAGGATGAAATGGTGCCCAAAGGGCCAGAAAAGGCAAGCATGGTGCCCAAAGGGCCAGAAAAGGCAAGCAAAGGGCATCTTCTGGCCCCCAGGGAGCAGCTTGGAGACCTCTGCCCTAGATTGAATCATATTAATTTTAAAATTTTTTATATATATATATATAATATTATATAATTTTTTTAACACAACCAGGTTACTATGGAGCAGGGAAAACTAAGGATAGGTGGCATTTGTGGGCTCTTGACTGATGAGCTGATAAGAAAAACACTTTACCATGCATGAGCTAACAGATACCTTCTGTTTTTTTGGTTCAAATTTGGTAAAGGGGTGTACCTTTTTTAGCAAAGACTTGCAGTTTAACTATGTACAGTAAAAATACATTTGCCTTTACCTCTCCTCCAGCTTGCCGATTGGTTTCTGGTAAAAAAAAGAAAGTGGTGTCTTCAAGTGTTCACTCCTTGTAGGCTTCTGAGTGCAGGCCCACAAACTGTTGACTGTTCCCAATAGTCTTGTTAATGGAGTATTTTTGTGTAAATGATATCTGAGAGGTGAAACTAAGCAGTTATCTGACAGGCTTCACTTTTAAAACTCGGTTCACACTGGGGCATTTCAGTGCAATGAAACTTCCTAATTGGAGCAACTCAAGTCGCTCTGACTTGGAAACGGTTCCTTCCTGCACTACTTGGGGGTGAATTTGAGCGGCTTGCATTGACTGTATTAAAGTTGTTTGCCGGCCACACCGAAATCGTGCTTTTTGAGGTGGCTTCAGATTTGGGTGACTTTGAAGCCGCCTCAGTGTGAATCAGACCTTAATTGCAGGAATAAAAAAAAAATAAGCAAACCTCTGTACTCGCAGTATATGGCTCAAGCATCAATCTGATGCTGCAGCTGTCTCCTGCCGGCAAAATCTCCTGCACTTGGTTGTGGCGCTAAAGACATTTTGCTGCTTTTTTGCTTGCCCTTTTCAAGCACTAGAAACAACTCAAAGGGCGCACCGACTTGGTGCATTAACATTAATTTATTTTGAAACAAAGGGTATTCTAATTACGAACACTTGCCAAGCATTGGCATGTAAAAGAATGCAGACGAGACCACTTCCTGGTCCACAGTACTCAGCCAGTGGTGTGGGAAGCTGTTGTGGCATCCAAAGGCATGTGTGTTTTGAGGGTCAAGCCCTCTTCAGAGTCAAAAAAGTGAAATTATTTTACGGGAGCAAATAAATACCTAATGAACACGACAGACTGGTATGCCAACATCAACTAGGCACTGTACACCTAGGCTATTGGCTCCATTGATGTGTATAGGTCAGTGTGAAATCATTCATGCTTGCATTGGCTCTAAAAGAGGGATCAACCCCTCAACACATGTAAGCCCTTGGATGCTACAAATGCTTCCCATACTGAGTACTGTGGAACTGGAGGTAGTCTAATCTGCGTTTTTTACATGCCTATGCTTGAAATTCATTTGTAAGTAGAATACCTTTTTTTTATTTTTAAAATTTCTGTTGGGTACTGCATGCACTAGGCCAGTGCACCCTTTCTTTTGTTCCCCTGCTGGTTGTAGAATGGAGAATCATGCAACTGCTAATCACTCAGTTCTTGGGTCTGCTCTGAGCAGAGTGGTGACAGTCAGCGGCTGTCTGGAGCGCTTGGTGGAGGGGGCGGGAGCAGCTGTTTCAGCCCCTAGTCTCCATTGGCAGCCCTTGTGAGAAGGTGACAACATAGGCCCACAATTGGGAACCTTACATAGTGAGCAGTCAGCTGTAAAGCCACTCGAATCAAATCTTCTACAGTATCTCTCAAAAGTGAGTAAGCCCCTCAAAATTTTGTAAATATTTGATCTTTTCATGTCACGGCACTGAAGAAATGTCACTTGCTACAATGTAAAGTGAGTGTACAGTTTGTATAACAGTGTAAATTTGCTGTCCCCTCAAAATAACCCAACACAGCCATTAATGTCTAAATCGCTGGCAACAAAAGGGAGTACACCCCCAAGTTTAAAATGTCCAAATTCGGCCCAAAGTAGGGCTGCCACGACGCGTAGACTAAAAAAATCGTCGACGTGCGTGAAAGGCGTCAATGCGTGACGTCACACGCCCCCTGGCCGGCCGCAGCGCTGTTTGAAGCCTTTCCGGCCGGGCGAAATAACCCCCCCCGGGCCCCATCCACACCGATGTCGGAGACGAGAGGTGAGCGCTGACCGTCTCCAGCACCCCCGTACTCCGCCACAGCTTCTGCCGTGACACATTCGCCATCCTCCCCGATCACCCAGGTACTTAGAGATGTCACATGTGCGGCGCTACACTGGCTTGTACTGTACTGTGGCGGCTTGTAATGGTCTGTACTAGGTGGAAGGGCTTATTGAGGGGTCTGCACTGGGAGGGGGGGCTTACTAAGTGGTCTGTACTAGGTGGGAGGGCTTACTGTGGGGTTTATACTGGGAGGGGGCTTACTGAGGGGTCTGTATTAATTACAGGATTAATTAGCTATTTAAAAAAACTAAATTAAGCAAAAAAAATTAAAAACAATCGTTCGATTAGTCGACTAATCGTAAAAATAGTCGATAGATTAGTCGACAGACAAATTAATCGTTGCAGCCCTAGCCCGAAGTGTCATTTTGTGTGGCCACCATTATTTTCCAGCACTGCCTTAACCCTCTTGGGCATGGAGTTCACCAGAGCTTCACAGGTTGCCGCTGGAGTCCTCTTCCACTCCTCCGTGACATCACAGGGCTGGTGGATGTTGGTAGACCTTGCGCTCCTCCACCTTCCTTTTGAGGATGCCCCACAGATGCTCAATATGGTTTAGGTCTGGAGACATGCTTGGCCAATCCATTACCTTTACCCTCAGCTTCTTTAGCAAGGCAGTTGTCGTTTTGGAGGTGTTTAGGGTCCTTATGTTGTAATACTGCCCTGCGGCTCAGTCTCCAAAGGGAGGGGATCATGCTCTGCTTCAGTATGTCACAGTACATTTTGGCTTTCATGGATCCCTCAATTAACTGTAACTCCCCAGTGCCGGCAGCATTTATGCAGCCCCAGACCATGACGCTCCCACCACCATGCTTGACTGTAGGCAAGACACACTTGTCTTTGTACTCCTCACCTGGTTGCCGCCACACATGCTTTACACATCTGAAACAAACAAAGTTTTTTGTTTTGCTCTCATCAGACCACAGGACATGGTTCCAGTAATCCATGTCTTTAGTCTGCTTGCCTTCAGCAAACAGTTTGCAGGCTTTCTTGTGCATAATCTTTAGAAGATGCTTCCTTCTGGGTTGACAGCCATGCAGACCAATTTGATGCAGTGTGCAGCGTATGGTCTGAGCACAAAAGCTGACACCCCACCCCTTCAGCCTCTGCAGCAATGCTGGCAGCCCTCATACGTCTCTTTCCCAAAGACAACCTCTGGATATGATGCTGAGCATGTGCACTCCACTTCTTTGGTCGACCATGGTGAGGCCTGTTTTGAGTGGAACCTATCCTGTTAAACCGCTGTATGGTCCTGGCCACCGTGCTGTATCTGTTTCAGGATCTTGGCAATCTTCTTATAGCCTAGGTCAGTGATGGTGAATCTTGGCACCCCAGATGTTTTGGAACTACATTTCCCATGATGCGCATACTCTGCAGTGTTGAGCATCATGGGAAATGTAGTTCCAAAACATCTGGGGTGCCAACGTTTTGCCATCACCGGCCTAGACCATCTTTATGTAGAGCAACAATTTTTTTTTTTTTTTTGAGATCCTCAGAGTTCTTTGCCATGAGATGCCATGTTGAACTTCCAGTGACCAGTATGAGAGTGATGGCACCAAATTTAACACACCTGCTCCCCATTCACACCTGAGACCTTGTAACCTTAACGAGTCGCATGACGCTGGGAAGGGAAAATGGCTAATTGGGCCCAATTTGGACATTTTCACTTAGGGGTGTACTCGCTTTTGTTGCCAGCGGTTTATATATTGGCTGAGTTATTTTGAGGAGACCGCAAATTTACATTGTTAGGGCTCTTTCACACGGGCGATCCGATCAGATCCGCCTGTCAGTTTTTTAGGCGGATCGGCTCTCATGCAGCTCTATGGGGCAGCGGGTGTCAGCGGAGACGCCTCCGCTGACACCTGCTGCCATCCGCATCCGATCTTGTGCTTGAAATCTGGACGGATGGAAACCCTATTTTTCCATCCGTTCAGTAATCTGATGAGAGCGGACAAGCGGTCCGCTCTCATCCAATCCCCCATAGAGGGCAGCCGGGGCTGAGACACCTCCCTCTCCGCACTGCAAGCGGAGATGGAGCTGTCATCCGCCCGGCTCAGCGGGGATCGCGGATCGATCCCCGCTGAGCAACACGGATCCGCCTACGGAGCGGACCGTGTGAAAGAGCCCTTATACAAGCCGTACACTCACTACTTTACATTGTAGAAAAGTGTCATTTCTTCAGTGTTGTCACATGAAAAGATATTATAAAATATTTACAAAAATGTGAGGGGTGTACTCACTTTTGTGAGATACTGTACATAAATGTGCCAAACTTTGCCTTTCAGTTTCTAGCAAGTACTAGAAAATGGCACCTGGAATAAAAACAGATTTCCGTATTGTACAGAAATGGTGCCTTTTTTATTTTCTTGGACATGCAGGTAGCGATTTTTGTAATCGCCTGTTTGCGATTACTCATACCCAAAGTATTGAATGATGTAACACGTGGTGGTCCAAATTTTGAAATCGGCTCAAAATAAAGTTTAAAAATTATCAATCTAGATTTTGACCATTTCAAGGAATATCGGTCAGTCAATTGACAAAACTTTGACCAATCAAATGCCTAGTTGATCGGCTGTGGCTAACACTAAATTGGAGGGTTTTTGGTTTGCAATTAGTTTTTTTTTAATTTAAATGTTTCTGTGAATGGGACTAGTCGCTGTTGGACAAAGTGTCGATCTAGATTTTAATAACTGGGAAGATACTGCATGTGTTAAGATTTCTTGTATCCGAATGTGGTCCTTCCTATACTTCATGTTTCTTGTGCCATTGCTCTCCAAAGGCTAAAACTTGATATTTTTGCTTCCTTTTAGATATCAGAAAGCTGCAGAGGAATCCAGTGTAGAAAAGAAAAAAAATGTAAGTAGTCATTTCTCCACTTATAGAAATAGGTTTCCATTTCATGTCATCTCCAATGCATTGACTTTTTAGAAAGCAGTCTTGTATTTTAACTTGGCTACATGGTATTCCCATTACTTTTATAATACCATAAAAGCTACCATCCAGTGACTTGACCCGTTCTTCCCTGCCTTCAGAATACAATGATCAGTGCTGCGGCTATAGCTGGTGGCACTGAGTGTGAAAAACCGGACAGGCTGGTTGTACACAAGTGGGTGCATCGATGGGAGTTCACTACAACCAGCCTTGCCCATACATGGATCGAAATTTGGCTGGTTCCTGCTAAACGGGCTGAATTTCAATCTATGTATGGCCACCACCCTTGGGCTGGCCATACATGGGTTGCATTTCAAAATGCATTTTTCTTTCAAAAATCTTATCTAAAGAATTTTCGTTTGAGTTTCACCTCATTAGTGGGCTGCATAACAGCCAATTTTTGTGCTGCCATCGAATTTGAGTGATCGGGCATTTTGGAATTTTTTTGAAAAAGGAAAGATTTCCTAATCCAATGATGGGAGAATTGTGCAAGAAATCTAATTTAAAAAAGTGCAAGAAAATAAAATTACTGGAAAGTAAGGAAGATTCCCAGCTACGTAAAATCTTTTCTGTAGCAACATGAGGTGAAATTGAAGGCTTGGTTGGTTGAATTCTGAAATTAATGGTGGTACTATTGGATCACAACCCAGAAAATTTGATTTTCTATGTATGGCCAGCCTTAGTATAGGTGTTAGACTGAGCATTTTATGACTTAATTGGGCATTAGCTGGCATTCTACTTCTAGGGTTTCCGATCACCAGCATACGTACACATAATCAGGCTATTTTAGATGGGAACCAGTTATCCAGCCAGCGTGACTTTGGATTGTGGGAAGAGAGAACCTTTCTGTGCTGTGGGGAACATGCAAACTCAATGCAGAGATAAGGCTAAGTTCACATGTAGGTGTTTTGGGGCTTTTTTCTGCTCTAGGATCAGCTCAAACGCCCAACAAGACAAATCCTATTCATTTCAATGGCCTTCTTTGTTCACATCTGAGCATTTTGACGTTTTAACCACTTGCCGACCGCCGCAAGTACATATACTGCGGCGGTCAGCCCCTCACAGGCAAAGTCACATACCGGTACGTCACTAGCCTGTGAGGCTCTGGGGAACGAGCGCTGCCGGAGGCGCGTGGTCACGGACCCCCCCGCGCGGCGACCCGATGTCCGCCGCTCACTCATGATCGCCCGTGACAGCGGGAGAAAGGCAGGCGGCTGATGTAAACAAGCCGCCTGTCATTCTCCCCTGTGTAGGAACAGTGATTATACAGTTCTATGTAGGACAGTCGATCACTGTTCCTACACCTCAAGCCACAGCCAATCACAGTTAGAATCACGCCCCTAGGGACACACACAGCCCCTCCCTCTCAAATAAAGTTAATCCCTCCACTACCAGTGTAATTTTACAGTAACAGTGCATATTTATAGCATTGATTACTGTAGTAATGTCACTGGTAACCCCAAAAGTGTCAAATGTCAGTCAAGGGTCCGATCTGTCCGCCCCAATGTCGCAGTCCCGCAAAAAAAATCGCAGATCGCCGCCATTACGCGTTAAATAAAAAAACAACAAAAATGACATCTTTCCCTTTCTTGGTAAACGCGATAACTTTTACGCAAACCAATCAAAATACGCTTTTTGCAAATTGTGTTTTTTTTTTTTTTTTTTTTTTTTTACCAAACATATAGCATAAAACAAATTGGCCGAAAATGTTAAAAATTATTTTACTTTTTTTTTTTTTTTTGGGAATTTCATATAAAAAAATGTGAAAAATATTGTTTTTGCAAAATTGACGCTTTTTTGTTTATAGCGCGTGATCAAATACCACCAAAAGAAAGCTCTGTGGGAAAAAAAGGACGTCAAATTTGTTTAGGTACAGCGTTGCACGACCGCGCAATTGTCTGTTAAAGTCACGCAGTGCCGAATCGCAATTACCCCCTGGTCAGGAAGGGGGTAAAATCTTCCGGGGCTTAAGTGGTTAAGCAAAAATGCTCAAAGTACATGAGCTTCTTTTTGGGCAGATTACAGGTGTTTTATTTTTTTTCCATTGGTTACTAGTCAACCTAAAAAACGCCTGTAAATAGCAACACCAAGATGTGAACGTAGCCTAAAGCTCATACTAAGCACCCCAGTGCTGCAAGGCAGTACCATCCCTTTTTAATGAATTTTAGTCCTGTTCAGCTATAACTTTGTGTGTTGCAATTTTGTTTTCATTTACAAACCATTACTGTTGTATAAAACAAGCTAGACGTCTAGGTTCTTATGTGTAATTCTTTGTGCTTTCCCCCATCCAACATTATCTTCTGGTTTTATGAACTTGTGTATAGTTGTCTTTTTAGAAGACATTACTCAAATGTTGTTTCTTCAGTTTAGCACTGCATAATTAGATCATTAGAGACAGAAGTGTGAACTTCAAATCCTGGGTATTTTCCAGCCTGTAGGTTGGGGCTTTCCATTGTGTATGTCCACAGACATATGGTGGTTTCTGTTGGAATGAGACAAGTCGAAACTTGCAATGAAAGCTGGAGGGGAGGCTATTGTGTATTCGCTCATCAGGACTGCTGTGTGAGTGATGATAGGATCACTCAGGCTGTCTAGCACTCATGCAGACCGGGCAGGGACATACATTACTGAATGGCCAGTGGGGGGTATGAGTAAGAGGACAGTGATCTGTAATCCTGTAGAGACTGATTGCCTTCAAAGTGAGATTCTTATCTGATAAGACAGGACTTCGAAGACCTAACGAGATTTGCTTGAGGCAAGAATGCCAACCATCTAGGATTAAATGAAAAGCAAAAAAGTGGTTACTGTAAATTCATTTTGAAGCTGGTTATACACTAATAGAATTTTGCTCACGTTTTTTTGCTGTAAAAATGTAAGCTCGTTTGTTTTCTAATTAATGGGCGGCACAGTGGTGTAGTGGTTAGCACTTTCACCTAGCAGCAAGAGTCGCTGGTTCGAATCCCAACCATGACACTACCTGCCTGGAGTTTGCATGTTCTCCCTGTGCCTCCATGGGTTTCCTCCGGGTACTCCTTTTCCTTCCATACTCCAAAAGACATGCTGGTAGGTTAATTGGATCATGTATAAAAAAAATTGGCCCTACTGTGTATGTATGTGAGTTGGGGACCTTAGATTGTAAGCTCCTTGAGGGCAGGGACTGATGTGAATGTACAATGTATATGTAAAGCGCTGCGTAAATTGATAGCGCTATATAAAAAAAAATAATTAGAAGTGGGGTTAAAATAACCATGTTCGAGGTGTCAAATTTGAAGGAACAGGATGGGAATTTCTTGTCTGTCTGCATTTCGAGTGTGTGATAATTTTTTTTTTTTGGTCCATTTATCTCAAAACAATTGGTAAAGGCAATTGAAATCTTGGAACCACTTTTAAATGTACTAAGCATTTTCATATTTACGTTACGAATTATTTCATTCCAAATTCTACATGTGTATACCCACCCAAAGGGTCAATTTCCAGTGTTTTGTTTAGCCCCTGTTCCCATCAGAGCTATTTGTCATGCCAGTTGACCTGTCATCCTATTGCCAGTAATGGCAGTGTTCAAATTGATGCAACGGTGACTCTGTAGTGCCGCATCTAATTTTGAAAATAGTACATGCACTACTGCCGGTTTTCGGGTGTAGCTTAAATGGACATCTGTGCATGAATCTCACAGATGTCTTCACGAAGATGCGGCTTTGAAATTGCACGTTTTTAAAGCCACCCTTGATGTGAACGAGGGCTTCTGGTGGGTTAAATAGTGCCCAGCTTGTGAGTGGACAGTGAAAGGAGAAGCCGTTCAGGGGTGAGCTTATCTGTCACACTGCTCTTTGATCCTATCAATGTGCTTCTTGTTGGTGCACACATAACTGGCTTATTGTACTGCTTCCTTTCTAGAGGTCAGAGGCAGGTACTTGCGTTGCTAGCATTTGAAAACCAACACTTTTAATGTTGTATAATGAAAATGGAGTGGCTCTAATTTGTCTTAATGTGCATGGAATCAATATCCCTATAGCAAAAACTAGCACCAAGTTTCAATACTTTTTGTAGTAGAGATCACTTGATTTCATAGGTGGTTATCACAAGCATGTTAATGTCCCCATCGCCTGATATCTCACAATGTTGCCCTAGTCACAAGGCTTGTATTGGCGCTTTTCCACTGCATGGAACCGTAACGCTTCGGCACGCTTTTGTGCTTTTCCACTGCTGGTACCGCATGGTATAGTGTCGGAACGGTTCGGTACGGTATAGGTTTGCTTTTCCACTGCATGGAACGGTACGGCTCTGAAAAAACAGTACCTACTCAATTGTGGTTCCAACAGGTACCATATCCCACAATCCTTTGCATGCAGTCACTACTAGCCACTGATTGGTCAGAGAATCCCACCCACCCCGTTATCCCACCCACTTAACTTAGTACTACTTTAGTGGAAAAGCAAACCTATACCGAACCGTTCCGACACTATACCATGTGGTACCAGCAGTGGAAAAGCAAACCGGGCCGAGTAGAGCCGAGCCGGTACGAGCTGGTACTTGCAGTGGAAAAGTGCCATAAATTACCCACCAGTGGGTGCTCAAAAAACAAATTTGATGGCGTGAATCTAAGCTTGATGGGATTTGGCAGTAACTGCTTCGTGCATGGAAAATAAAAAAGCCAGCTGTAGTATTTTTTATATGGGTTTTCTAAAAGATGCGGTCAGTGTAGGAGTTTACCATACAATTTCACCAGCATGATCCAAATTCCGTGTTTGGGTTTGAATGTCGAGACCCAACCCCCCCAGCGAAATGTGGTATCAAACTTTGATCTTGCCTCATTGTAGGTGCACAGTAAAGAAAATGCCCACTGCATGCTTAAAGCTAAACCTAATCCTCCTATCCGTTACATCCAAGGAAGCTTCCATCTTGCTGCCTCTTTTGATCAACACTTGCCATGGTGCTGATGATCGTTCTCATTCACAGCATGCCTTGAATGTAACTGTGGGAAACTATTAAATTAATAAGTTCAGTTCCCCTTTAAGTTTAAAACATCGGGTTGCTAGATTCTGTAAGCATTCAAAGTTTTTAAAGGTTGAATTACGGCGATCCTGCCCTTAAAGCACGGGTGTAATGACTGCTCCTTGGAGGCTGCCTACACCACAAACTGTATTCCCTCTTAATTAGGTGAAGTTATTAGTGAGAAATACAGTGCTGCACTCCCCACACATTTTTTTCCATATAAAAACATAGTACTAAAGTGCCCTGGAATGAAATGCATGTAAAGTCGACGAATTACAAATTTATCGTTCAGCATAACAAACATAGTAAAAATGTCCTTTTTTTTTTTTTTTTTTTTTTTTTTTCAAATGTTTATTTTTTTGTGACCAATCACATGCTTCTATCCAACGTTCGATTCTCCAACAAATAGTGCTTCGTGAATTTCAATACCTCCTAGGACAATCCTGTGCTCTCTTGTGTACACACTCAATCTGTGCATTCACCAGAATCCATTGACCCTCTTAAACTGGATACACACTATCCAACTTTTGTGGTTAGATTTCCTTCAGATTTACCTTTTCTATGTAGTGCAAGGGCCTGCCAGATTGCATACAAATTGAAAGTGTTTAGGTTTGACCTCATATTATATGGTTTTGGTAAGTCTAAAGGAAAGTCTTCAGAAAATCTTAGTGTGTATGGCCCATTAGCCTAACGAGTGGGTTTACAAATACTTGAGTTTTAGGCTATCCTTTTGTTGGGAACTGTTAAATTGATGGGATTAGTTCCACTTTAAATAAGTTTTATGCTTGACATCAGATCCCTAGATTCTGTAATCATCCAAAATGTGCACATGCATTCCAAACTCTTAATCTGAGAGGCTTGTATAAGAGAAAACATTCATGTTCATGCAGATGGTGACGACAAATTACTGGTTGTAACCCTCCCTTGCTCTATCAAAAGAAGAGAATTTTCCCATAGTTCTACTTTTAGGCCCTTTCACAACAGCGGGCAGATCAGGTCCACATGTCTGTCTTTCAGGTGGACCTGAACGGGCCACCCATTGTCCTATGGAGCGGACATGTGGCTGCTGACACTATGCATTGACATGGCTTTTTTTTTTTTTTTTCCAACACACTTGAGAGGATAATGAAGGGAGGCATTGATTAACTTTTGGGAGTGTTAATTACCTGGCTTTCATGTTTATTCTTTGGCTTCAATGCAGTCTTGAGTTGCTGACTAAAGGCCCGTACATACGATCCGGAAATCGGACGAAAAATAACGCTTGTGAAAAGATCGGACGATAATCTGATCGTTAGTACACAGCTTACGAGAGGCGATCGCGACAGTTCGCTCGATATTAACTGGTCATGCAAGCATAAAAATTTTGATCGTATTATAACACATCGTACGATAATCGTATTATCAGTATGTTGTTCGCCTGAAAAAAATGGTTAGCAGTAGACAGCGCATGAGCAGTAGACCTCATTTCCCCTCACACGCTACGGCGTGGTTACGCGTACCGGAAGCTTTTGAATCATCGTCCAAAAAAAATTCGTATCGTAAGTAACCTCTCCCATTTGCAAATATAATTGAGAGTTCCTAGCAATTTTTCTACATTTTCGGATCGTGGGTAGTGGGCATTAAATTATAGAAATGAAGGTCTGACCACTTTTTTGTAGCCTTCCAACTAGCAGGGATTGATTTCTGTAGGTCACATGGCTCTCTAATGATAACCTAGGCAAGCATTGTTCCTCACATTACCTTTTTACCATTAATGAAATGTTTATAAATGAGGTTGGTATAAAAATGAGACCATTTTATCTCTGGGTGTTTTTAGGGTGGTCATGTCTGAAGGAAAAATTGTTGGGTAGGTGCCTGACTAAAATTGTTGCCTACCTTCCCTCTAACTTGCACCTTACATTGCATAACCCAGCAACACCACCTCTGCTTATCCACATCCATTAATGGGTAATTCTAGGAACTGGCCAGCCCTGTGGGTATGCGGACACCAGTCTCCCAATGTGGTCATTTTGGTGCGATTTTGGGTCTTACAACAGCTGCCTTTAGACCGCTTACATTGCAGAATCGGCCTTGGCTATGTCACAGTATGTAGCTACTTGAACTGTCCCTCTTTGAGCTCTTGGATATCTCTTGTGGTTATCTGTCAGTGGGTTAACAAAGATGGCGCAGTTTTCTTCAGCATGTGATGAGGTGAGAGACTTAGGATCCCAATATAGCTGCTAATCACTTGTAATTCTATAAAGCCTGGCAGCCTGTCACAGCAGCTGCAGTCATACGGTTCTTCCAGGCACGGACCGCAGCAATGCAGAGACGGCAGGTACAATATGGCGCTTTTGTTATTTTTGATCTTATTTCCTTCTCATCTTTCATGTTGCACGTCATCTTTCACTTGCATCCATTCCATAAATGATACATCATTTCTAGCTTCATTTGCATATTTTTGTAAATTGGAAGTGATTTAATTTTTTTTCCTTGTCTTCTGTACATTCTTTAACTTCAGTATCTGCATTTTATCGCCTTGCATCATAGGCTACATGATTTAATTTTTTAAAAAAAATTTAAATCCAATAATAATTCTAATTTAATGCCTTTTTTTCCTGAAGGACGTTCGATTTCTTGGAGTGTCTACTGTTTTTAATATGCATGATAGTAATATGCATGATAGTAATTGGAAGCATCTGGGTTTCTTGATCTGGGAGCCATTTTTCATTTTCCTCGTCTTTTTAATTTTATATAATTTTTTTTTTTTTTTTCCCTCTCCTTTAGTCATTCCCATACTATTTAGGTTTTTGTGCTGACTGTTGGGAATTTTGCTTTTACAATATGTTTAAGATTTTTGCTCATTGTGGGGACGTGTTCCAGACGTGTCAGCAGGAATGAACCAGAGATTACTTTTCTTTGTGCTCTTAGCTTCTTCCTAGTTAAATGAGTCACTTTCTCATCATTTTTACTTGTTCTTCCCATCTGTTTGCCCATATATGGATATCCTCCTTTTCCTTTTTTTTTTTTCCCTTAAACTTCCTGCCCAGCCTTTCCTCCGCCTCTTAACCCCTCTGGGCTAAATGCTTTTTACATGTGGCGAAGACCATAATTTCCTTAGGAGCTGCCTGGATGTGGATCTGCCTTTTCTGTTCTGCAGGTTTATTTTTCTTTCCCATAGACAGGCACTTCCTAACTCACATGCATTCATTTTCTATTCCTTTTAGAACATAGAGGCACTTCCTCCCAGCTTTAACCGGGGCTCCCTGAGCGTGTTGAAGAAAAAGTGGGAGACTCCGGTTCCTGCCGTTCCTGCCGCTCAGACAGAAGTAAAGCGCAGTGGCAGTTTTGTGCTGAGGCAAAGGGTCAGCAGTTTTAAGGCGGAAACTGCCCCTGCTGGCCATCCTGAAGGCAGCCCCACCAAGGTCCGCTCGCCTCTGAAGGATCAAAGTCGCTTCCAATACCCCAGTGCCACAGAACTCCATTCTCAGCCCACCAGGGTGGAAAGCATGGAGCGAGACCTGGAGACTGCCAAGCTGGACACCCCGGAGCCTTCTCCAAAGATTGAAAAGTTCCATGTTCCATTGAACAGTCTGAAGATGATGTTTGAGAAAGGGGAAACTGCTAATAATAAGGTAAGAGATTTGAGGTTGGTCAACAGGTTAGTCCTTTTTTTGACTAATTTATTTTGGATAAAACTGTTCGGAATTTTAACGTGTAGTCATACATAGATGGTTGGTTCGGGAACAGTAGCTGGATGTCTTGTAATTCGAGCAAATTGTAAAGCTGACCATGCGCCTTAAGCTCCCTATTCATGTTGACTATGTTTTGTAAAATGAGGACCTGCCTAATCTATACATTTTAATTTGTACCCAGACAGGCCCTGGCACTACATGGCTGCTGGTATAGGCAGGTTGTACTGGGTGGTGATTTTTCTTATTTCTTACAGTTGCCTCCTACAATGCTGTTGTAAAGCATTTTTGTTTGGCATGCAATTTGATCGTTAGGTATGGAGGCAGCTTAAATGGCATTTGCTCTGTTCCGCCCTCCTGTTCTTTTGCTAGTTAGCAGCCAGTCTGGCGCAGCAGGCAGTTCAGGGTCAGGTTCAGCGACAAAGCACTGTCGAGATGATCACTCAGCAGTTGTTGTAAAAGACACTGCTGGAGTCTATCATGAGTTAACACAGCTGTGTGCAGAAGTGTCTGAAGCTGGGGGTGGGGGGGGGGGGGTGGAGCATTTGTAGGATTCTTTCATACTATTCCTTGAACCTCTCATACTTGATGCATCTTAAAAATTGAGATGTACATTTGGCCAGTGAACTAAAAGTTGCTAAAAATGAGTGAAAGCATAAGATTGTGCGCCAGCTGTCCTGCCTAGTGCATTGGTGGTCACTGTGCCAAGTAGGATTACGCCACCTTCGTGACATCTCGCTTCCACCTGGTTAGAAAACAGACGTGTCAGCAGTTTGGGAATGAATCAACATGCGTCTGAGCCTCTTGTGAGCAGGAAGCAGCCTGTCTCTGAGCTCACTTTCCCTTCCTATTTGGCACCTTCTGTGATGGAAAAGGTCAGGTGAAACTGTAAATGGTGAAACTGTAAATGGGGGAGAATATGGATGCTCAGACCATATTTGCAGAAAGTTAGGCTACATGTACATGGGACATTTGAAAAAGTCCTTTGAATGCTGGAACTTGACAGCTATAGAACTACGTTTAAAAACGCCCGTTGTGTCGCGTTTGCATGCCGCGTTTAGCGGCGTTTGCGCTCAGAGGCGTTTTTGCAAAACTCATCAGAAGACCCTCCCAAACACCCAGAATGCAACAGAAATATGTTTTTCAGCTATTTGAATGAATGTGTATGTATGTCCCAACATCTGCATAGTGGGACCACCCTGGCATGGCAACTGCATGATTCCACTCTGCCATGCCAGGGTGACCCGACTCTGCCATGCCAGGGTGACTGTATGTATGAAAAGGCCTCCTGAAAACACAAGCGCTGAACGCGGGTGAAAGCGTTCGGTTGCGTTTTGAAACTCCGGGAAACACGTGTTCGAATAATTGCTGTCCAAAAAACGTCACTGAACTCAACTTCCTGTAAACGACCCTCTGTACATGGACAGATAAGATAACAGAGGTGGGTTCAGGGGCTTCTGAAAAATACGCCCAACTGCTCCTAAACGGCCGTTTACAAGTTGCAGTGTATATGAGCCCTTGGAGAGGACAGTCCACCTTTTTTATAAGAGTGTAATGTAAATTTTGCATTTATTGTACCCAAAAGTTGGGTAGATTTCAAACCGTAAAATACTGGTCTGTAGGCAGGTGGGGAGCCGTTTATATAGATAAAAAAAAAAAAATACACAAGGTGTCCATTGACACTGGATGACTTTATTTCATTCTGGTTGAGTTGGACTTTGGTTATTGTGGATGCGTGGCTTTCAAACCGTGCTCAGCATTACCTAAAATAGTACATGTTACCCAGATTCCATTGGCTTTCAAGGCAGGACAAGTCTTCTGACAGCTATCAGTTCACTAATCACTTCTGCTTCCCTCAATTTCAAGCACAAACTTGGTAACCTTTGGCTTTGCTTTACTAAAGCTGGTGAATGCAAAATCTGGTGCAGTTCTGTATAAGAACCAATCGGCTTCTAGGTTTTTTGTCAAAGCTTAATTGAACAAGCTGAAGTTAGAAGCTGGTTGCCCTGTATGGCGGCACCATATTTTGCACACTCCAGCTTTAGAAAATCAACCCCATTGTGTACACACTGCTACAGTCAGGGTAGAAATGTTTGGCCACCTTTCCATGGGCCTGCAGTCTAGAACTGGGAAGTGAAGCCCGGTCTCTGGAGCTGAAGCATGTTTGTGCCTTCAAGTGAACTATGGGCAAAAATGAAAGCTGCAATGAAACCGAAATCGCAATGTTGCAGCTTGTCAATCAGATGTGGTGGTTGTATTAATTTTTTCTTTAGGGCTTTTCTCCCTCTTCCTGTATTAGTGTGCCCCCCTTTGTAGTACACACCTTTTTTAGATAGCTGCATTGCCAGTCTGGAGGGAGGGGGGTGTTGGATCAATTAGCACAGTGGTCCTCAACCCTGGCCTACAGGGCCCACTAACAGGCCAGGTTTGCAAGATAACTGAAATACATCCCAGGTGATATCATTTGCTGCTCAGTGATTGCAGTACTCTAGTCTGCATCTCCCCAAGGTAATACTAAAATCTGGCCTGTTAGTGGGCCCTGAGGACCGGAGTTGAGGACCACTGAAGTAGCAGATTTAAATACTCACCATAAATAATACAATTTTCTTTCCCTCAATCGTGGGTTGAAGGAAAGAATATCGCTTGCTTTCCCCCATCAGTCATTGATTGTGGGATTCCTCCCAATGTGCTATTGTATTTTGAAAGCGTGAGGCTTCCCCACAACTAGAATAGGATTACTGCTGCTATAGCCATCAGAAGTAATCATACAGAAAAAAAAAAACTTGACGGGCTGCTTTTACTGAAGTTTGATAGACCAACTTCAATACAACTGACCTGCCCATAGATGGAATGAAATTGAAGCCAAACTCCAGCTTGGCTTGATCACCAGGGGAAAATTGGTTTCAAATCTAAAAAAAAATGGGTGAACTGCAATGTTTTAATTCCACTTTTGAGTCCCCTTTCACTTATTGGTTTTGATCCTGCCAATAGATCCACTTCCTTTTTAATAGGGTGGCATGGTTGGTTCTGCATTAAAATTGCACAGCAGCAGCCTTGTTTCCATGTGAACAATTTGTGGGAAGTTGAATGACAAACTTTTAGAACTAGTGCAATCGGCAAGGACGGCTGTCCCTCTGGAAAGCATTTGAAAGGCGATGAGGTGATGTGTTGCTTCCTCATTGCTTGTTTTAATGCTGTAAATGGCATGCTACTTTTAATGCTGTAAATGGAATGCTACTAACGCAACTGCGTGTATTCCACATGGCTATGGGGTGGCTGCAGTGCAACTCCATTCATTAGGCCAGGATAGGGTTTTATTGACTAGTGCCACCGCATTATGTACGCCCCTGTCTGCCTATGCAGCATGAGAAGGAGCAGTTGGAGGTTGGGCAAACTTCAGCTCAACCTTGTATATTTAACCTAACGGCAAATTTATGCAAGCCCTTAAGCGGCCACAGCAACAGGTTTTTTATTTTGGGGTGGGAAGGGGAGGTTTAAACCATTTAATAATGACCTTTGCAAGCACCTCTGGTGTTAAAGTGGAACTGAAGCAGGCAGGCTTTATTGCAGAAGAAACATGCACTCTTTGGCAATAAAATGCCCCTACCTGCCTCATCAGTCTTTTCCGGTGCTGTAAACTGAGCTGCGCATGCGTAGCTCAGCATAGAGTGCTGAGATGGCAAGCTCCTGGGCAGATGTTATGCCATTTCCCGCTGGCCAATGAAGAGGCCTAGAGACTGGCACTCAGAACAAGATGCCGGCGGCACACAAGGGAGTATTCACCCTTTTAGTTATGCTTTAAATGGGTTGTCCCAACCCCTCTTAGACTCCATTCACACTTGTGCGACTTGTCATGCAACTTTGAACAATAAAGTTGCATGACTTCATTCCACATGGGTCGTACCTGAATGTTATACAATGCAGTTGTCTGTTATCACTGGTCAACGCCAAAGTTGTGTGCAAGTTGCACTCCACAGTTGGCGCAACTTTGGAGTCAAACGTGCGAATGGGGCATTACAGGCCAAGCTGTCCAGCAAGTGTTGGTTATAAAGGTAGAGATGTCTGCACCTAAATCCAAATAAGTACAAAAATGACCTATGTACTCTACCTACATGAGGGCTTCTGACTTTTGCCTTTCCTGATTTGTGTATTCTGGGTTACAGACTCGGAATACTAAGAATCAGCATTACAGTTGGCATTGGCAGCCGTAAATGTCTCTTCTCACGATTAGTACTGTCCTTGTACTAAGACTTCTATAGGAATTGGTGACATCTTCTGTCTTTTTTCTGGAATATAATTTCAAAGTAGATGGATTCATGTCTCTTAACTGTGAAAAGGTTATAGGTGAAGCGGTCATAACCCATTCCCAGTATGCAGTCTACTGATAAGCCAGCTTTTTTCCCCTTCTGATAATGAGTCTGGGTGTGTCTGCCTTCCGCCTGACAGGAAATCTAATACAGTGACTTGTTGTGTGCGCAGCCCTTTGTCCAAGGCCCGACTATTCGCTACTTGTGGTTTAGGACTTCCTATGGCTGTTCTGTATCCCAGCTCTGCTTTCAGGGCCTAGAGCAGCTATATCTATGAGGTCATAGACTGTAAATCTTCCCCAGCCCCCTCCCCATGCATTTCACGGCAGCCATCTGAGCAGTGCTAGAGATGATTAACACATTGTGACCTGGGATACTGGGTCATTGTTCCTCCACCGCTCAATCCACAGCCATGCTGGGTGGAAAGAAATGTAAAGCTTTGTTTATGCTTTAAGCTGTTTAAATAAGCCTGGAGCAATAGCCACTGTATTCTGGTCAAAACGTCCATTTATATATCAGCCAACCTCAGCCTACAGATATTCATGCACATTTGGGACCAATTTCTGCATAACTCAACTTTAGGTCGTTTTTGTAATGGATGACATTGCAAGCAAAGGAGGCGGGGGGGGGGGGTTACTCAATGTTATGGTAATATAATCCAGTACACCAGAGATGTGAGAACCCAGCGCTAACCACTCATGGGATGTGCTTACCAGTGCTGGGCAAAGCTACCGGTTGACTTTACCTTCACCGTCCCCAGCAACATAGTTCCCTTCCTTTTCACTCCTCCATAGTTCTGCTCAACCATCGGGAAAGTCTGGTGTAAAGCCTAGTACACGCCTTGAGTTTTTAATCCACTCCAGTCAGAGCCGCTGTTCGAACAATCCGACGTTAGAACATCAATCTCTGCCGCTGTTCTATTGAGCGCCAGAACACTCTAGTCAGCCATTGGCTAAAAGCACTGATTGGGAGCTGGTCGACTGCTGGTTTTCTAGAACACATATCGAACAGAAGGTGGCTGGACGGCTGGCTTCTGTCGGACCGGCTGCTATACACAGGGGCTAAATGTCTGCTGGTTTTATTGAACTAACCAACGCCACCAGACATTTAGCCCATGTGTAGTAGCCTTTGGTTAGGAGTCCCCAGAGTCATGGCCGACACAAGACAATTGACTCTCCGTGTCACCTGCTCTTCCATACTCCCTGAAGAACAAGGCATTGCCTTCAGCTCCCGCAATGTAGCATTTGGTGTGTGTGTGTGTGTTTTGTGTGTGTGTGTATACACACTTGGGATAGGTTGGGGTAAAAGCTAAAATGTTATCCTAAGTGGGCAATGCATAGGTTTGCCTTTTTTAGATTTTAAATCTCACCCTTAAGAGCACTTGAAAAGGGTAAAGCAACTTGAGACACCTCTTGGCTCCAGACTGGGCATTCTGAAAACGGATATTGGTTGGAGTGTGCTGGTTGTAGCGTTGGGGCCGTTACACTTCCACATGGGTTTTAACATGTATCCTGTGATGCGTTTCATTTTAAATGGCACCCTGATGCACTAAGGCAATGCACCTTTACTGTATCCTGCCAAAGCACATGGTAACATATCCCGCAGCGAGGGAGGACTTCCCAACTTCTGGAATTGGGCTTTCTAGTATAGATCTCAATGCAACGTGTACAGATGCTACTTTTTTTTTTTTTTTTATATATACTTGGGCCTCAGACACTGGATGTTTTTGGAGCTAGGGAGCCGACCATAGGTCGAATCTTGGCCGGTTCAGCATGGACAGGCTGAGATTTCGATCTATCTATGGGCAGGCTGGTTTGTATCAAAGTCAATCCATTGACCTGGATAAAACTAGCCTATCGGATTTTTTTTTTTTTTTTTTTGCTGCTGGTGGCTATAGCTGAATTGCGCTTTTGCCGGCCAGGAAGGCTACCCGCCAGCAGAACACAAAAACCCTGCAGGAGGCAGCAGTCAGTGAGGGAAATAAGCGATCTTCTTTCCTTCCACCCATGGAACTCATATGGGCTACTTAAAGCTGAGGTCTGATGGGCAACTTTACTGCTAGTGATCCTGCAAATATTACCAGTGGCAAGATTGCCAAGAGACTTAGTTGGAATGGAATTGATCCCTTAGGCAAGCCCAGGATGTCTGTGATGGGGGAAATCCCTCTTGCAGTACTATGGTGTTCTGGTGACGGAAAGCTCTGCACCAGCGGCACACAATGATCACTAGCGGCTACAGCTGGCAGCAGTTACTGCATGCAAAAAACAAGCTGGTTGTACTGAAGTCAATTGATCGAATTTCAGTACAACCACCCATATATGGAGGGAATCTCATTCAGTCCCTGCTGAACCAGTTAAGATTAGATCCCTCTGTGGCCGGCTTTAGTGAGCTTTATCAGCATTTGAGTCGGCTACCAAGTGACCTCTCGCTGGGTCTGCCAGCATTCCTGCTGCAGATGGTTTGCTTTTTGGTCACTTAATTGAAGTGTACAACTTCTTTTTTTTTTTTTTTTTTTTTTTTTTTTTTTACTCTAGTATCTAAACATGGAGGGAGGATTGTACAGCGCCGTAGTCATTGGATAGTCTTTATAACTTTGATTGTGGAGGAAGGTACTCAACAGGTGCCTAAGCAGAATGGCTGTGCCTAGAGTTCAGTTTTACTTATGGAAAGCCAGAGCAGTGGATTAATGGCCTATTTTTTTTTTTTCCTAAAAATTCATGTTCTGTTGCCAGTCTAGGCTTTTGAAGGGTCTATGGGGAGGGGAGAATTATTCATGATGCAACAAATTACCCAGTGAAGGGCCCCCAGCTTTGTGCATGACAATCTTCTTCTGTTTGTGTGTATTGCATATGAATGGGCCTGTAATTGCCAATTTGTAACAAGTAAAACTTCCTGTGTATGTCACTCCTACTCAAGGTTGGGGAGAACAATTGCAGCCTTTACAAAAACGTTGCCATCTATGTTTGAATGGAGGATGTTCAATTAGGCTAGACTTGGTTTTCATGTGTAAAACACATGTCCCATTATTGTTTGTAGTGTATATTTAGGTTTATTTGTTATGACTTTAACATTTTAAGTCATTGTACCTGAAAGGAATCCCACATTACATTTGTATACTACACCCCCCACCCATTAAAAACATGAGCTGTAGCATTTCATTAAAAGCCCATCTACACTGAGCATTTTTATTTTCTTGACCGGGGTGGCGGGCGTCAGATGGAACCCCCCCCCCCAATTACTCCAGCCCGCACCACCATATCTCCCCCGTGCCAGTTTACCTACCTTGCTCCGAGTGAATGACAGGCAGTGGCGGCAGCTTCCCCCCCCTCAGTCTCCATGTTCCCTCTTGGCGGTCATCTCCTCCCTCCTTAGCCAAGAGGATGCCTTCTTTCTGCCAATTGGGGAAACGGGTCTCAGGACTCGCTTCCTGATTGGCCGGGAGGATAATCAGTGTGACAATAGCGACTACTCATTCGCTATTGTCACACAACTGGGGGTGGGCTCTGGCTCTAATCGCATGCTTCAAAAAAAAAAAAAAATCCCCCCCCCCCCCCCCCCATTGGAATCCATGAAACCGGCACCCTGCATGTTGATTAGGGGGCCAGATGCATGGATAGGGGGGGGTGGCGCCCCCACACCCATAATGGACAGGCCGCCACTGTTTTGACCCCCCCCATCTGCAAAGTCCTTTAAATACCTGTTGATCCTGCCAGTGAAGCCCACCTAATGCAGCTTCCTGTGATATGGCAACAATGCTGCACTGCTCCGAAGTTCACAGCGGAGTTGCTGTTCATGTTGGCTTTGCCTGCTTGCATTACAGTTGGATGAGAAATATATATTTGTAGGGTGTGGTTATTGGCATTAATTCTGCTGACTTGCAATCCTGTAGCTGTTCAAACGGCCTCTTGGCACACCTATGCCATTGCCTCTGCTTCTGAAACCCTCCTGTGAGCTGCCGTGTCTCGGAGAGACACACAAATGAAGGAGAATTTGGCTCAGTCGCATGTTTGTTTCAGGTACTTGTATAGCGCTGTCACTTTATGCAGTGCTTTACATATTGTACATTCACATCGGTCCCTGCCCTCTAGGAACTTGCAACCTAAGGTCCCTAACTCCCATTCATACATGCACATACTAGGGCCAATTTAGACAGTAAAGAGTCTTGTTTTTGTGCATCAGTGGGTTTGCTTATACGGTCATACAGCAGCTTTTAATTGTGTGTGTGTGTGTGTGTGTGTGTGTGTGTGTGTGTGTTTTTAAAAAGTGTGAAAGTACCAAAGGCCAGCCATACACAGTAGAAAACCTTAATGGGCAGGCTGAATGTACCCAGTTGGATTGATCAAGCTGGGTGCAACCAGCCTGCCAGATTCCCTTGTGATTATCGCAAGCTGTGACTATAGCTGCTAGCGATAATCGCTGTCCTCACCTGGCAGGGATAGCTTTCCTCCCCCCCCCCCCCCCCCCACATTCTCCCCCTTCTCCTTCTCCCCCCAAAGCAGACAATGGCTTGGCAGGAGGGAGTTCCTTGTTAGCACTGTCTGGAATGGGGCAACCATGCAAATTTCTTTCCTGCAACCTGTGGTTGCAGGAAAGAAATTTGCAATATGGCATGCCTAAATCTAACCTGGTATCAGCCTCTTGCAGAGCCTGTACGGTAGAGCTTAGAATGGGAGACAGAAGCAGCACAAGTCAGTAGTGGTTCTCATGTGCTAATAAAGAACATGCAGATAGGGGGCAGCAGACATGAGCACATAGTTCTGCTTCTCCTTCCACCTTCTCTTTTCTCCAGTCACAGGCAGGGTAGGAGACCAGTAAGCTTTCATGAACAGCAACAGGTCTCCCGCCCTGCCAGACAGGGTTGTGTATCAGGGTTGTATAAATCCTAGAAGTGGACAGATGCATTTAAATCTTCAAGCAGGTAAATGGTCTCCCATATCTTGGGCATAAATGTCCTGTTTACACCTGTCTGAATGCATGACAAAAGGATTACTATTCTTTTTAATGGCTCTAATAACATCTGTGGGCTGCTATGCATTTGGGGTTTGGGGAAAAAGTGTTTTTTTTTTTTTTTATTTCATAATGGTTTGTATAGCTGATGTAATTGCAGAAATGCCTGTCCATCAGTGTGACACGGCAAGGGCTGGGTGGCAGTGGGGAAGGGCAATGTAATTCAGTTAGGTTTTTTTTGGGCATGTATCTGCAGTATGTACACAGGTTCAGAAGTCTCCAGCCTTACTCCTGTTGATTGCTGTCTGGCACCAGGGTCATGATGGCTATAACGTATTTTCACTATAAACATTAGGGCTGCAACTAATTTTCATCGATTAGTTGGCCCATTGTTTCGATTGATCGGATAATCTTAGTGGTGTATAATTTAGTGAATATGTAAAGTTTAAAAAAAGGCCATTGTTGTTCTTGCATTATCTATATGACCGAACTGTAATATTAGGTATGACAGATCCTTTGTCATAGGCAGGTGGCTTGATAAAAGCTCCCTGCGCCTGCTGTCACTTATGCTGGCCATACAAAAACAATGTCTTCCTTCAAAAAAAATTATTTTTAAGAACCTTTTATTCAATTTTCTGATAGTGGGGTCAAATCCACTGTTTTCTACCAGTGACAGGGAAATTCGAAGGAGCAGAATAGAAAACGTCTTGGTCAAGGGAATTTTCAGACCGTGTATGTGGTTTTCGTTCAGAAATTACATTCATTTTAAAACTGAATGTTTATTCTCGTCCTTAAATCGAGATGTATATTGCCAGAATAAGGCTCAGTTCACACCAATGCAATTTGCTTCTGATCCATTTATCCAGTACTTTTTGTTGTGCGTTTTTGCATTTTTACACGAGAATTTGCTGCGATTTGCATTTTTTTTTTTTTTGGGCAGATTGAAAAATGCAAATTGTGGCAAAACCACTCTGCATGCTTTTCTGCAGCTTCTCCATTGAAGTCTATTGAAGCAAAACAGTTTTGTGTTTGAAAAAGTCAGTGACTTTTTTCCAAATACACAGCGGCTGAAAAAAAGCTTAGATGTGAACGCGTCCCATAAAGCCTCGTACACACGCAACGATTGTTGGCCGACCGATTGGCCGTCTTTTGTCCAGTGTTGTTGTGTTGGTTGAAATGTGCTCTAGACTGCACACAAATTTTCTCGGCCAACGACAACCAACTTCAGAAGTGATGTCATGTGCTGGTTTACTTTCCGTGTTTTTTCTTCTCTGAGCATGCCCAGTCTTGCTCATCTGATGTTTGTCTGCCGACATCTGTACTGACTGACGAAAAATCGGCCGTTGTGGTGATGGCCAACAAATTTTATAGCATGCACACCAGATTTTGTTCGGCCGAAAAGTCGCAGTCGGTTGTCGGAATCATCATACTAACAAGCCGACAATCGTCCGATCGGACGTTGGCCGAAAATTCACGGCCAACAATCGTTGCGTGTGTACGAGGCTTAAGAAACCATGTTAAATGAACTGAAGTGTGTTTCTGCAAAACACCAAAAATGCATAGGTGTGAACCAATGCTGCTTTTTATGTTTATTTTTTTGTTTATGCTTTCCTGCTCTCTGTAATGGTTTTGCACAGAGCAGCCCTGATTTCTTTTTCTGAGCCCCCCCCCCCCCCGACTCCTCTGGCTCCTCCTCCCTTCAGAGTGCCCCTATAGCAAGGTAAAAAAAAAAAAAAATTCTGCCTTTAGAACCATTCACATACTGTGCAGGACTACATGTCCCATGATGAATTGCTCTTCACATATTCACATATTCACATGATCTCTCAGGTACTTACTGACATGTATGGATGGTGTACTGAGCTGTATGTGTGTTGTACTGTCTTCTGACATGTATGGACAGTATACTGAACTGTATGTTTCGCTGTATTTCCTGATATGTAAACCGATAATGCATTCTGTATGCAGGTCAACTAATCATCTGACCAACTAATAGATTACGAAAATGGTTGACAACTATTTTCATAATTGATAGTAGTTTCGGCCCTAATAAACCTAAATAACCTAAATATCCTATGTATTGATCACTGTTGGGACCAAAATGTCATGTTTGATTGTTCTCAGTGGCCTAGCTTGAGGACCAAAGCCCCATACATAAAATGATATTTGTTTTGGGCTTTGTAAGCCACAAGTTTTCCATTGCATTGTCATTCTGTGGTGAGGGGAGAGTTGGATGTATAATCAGATTTGGATGCACAAACAAATTTGGAGTTGAACTCCAGCTAATACTTTTTTATGCAATTACAGCAAGTGTTTGTTTTTGGGATAAAGGATTTACATACGTGTGGACCATTGGAAGTGCCCCTGCCAGTGTAAATGGTTGGCTTGTCCCAACCTTGTGAACTGCTACATCTGTTGGACTGCTTGTTCTGCTGAAAATAGACTTGCTGGCAGGATCCCTAGGTGAAAATTAAAGCCTACAATGCAGCATTATTAGTAAGCTGCAATAGGTTTGCTTTGGGTTTAAAACCAGTGGTGTCCAGGCTGGTCTTGGCTCTTTTTTTATTGGTTTTATCGTCCAAAACCTGTAATGCATACATAAATCATAAGTATCAGGGTTACCCTCACGGGATGCGTAATACAATATGCATCATAAATGTAGCTGTCAAGACATTAGGAGATTCTCACTGAGAAAAAGGCCTGGTTCCATAGGCCGATGGGCAACATGAGCATTGACCTACATAACCAAAATGGTGAAAGTTGAAATGACTTGGCAGCAAAGCAACTGTTGCCCCAACAATGGCATTAAGAATAGACCCCTCAAGTAGAGGGCACATCATTGGCCATGGAGGGCTCAGCTAACCATTTGGACCAGATCTTGTCATACTTTTTGGGACAGCCTCTGTTGGCATGTGTCCCAGAGAGACAAACTGTTAACTAGCGGTTTCCAGGAAGGGGGGTGGGGGTCTTCCAATTAAGTGGAATGGCTTTTCTGGCATAAAACAATAGTAGACCCACTAGTGATGGCGAACCTTGGCACCCCAGATGTTTTGGAACTAAATTTCCTATGATACTTATCTACACTGTAGCATGCATGAGCATCATGGGATATGTAGTTCCAAAACATCTGGGGTGTCAAGGTTCGCCATCACTGTACTAGAGTGTGCTCCGCCACAGTGGGGATGAAATGTTCAATCAGACCTAGAATGCATATAGACCTGGTGGGTTGTAGTGTTATGGCGCTAACCAGATGGATAAGGGCTAATACTTCCTCCGAGAACCTGACAATGACCGGGCAGGTCCAAAAGAGTAAAATCTCCAGGGGCCCCTCCATCGCCAGCACCTGGGGAAAGAAGGGGGGTTCATTTTGTTCAACCTGTAAGGCTGTAAAGTATGCACGGTGTACCAGTTTGAACTGAATTTAGGCAATCCCTTAGAGAAACCTAAGGACCAAAAGGAAAAGTCCCAGTTGTCGTCAAGATCCTAAATAGCTTGTTGCCATCTGGTCCTAAGACGCTCTAGGAAAGGCAGTGACACCATGACTAGATGCGTATAGTTGGGAGGTAAATTTATCTACAGTCTGACCAGGCTGGTTTGAGGTTTAGTTACCATTCGATTGATTATTGGACAAAATGGAATATATGTGTAATTTACGAAGTTGAAACCAGAAGGATGGTTTTTAGTGTAAGGAGAGGTCTTGCATCTGACGTCATGCACAAGGCTGTACTGCTCATGGAGGGCAGGGTTTCCTTGCACAGGGGTTCACAGATATTCCGTGCAGGCAGTACCATTGCTATCAATAGGGGCAGCAGCTGCATGGACACAGCCGCCACTCCACAATGTGACATCCATAAAGGTGCATGGCCCTGAAACCACATGTACAGCTGTCAGATTGGGAGCATCACCTGTGTCCATGCAGCTGCTGTCTCAAGTGCCATTAATAGGACTGCTTTTATGCAACACCTGTGCAGGTAGAACAAACTACTACAGCACATAAAATGAGTCGCCAGACCAAGATGCTGTATGGAGTCATATATAATTCCTCTGGTGAAATGCGGTTATGCTGCCCCCCTGAAAATCAAATGTCAAAAAACAAACTGGGCAGCAAACACCTAGTGCATTATGTGAGATTTATTGATCAAAGAAACCAAAAAGCCAAATACTCAAAGGACAGCAGTGACGAGCATGACAAACCCACTGGTCAACCAGTGACAACTGTGGCATTGTCGGCAAGCTTGGCTTTTTATTTTTTATTGATCATTCAAGGTTGTACACCTCCCCCCCCCCCCCCCAAAAAAAAATAAAAAAATTAAATAACCTGAAAGACAAAGGCATATTGAGCTTGTATGCATCGCATACTAGCTCATTATTTACTTTTAAAAACTAAAAACTCCCCCAGACAACACTTACATGGCCAACATGTTACCTGTCTTCTTTCTGGGTTCCCGTCCTCTGGCCATCTGTTGGGCCGGCGCGGCTATGTAACTCCTGTACATGCGCAGAGGAGCTGCTGTTCCTTCAGAGCGCATCCATCACTGGCTGCATGCAAAGTAAATATCTCCTAAACGGTGCATAATAAGGAGATCTTTACACTACCTATAGGTAAGCCTCATGCACTAGGTGTCTGTAGGGTTTTTATTTGCAACCCCTGTGCAGGTAACCATTTCCCCCTATGGGTGAATGGTTATGTGCATCCCATGTGAACGAGGCTTAATACTGCAGCTGTGTGTAAAGTTACAATCAATGTTTTCTGGCAATCTCCTCCACTATTCCCATCAGTACATTATAGAGCAAGTGACATGTTCGAATTCAATGAAAATGCTTGAGGGAAGTACAAGCTGAGAATGTGTGCATGAGACCAGCCATAACATGCTGCTACATGCAAAGATCTGTGCGGCAGTAAATGGCGTGTTATGGAAATACACAATCACGTATGGAAATGCTTTCTTTTAATGCTGCATTCATAGTATACATTTGTGTGGATTGTGATCAATTCATTGTCTTATGGCTGCCATAGGTAAATTCTTTGCACTAAAGTTTTTTTTTTTTTTTTTTTTTCTCTATTTGCTGTACTAGCGTATGACGTCATACGGTGTATTTGTGCAGGGAAATTTTCCAAAGGTTTAATGTACTCAAAACAGATAATTAGCCCAGATGGAAAGCTAAATTACATAATTTCTTCTGAATTCCCCAGTCTGCACACCCCATGGCCATGGGACAACTTTTATAGTGTCCCAGATCTGTTGGTATGTGTGGGGTTTTTTTTCCAGTTTAATGCAAAAGTGGAAACTCTTCATGTTTACTGAAGGAAATAGGAACTGTGGGGAGGTACCTCACCTTCAGTCCAGAAGTGATAACGTTACTAAAATGTAGGTAGATGCAGATTTTCCTCCATCCAGTGGATGGAACTGTGCCATTATACTGAAGAGTAGAGTTTGTCAGGGGAAATTGTCCCCTCATGGATTCTGTTTCAGAGGGAGCAGTTATCTGGATACTGCAACCACTGGTGACCTTTTGGCGGCCATCTTGAGTGAGGCAACTTTTTGATAAAATCTGTCCTAAATAATCATGTGCAGCATCATGGCAGTCACAGATCAGACAGAGTTTAAGATGCTTCCTTGGCTGAAAAGGTTTGTAGGGTTTAGTACTGATTTTTAAATGGGGGTACCCACATTTTGGCACGCTGTTGCTCAGTAAGCGATAGGGAGAGGGACAATAAATGGGTCAGGTGCTTGGGTCTGGCGAGGAGGCATGGTTGAGGAAGGCTTTCATTATACATACTCTGGTGAGCGATGAGGAGCTGGGACACTACCCTTGCTAACAAGTTATCCTCTGATAACATGTACTAGAAATCCTGGGAAACTGTACATGCTTTGAACAGTTTCAGTGTTACTGTGGACTGGTGTGCCAGAGATTTAAGACATTAGTGCTATATACACTGTGTGATACCTTGAATCCGAATACGAGGAACCCAACTTGGGCCCCGGGAGTCACATCCAGTTAAGGCCTCATTCACATGGGCGCATTGACATCTACACTTGTGCATGATGCAGAGGTGTGCAGGCAGCATGCTCAAATCAGTGGCAGGTGAGTGGTTACACAGATATTGAAGTGTATCCCTGACCACCCATGTGGGACTGATGTACAGATCAGAACTCCAACTGGATGCATGCAGCCACCTGCCTGTGATTTGAGCGGGTTTGCCTGCATGTGGTTGTGGAGACTGCGCTGGTTGGTCACACCTGCAACTTGCACTACTTTTTGGGTAGTTGTACCCTTCTTCCTTTGCACTACTTTTTGGGTAGTTATACCCTTCTTCCTTTGCACTACTTTTTGGGTAGTTATACCCTTCTTCCTTTGCACTACTTTTTGGGTAGTTATACCCTTCTTCCTTTGCACTACTTTTTGGGTAGTAACACCCTTCTTCCTTTGAGTGGATTCTTGCATGGTTTACTCCAAGTTTTTTTTGTGTGAAGTAAAAATAAGCTGAAGGCAGGGGGGGGGTTTCATACATTTTTTTTTTTTTTTTTGGCACTTTTTGATATATGAGGAGACTTCCATTTTGTGTGCATATTTTTCATGGTTTCCTTTTTGGGGGTAAGATCCATTTAGATAAGTTATACATTACCACTATGTATTTCTTTATGATCATCTTTGATTACTGTGTGAATGAAGACCTGTTTTTCTATTCCTATTTGGCTGTGTTTTACCTGCACAGGTGTTCCTTGCATTCATGTGGAAGACCCAGGGCTACACGGGCACAGCTGTTGCTTCTAATATGACAGTGGTGCGGGTGCATGGCCAAAAATGCTGAATGTTGTGTACACTGTGTGAACAAGGCTTTAGACATGAGATGGTAGTTGGGCTATCTGTCCACTAAAATGCCTTTTTTAACAAATTTTTGTTTTTAAACATGCATTATCTCGGGTCAGGATAAATGTTGGCAGTTCCCTTCACTCCCCTATTAATGTATTGTGGTGTTATGTTCCAGACATAGTAGTTTTCTAATCTGATTTTAAATTTAATTAGCTGGGATGGGAAATTGTCTATGCGTGGGTAGCCTTGCTTGATTATCTATGATGGAGGGTTTTATCATAATTTGATCTAATTTTATATTTCCTTCCTCTTCAAAGCATCCACAGCGGGAACCTGGGAAACTAAACGTTGGAAAACTTGGTTCTGAAAACTACATTTCAGCTGAGGATTCGGAGTACTCCATTACTGAGAGTAAGTGCTTCCGTAAAATGACTAGTGTGCATGTTTAATGCTTGGTATTTCTGAAGCAGGCCTCTGGTATGTCCAACGTCCCCCCTAGTACTCCTGAATTTTAGTTGAGGCTTCCAGATTTCATCTTGTAGCATCTGCCACTTTGTAGTGTGTATAATAAACAAGTGAAGCTGCTAGAAATGCACTGATCGGCCATAGCTTTGACCACTAAGACTTGATTTGCGCTCCCTCGCGGTCCATTGACTGCTACAGGACCCGTTCTAATAGGAGCGACACAAGTCGCTCCGACTTAGAAAAAGGGTCCTGTACTACTTCGGGGCGACTTGCATAGACTTCCATTATGTGAAGTCCATGCAAGTCGCTCCGAAGTTGTGGTGCATGGGAATGCACAAGTCGCCCCCGAAGTAGTACAGAGTCGTGCCGCCCCAGTGTGAACCGAGCCTAACCGGTAAAGGGATTAACATTGTTACAATGGCATGTGAAAATCAGTGGAATATATTGGGCAGGAAGTAACCTTTCTTCCAGAAGTTAATGTGTTTGAAAGCAGAAAAAATGATCATCACAGTTGGGGTATGGGGCTGTGTAGCCTCCAACTGGTCAGGGTGCCCATGCTGACCCGTGTCCAGTCAGAAGCACCTAAAATGGGCACGTGAGCATTAGAACTGGACCAGGGAGCAGTGGAAGCTGGCCTGGTCTGGTAAATCGCATTTTCTTTTACATCATGTGGATGGCTGAGTTTGTGTGCCTTGCATACCTTGAGAGGAAACTGCACCAGGATGCAGTATTGCAAGAAGGCACGCTGGTAGAGGCCATGTGATGCTTTGGGTAATGTTCTGCTGGGAAACCTTGGCCCTGCCATTCATGTGGATGTTACTTGACATCTACCACTCTATCCAATTGAGCATCTGTGGTAGGTGTTGGAAAAACAAGTCTAGTTCATGGAGGCCCCACCTTGCAACTTACAGGACTTAAAGGATCTGCTACTGTTGACTTGGTGCCAGATACCACAGCATACCTTTTTAGAGGTCTAGTGGAGTCCATGTCTCTGACTAGTCAAGGCTGTTTTGGTGGCAAAAGGGGACCTATTTAATAGGTGGGTGGTCATAAAGTTATGGCTTATCAGCGTACATTACAAGTCAGTCAATCCATCTGACCCTCAGCATGAACTGTTCTCCAGCTGTAAGTCATACTGATTTTTACTACTTGCGTGTTTTTTTTGCTCATGCCCCTTCAACAGAAGCCAGCTGAACAGCCATCTTCTGTCAGAACGGCTGTTGTACATACGGGCTGAATGTTAATGCCTGACATTCGGCCCATGTTAAGTTTGCTAACCGAACACTCCCCTCGACTGACAATGCTGGTGTCTGTTGAACCTTCATTCAGAGTGTAGGTACTCTAACACAGGTGTGTCACTGGCAGGATCACCAGATGAAAGCAGAGGGGGGGGGGGGGAGAGAAAAGTCTGGAAAAAACAAATGCAGCTTGCTAATCACTAGATGTGGTGGCTGCTGCAATATATATTTTTGTCAAAGGAGGCGCACAACGGCATAGCACCCAGTCAGTTTATGACAGATGGACCTCACCATCTTCCAAAAACCATGCCCTTTTAATGCACTTCACCTGGCTTAATCAAAAAAGTTGGTTAAGCCTGAAAGCAGGTAAAATGTGTATGCGGGGAGTGGTCTTAAATGAGCTGAAGCTGATCTGACCAGGTGTCCTACAAGTGGTGTTCACTGTGTTTTTCAAAGCTGGTATTGTCATGCTGGATGGACCCTTTGGAAGCCGACCCTAGGGGGTTGAAACTTAGGCTCAGTTCACTCTACGTCGCTCCAACTTAGGGGGCGACCTGTGATGTCGCGTGCAGCGTGACTTGCAAGGACTTCATAAAACAAATGTCTATGCAAGTCGCTCCAGGTCGCCCCGAAGTAGTACAGGACCCTTTTTCTAAGTCGGAGCGACTTGTGTCACTCCTATTAGAACGGCTCCTGTACCGCGCAATGGGAGCGTGACGGGACCGCGACTTGTCAGGCTGACAAGTCACAGTCCAAGTTGGATTAGTGTGAATGGACTCTAGTGGAACTTTGCACGCTGCTTTTTTCTGCTTATGGATATTACATTTTTTGTTTTAGGTTTAATACTACTTTAAAATTCACACATCAGTAGTGCATGTCAAGATTACCAAATCAAGGCTCTTAAATGAGATCTAACTTGTAGGACTACTAATCAGGTTGAGTCCTCCAGCCATTTGCACCCCATGCTATAGGGAGTACAGACAAAAGGGGAAAAAAATTTCCATTTATAGCAACATCAGGGATTGTGCATATGTTTGTAGTCCTTCCCTAATGCCAAAGCCTTCTTGGGGAAACAATCGGCAAGGGTGGTTTTTCCTGCCCAGTATCTATTTCACCACATCTGTGGGTGCCTGCCAAGCTTCCCTTTTTGTCCACTTGTGTGAGTTTGTATTATCTAGGTATTAAATTGCCAGACTGTGTGGTATTTTAAGTCTATAGGAGCCTGCAGATTTGCAAACTGGATTGAACACCTGAACCTACCTTAATGTTAACTGGTGGTTTAAAACCGATTACTGCAGATACTTTAATGGCTGCTCTATAGTGGTGTGTGTGTTTTTTTTTATATATAGAGGATTTAATTTTGGTGTGTTTTTAGAGTACTTTAATAGTTAATAACCTCTGTGTACATGGGGCAACTACTTTGATCCTTTGATACAATTCTGCCTTGTAAATTGGTAGGTGCTGACCATTTGATCTGTGCTGCTGGAGCTGGGGGAGCTTTTTTGTTTTGTTCATGGCAAGAAATGCCCAATTTAGAATATTTTTGATGCTGACGTGTCATGCATGTATTGAGGAGTATGGGAATCGGTAAGGGGCTGGTTATCATGCTTTCCAGACAATATCCAAATTTGTTTTGGGTGCTTAGACTTTTTCTCCTAAAGGTCACAGATTAAAAAAAAATAAAAAATGTGCTTTGCTTTAGGTGTTTCCATTTAATTGCAGAGTAAATATTAAGCCAGAATGTTTGTTTTGTACCAGTCTTGATGGTTGTCGGATTAGAACACATTTAATAGACCTTCTTCCTTTTTATATTAAAAAAAAAAAGCCTGTATAGCTTTGTTTGCATAGGGTTATTACTTTTAAGAGGCGAGTGAGGTGGTGCTGATGCCCGGGTGGTCATACACTCAGGTCGTCTTCAGTAAGGCTCCCTGCCTAGCTGTCATACAAGTTAGGTAGTCAGTGACGCCAAGGCTGCATGTTTCACATGCTGTGTGATCAGTTACTGTTCCACTTTGAGCTGAGAGCTGACTAACACAGGTAGCGTTGACCCAAGGTGACCACTTAGGCAAAACTGCATTTTCAAATAAAATCTGCCTTCTCTTTTCTTGGCATAATTGGTCAAAGATTGGTACTAGTTTCAGTTGTTGGTTTAACTCTTAGCATATTGCATACTCTAGTTTGTAGATGTACAGCTGATTTGTTCCTTTTTTTCCAGCAGTAATCGGTTCTATTTCTTTTATAGGTGGTTCTCCTGATGGCAGCCCCAGTAAACTCACCTCTCAGAAAAGCCTAGAAATTTCTCATGTCCTGGAGAGCACTTCTTTAAAAGAGAGGATGGCCAAGTATCAAGCTGCTTTGACCAAGCAGACCAAGCCAGTCTCACCCACGGTACGTCTTTTCTTTTTGAAAATTAGAACTAACTAGGTGCTATTACAGAGGTGGTTGGGCAATGTGTAAATTGGACTCCTTTTTTATATACGGGGAAGACTATGTAGATCAGCAGGGGATCTGTCCACTGATCCAAGCAGGGCAGGTGGGTTACAGGTCTGTCTGGTCAGTTTCTGTAGAGCAGACACGGGTAGAGCCTGCTCGGCTCTATGGGTGGCCAGCTGTAAACTGACTCCGCTGTCAATTTAAACAGTCTTCTTCCAATCCACCTACCAGTGCTGTATTTTGGCCCAGGCCCAGGGCGGCACTTTGCAAGGGGGCAGCAAAAAAGCTGCCTCCCCTCCACCTGAGACTCTATTGGTTACTGGTTGCTAGAGCTGTCTCTCTCTTGCTTTCTCTTTCACCAGCCGCTTTCTCTTTCACCAGCCGCTTTCTCTTTCACCAGCCGCTTTCTCTTTCACCAGCCGCTTTCTCTTTCACCAGCCGCTTTCTCTTTCACCAGCCGCTTTCTCTTTCACCAGCCGCTTTCTCTTTCACCAGCCGCTTTCTCTTTCACCAGCCGCTTTCTCTTTCACCAGCCGCTTTCTCTTTCACCAGCCGCTTTCTCTTTCACCAGCCGCTTTCTCTTTCACCAGCCTCTCATGAGATCTCAAGGGTTCATGCTGGGACTTGCAGTCCTTCAATTATGGAGGGAGTCGCATCCGTTAAAAAAGGAGTGGGGCAAATTTACGTAAGAGGGGGAGGGGGCGCCCAATTTTAGTCTTGCCTAGGGCAGCACAAAGCCAAAATACACCACTGCCACCTACAGAGGATCAAGCATCCCCTTTGTTTTTAGCAGAGCAGAATGGAGGTAGGCTGCTGTAAACAGACCTAAGTTCATCTACATCTGCCGGTCCATAGCGTTGAATAGACAATCTGATTGGAACGGTCATGTGAAAGGGGCCTTAGACTAATCTAGATCACAGAAGAGATGGTTGGTACTTGGGATGGCATCAAACGGTCTTTCTTTATTGCAAAAGCATGTATGATGGCTGTAAAATAGCCAACACCTTTCAGTTGTCGGGCCTTACTCATGACTAAGGCCTAACAGCTGAAATGCATTGGCAGTTTTACAGCTATTGTACATGCTTTTCAGAAAAGGTTTGATGCCGTCCCGAGTACTAACCATTTCTCCTGTGATCTGTTTAGAGGAATCGGTGGCCTGACAGTCTGAGGACCAGGCAGCACTGTAATGTTGGAAGGTACAAGCACCTTCACCTGTTCAGTTTGATATAGGCTAGTACTGTAACATTATAGTAAGAATTTGAAATGATCAATTCTATGGTCACTTCCTTGTTACGCTTTGGTTCTGAGTTATGGACTGAGTGGTCTGACTGATGAGCTTTGAGAATCTGTAGCTATAAATAGTTGGGGGAGGTTCAGCTTGCAGCCCCTGTTGGATCCACATCTGACTTAGCAGTGATTTGCCCCTTGACCAGTCGCCTTACTCCTTAAAGAGGTTGTAAACCCTCAACTTTTTTTTTTTTTTGCTGTAACCTGAGCGAGAAACCCATAATGAGCTAGTGTGCATCGCCCACTCACCTGTATGACGGGCGACATGTCCAGTCACCCGTCTTCCGGGATCGCGGCATCCGGCCATCTGACTGGCCGGAGCCGTGGTGACGTCACTCCTGCGCGCGGGAGCTGATGGTCACGGCACGGGGCTCTGAAGAAACGGCACCAGCGGCCGTTCCTTCAGAGCGCATGCGCCATTGACCTCACTGGCTGCATGTAAGGTAAATATCTCCTAAACGGTACATGTTTAAGAGATATTTACAGTACCTATAGGTAAGCCTTAATATAGGCTTACCTATAGGTAAAAGTGTCAGGAGGGTTTACTTCCTCTTTTAATAGGCAAAACAAGGTGATTTGGAAAGCATAACCGTTGGGTTTATACTTCCAGATGAAATGCTGCTTTTAGAAAGTAAATGCAGCCCTACTATGTAGTAGCAGCTATATGCCTCTTGCAATACCCAGCAAAAAATGTTTTGGCCCATAATTGTGCCTTTTCCCAAAAAAGTGACTTCCAGGGCAACCCGGTGGCTCAGTCCTATATTTCAGGTTTTTTGGTAAATCTGTGCTTTCTGCGATCTATTGGACATTGAGGCTTTCCATTTTAAATTTGGCTACTCTGCAGCTTTGTGTACAGAATGAATGTTCACTGGCTTATTTTGGGCCTTATGTATGAAATGTATAGCAGAACTTTCTTTAAAATTCTAGCAATTAATCTACTTCTCCACCTCATTGCTAGGGAAGGATATGACCTTAAAAAAAAAAAAAAAAAAAAAATTGAACTGGTTGCAAGGGGAGAAACTTGACAGATCTTAGTGTTCTGCGCATGCTTATATCAAGTATTGGGTCCTCCCTTGCTGACAGTGTACTTAATGGACATTTTTTTCTGTCTTCATTTATTATGAGCGAGGGTCACTCTGTTGTAACTCATTTTGTACTTCATACAGTTATCTTAAAACCAGTATAAGCCCTACCCTTTTCAGCCCTGACTACAAAACGCCCTCAATGGATAGTGAAAGTGTTCCAATTCGAACGCTTCATGTCTTAAAGTGACAAAACGGCTCTTCCGTACAGTGAAGTGTTAAGCCTGGTACACACAATGAGGTTATTTTTCATGGGAATGCATTCATTTCTAAAAATGCTGGCCGGCGGTCTTTATTGGCCTGTGACCAGTATGCGGCCGGCGGTCTTTATTGGCCTGTGACCAGTGTGCGGCCAGCTGTCTTTATGGGCCTGTGACCAGTATGCGGCCGGCGGTCTTCACTCCTGATCTGCGTATTCCAGGCTAGTGATCCGTTCAATCTAGATGATGCTAGTCTCTGGATTTTTCAGGAGGGTATTAGTAGTGTCAGCTGATGTATGTTTCCTTTGAATTGTCAGGTGGGGTGGGATTTTCTAATCCCTTGACTCATCTTTTTACAAAGATTGTTAGAAAATTGTGCCAGTCAGGGACACTCGCCCAGATATACACAGCTATGTATAAATTCTTTTGCTGTGAGAACCTCAGACCTAGAAACCTGACACTACCTGATAAAGGATGGAATGGCTGAAAGTATTTGTGGAATGAGAACAGGATTTATTCCCCCATGTGCTGCCTGTTTGTTTAGACTTGACTTTACAGACTGAGCTGTCCAGGGGAACATCAGGCAAACTATTTTATCTGAATTACGCTGTACAGAAGACTCCATGGGCTTTAGTAAAGTTTGGCTAAGATCAAGTGTAGTATCTGTTCTTATCAGTTTAATATCTGATACGTCCCCTATCTGGGGACTATATATTAAATGGATTTTTAGAACAGGGAGATGGAAGAAGAGCTTGCTCTGTCCACTCCACGCATCGACCTGGTATTGCAGTACCTCCAGGACCAGTGCAAAAAAAAAAGCCTTGCATTGTATCAAACTTAACCTGTTGCTGGCCTGACTCAAGCACAATGCAAGCAGCAGGTTTGTTTAAAATTTTAAATGAGATTGGAGTTAAAATCAAAATCCTTTGTCTAAATGAGCTCTTTTGTCACAGATGGACACCCCCCCCCTTTTTTTTTCCAAACTAAACTTGTTTAGTGCTTCCTGATTTTACAATCAAATGGTGCTATATATGATCTTGCCATCCAATTGCCAGAAACCCCTGGAGCTTTGGGGAATTTTATTTACAAATGGTCATAGCGGAACTCCAGGCAACCAATACAAAGTAATATGGGAGCTTTTTTGCCTGCCGAGGGATTTATATTGGAGTCTATTCATTCCTAAAATTTCTACATCCAACACTTAGTGTTACTAAAGCCAGGACTCTGCATTCACTTTATTCTTACAGTACACAGAACAGGGAAATGCAATTTTAGTAAATCTAAACTGCTAAATCACGTTTCTCATCAGAAGTTAGAGCAGCCGTGTGACTCGGTGACCAGCCAAGCACTGGTTAAAGCTTGTAGGAATTTTCTGACTGTTCTGAGGTTGCGAGACCCCTTAACCTCTGTCTGGATAGTGTTAATTGGCTCTGTGCTGATCACATGCATCCTCCCAGGGGAAAAAACCCTCTAGAAATACCCATCAAACTGAGCATGTGCAGCCTGACTCCATAGACTATCAGGAAATGATCAGGGGTCAGTGGAAGGGAGGGGAGGGTCAGAGGGTCGGAAGACCGAATCCACTTCCTTTTTACACAAGGCAGAGGATTAACCCCTTAGGTTCCACACGGAGTATAGCAAGCATGCTTTAGTGCATATACAGTCTGATTTTACTGTTGTGGGGTTTACTAACACTTTAAAGTTGTTTATCTCCTTCGAAAAGGAAGGGGTCGAACTTTTGTATTTTTTACTACTCTTCATGGCTCCGTTAGAGCTTTTCCCTCAACTTTTTAGTCCTGTAATTTACCATTCATACAGGGAAAATGTGTAAACATGGACACGAAACAGAAAAATTATGGCGTTTTTCATCCCTCCCATACTTGAACACTTTATTTCTGGTTGAGATTTTATCCTTATTTTCTGTCTGGTAAATCTGCCACCAGGAAAAAATGTAAGGGTAATTCTCCAATAACCAAGCCCTGGATAGAGCAGCTAAAAACCGAAAGTACCTACCTTCCCCCCATTCTATCCAAAAACTAAACTCCTCTTCCTTTTGGGCATGTGATTTAACACTTTTTAATGCAGAATCCTGTTTAATCATATTTAAATTTGGTGAATGGCAATCACTTGAAAAGCAAACTGTTATTCCTCAGAGGTCATCAGGTTATTGTGGTGTCCTCTTTTGTGCTCGGCCGAGCGGAGAACACTCATTGATGACTCACTGTCTGCAGCTATTCTCTGGTTTAATTTCAGGAAATCTGAAAAGGAAATTATTCTGCTAAATCTGTTTAGTTTCAGAAAGATGTAGTCATCAGCTTTAAGCACTCTTTAAATTGTTCTGATTTAATTTTGCAGTAACCCTTTCCACTAACACCAGATTTAAAAGCTCTATTTGGCTATTAGTCTATAGTGGCAGTAAAAACTGGACCTTGCTTTTGTAATATAAACTGTCCTTCAGATAAACTCCCAAGATGCATTGTGTTGAGACATTAACTAGTCACTAGTTAGTGCTTTGATGGGATGTTGATTATAATGACTTCCTGTTTTCTGTCTCCAGTTTTATAAAGTCCCTCAGCAATGAGCCATTAAAGAATAATTCTCGCTATTGACATGTTCTACTTAATGCCTAATACACCTGATCAGAAAATAGGATGAAAAATAACGATTTCAAATCGACGGTACGATAATCTGGTTGTTAATACACCATTTACGACAGTTCAAGTGACATTATCTGAAGGGGCAAACACAATTTTTCACGTACGATACCAGAACAATTGATTTTTGTTTAATCGGCACAGTATTTGTTCCAAAATATCTGGAAGACTAAGCCCATGCATGCTCAAACAAAAAATTACATGACTTCCTGAGTTGTCTGTTGTACAAGAAGTTTTGTAATTTAGTAACCTTCATTTTCAATAGGATTCATGATGGTATTTTGTCATTCTCATGTGTACAAGGCTTATGTTACATTGTTCCAGTCTGGACCTATTGATTTAATGTATGTGACATACCTGGCCAATGCAACTGAAATCTGGGGATCCCTGAAGTAGACTCAACCACTACTTCAGTGATCTCCACTTGTTTTGGGTCCTACAACAGGCAGCTGCCTCTCCACCTCTTCCAATCAGAATGCTTTGCTTTCATTCTATGAATGGCACCTGCGCTGTGTGGTCAGCCTCATGTGTTTACGATGATCCAGGCCAGGTGCTCAGCACAGAACCTGGAAGCAAGTGGGGATCACTGAAGTAGCTGCCTGGAAAAGTATGTCATATACATAGTTACTTTTGGTCCCATTCTTTAAGCAGACAAACAAGTGTTCCTACTTATACCAGCTCAGTCTCCTTCTGTAGTTGGGCAGACTCATAGCAGCATATACAGTGCTGGTGAAGGTTCTAGGTGGCTTCACAAACCTTATGCTGGTTAGTAAGCAAACATAGAAGTGCTTCTTGTGGGTTTCACCCAGTGAGCACGCTTCAATGCTTGTGGAATGAAGAGCATGCAAGCCACTGTAATGTTTACATGGACATAGGTGACTATACAGCAAATACCTTTTTGGTCTTTATCTTAAGGGACTTGTCTCTGACAAATATAAGGCAGCATTACCAAACTGTATATCAATGGACTGTTGGCCAAATCTTCATTGGCACAGAGTATTGGACCCCAGCTCTACAGCCGGGCATGCATTTGAGTAACAAACTGCCCAATTCATCACTCTCTCTCCTCTGCATTTTGGAACTACGGCTGAGAAGCAGATATTTGAAGGTTTGCAGGAGCATTGATTGCAGTATAAAGACAGTAGTGTGTGCATTCCAAACTCTGAAACAGGCCTAACACAATGAACATGCATGAAGTTGGTTACCCACATGAATTTCTCTTGCACCAGAGACCAAAGATGGGAATGGGACTGTGACATACCTTCTATCTGCCTACTTCAGAAAGCGCTCTTGGTGTCACTATACAATGAAAATGCCAAATGGTATGAATTTGGGCTTCCTGCAGCATATCTCCATGCTGACAGATGATCCCAAATACCATTATTGCAATTAATTTACACCAGAAAACTGCCAGTCCCAGAGCCACCAAGAATTATTGGAGCATGACATACTTGTCCTCTTTTCCCCTGTGGCCTACTTCGGTTTTCCAGGAGGTCTCAGAATCCCATCTGAGCCGTAACGTGCCTCCAAAACACAACGTTAAATTATTCCATCTCTATTCACTGTTTGTCACCCTCCTTCAATAGATTCTCCGAATGTATTTAGGAAGAATAGCTAGAATCTAAGGAACAGTAACCTTGTTTACAGCTGTATGGAGGGGGGGACTTGCTGGTATTTCAAAAAGTGGTTTGAAGCAGATGCATCCCTCCCTTGGGCACCCAGAAGTGATACAGTTGTGAATTGCAGACTTCCATGGACCGTGATCAGTGTTAATTTATTGAGGAAAAATGCTGCATTGGTTTCTCCTTTTTTTATTTTACAGAATGATGTGAAAGGAATTTGGAATGATATGGTAAACCAGAAGTCTGAGCAGAAGGAGAATGTCCCACCTAGTCCTGTCCTCTCCAATGCACCTCTTGATGCTGAAAAGGTATTTCTAGTCCAAGGAGGGCAGCTTTTTTTGCTTTGTTTTATGCACTGTGAACCCCATAGCTTTTTCTTTCTGTGCTTGTTTTTTGCACTGTTAACCATACTGTCTCTTTACAGAGATCTACGACTGAGAGCACTCCTATTACCCCTCCGAGGAGAGTGTCCGAGAGCAACGGTACTTTTTTTTTTTTTTTTTCCCCTCCCCGTATGTACTTTGCCCTACTTGGCACTATAACAGTTGTTTACAAAAAAGTATTTTAGTAGGTTTCATGACATGGTTGTGCATCCCGTTGTGTTTGTAGATCAAGGTTTTTACATTTCACACCTTAAGCTGGGTGTCCATGTTGGATTCTCACCCCCCCCCCCCCCTCCGCCAGCAGGTTGAATGTAACAAAAACTCCGATCCCTGCATTCACACAAACAGAGGATGCAGGGAACTCTTGTTGTAGTCCAACAGCAGGGACTCAATTGGCTGCATTTGCTGCTTGAAGGACTGTTCTACAGAAACTGGTCTAACAACTGTTTTCTGTTGAACATGGGGGGAAAACGGGGACTGAAAATTTTGTCCGGTTCCTGCTGAACCAGCAGAATTTCAGTATTTGTACCTGGTTTACTTGTATTAGGTTGTACATTGAATAGCGTGCAATACACAAAATGAGTAGACCTAAAGCACAGATATATTTTATATATAAATATCTGCAAATAGTATTTTTTCCAAATCCTACTTTCTCTTGGGTAAATGTAGATTTAAAGCTGTCCTGGAGTTAATCAATCTATCCTTGCAGTAAGCCCCTTGCACTGCAAGGGTTACATGCATGTTTAGTGTAGGGAGGCCTAAATGAGGAGTAATACTTTATTCCTCACTCCAGCAGTGTCCCTCCCCAGATGTGTGACCAGTCTAGTGCTGCTGCCTCAAGGTTCTTTGGGTCCAGTTTGGATGATCACCTCATACTCAATGCAGGGTTGGTAGTCCTGCATCGTGCTGGAGCAAGGGAAACGCTAGGTAATGCACCCCCCTGTAAGAGCGTGTAACCCTTGCAAGGGGGAAGGCTTTAGTTTCTAATCCCGAAGTTGAGCTTTAAGTGGCGCTCCGTCCTCCACACTTTTCTTGCAGCTTGTTAAACTTAAATGCAGCTGGGTGGCTTGGTTGTGACTTATCACTTATTTGGATGAGTCTGAATCAAAGCCAGCTATGAAGCAGGCTGCTACTGCTGTGCTTTTTGCTTGGATTAACCAGCAATCTAACTGTGGCTTAGCTTGGTGTTTGGGAGAAACCGTAGGCAATTATGAAGGTTGGTCAAACAGAAAAGTTCACTTTAAGGCCGTTCCATAGACATTGTTTTTTTTGTTTTTTGCCCACAAAGGCAGTAGGATAAATCCTGATACTTTCAGTATATTGTGTTCAGGCCTTCCCTTACAAGGTTCCTAGTTACAACCCATTCCTTTTGTACTCTTCTCAAATTGGGTTTTAACAAATCTTTCCTATGACATAGGTAAACTGGAAGAAGACCTGCAGAGACCCAGCACCTCTCCTGGTTATAGCCCCCAAACAAGAGCATTAAACCAGCTGGAGTCCACCCCTTCTAAAGCTACAAAGGTGAATAAAGGAATGGGATGGCTGAAAATTGTTCATTTTTGTGGTGTTCAAAAGCTTTTTTCCAAAGCTAAAAGCAGCTAGGCTTGTGATTTATAGTGCTCCAACACTCTACAGCCAAAGTAACATATTAGTTGTTTCAGTTTGGCTTCCTGGATCTCTATAGAGCTTGTTCTCTATACAATGAATGGCCTCAACAATTTTAACTAGTTAGGGAGGAACTGATCCAGGAATCTGGAAAACTTCTGTGTCAGCCAGTATGGCAGTCCAACAGTAAACAAATTCCTAGATACATTTTACCTGTGTTTTGGGTTTTTTTTTCATAGTAATTTGCCGGGAATCCCACTTTAAGAATAGACTGGCTAAAATGTAGCTCACTTAGAACCACTACAGCCATTTCTGTGCAGCAGATATACTTCATACAGTGGTGTCAACACAAGCCTGTTTATAATGCTGTAGCTGAGCAGGTCTGAACCAGGGGAAAAAAAATCCTCAGCTGTACAAAGCTATCCAAATTTCCTAGGTGTTGCTTAATATTAGAGATGGTCAGCATAGAATGGGTGAATGAAGGTTTTCAAGGGTGTCAAAGTAAATGGGGTGCAGTTTTGTTTTTAAAATTGGCTTAATAGCTTGACTGGCTGCTTTGTCTAGAACTGTTAAATGCATAAAGGTGAACTTTGGGCACAAATATGTATTCCTCATTTGCCCCAAAGAAAAATAATTTTAAATTTGTCGTGTTCAATTAATTTTCATATCAATGTTACGTTGTAAAAGCAGTGATGACCTCACTTGGCTGTACACAGCCTGGGCAGAGCAGAAAGACAGGGGGACACAAGACCAGTCACCCTACCCAAGGAGAGCAGAAATATCCAGTTGGTGCAGGAGCTTCATGCCGGTTACTGCGCAGATCTGGAAGACCTACACAGGGTGCACATATTTAAATGTACGCCTAGTTAATACTTATTGAGTTTAGACAGCATTTATTAAGTTTGGGATTTTAGCTTTTAAGCAGACTAAGTAGCTAATGGCTGGTTTTTGAGTTCTATGGGTATGTATGACCTTCAGTAAAAGAACAGATTGTCCTCTGCCCTCTTCCTCTAAATATACTCAAAATAACTGAATCGGTTTATTCTGACAATTGTGCAAGTATGACTTTTGTTTCATGAAATCACATACTTTTTGACTGCTATCTTTCTCTTCCAGCTTCTGCCTTCTGATTCCTTCTATTCGCTCCTGTCCTCCTCTCCCCTTGTAGTCTGACCTCTGCTGCCTCCACCCTCGGGACATCTGTACCTCTTGAGCCTGCAGCTCAGGCAGCTTGTACAGCCCTCTCTGTACGTGACTACGCTACATGCGGCATTATTGCAATCACCCGTACAATCCAATTAGGTCTAGTCTATAATTAAGATGTCATGAGAATGCCTTGTTCACTGCATGCTGCTTTTCTGGGAGGTACATTAAGATTTTGGCATGTATGGTAGGGACCACATTAGTGGGCCAATGAATGCCAGACGTGGGATATGTGAACATCTTGTAATTAGGGGGGTAACGGTAAGGTACTTCCACGAGGTGTGGCATGTGGTTACCACAGCTGGTATTATAGCTTTCATTAACACCATAGTCTGGCATTATACTCCACAATAGATGTCCTATTTAGGCCGCACATTCAGTATTCAACACAGACCTGCATTAAATTAACTCCACACTATGCTTTGTTTGCTCCTTTCACAAGTAGGTATGTGTTGTAATGGATTTTTTTTTTCTTGTAAGTCCACTAAGCCAGCTGAACTATTCATATTCAATTCCTTTCTTTTAAGCCTTATGTCCTTTTTTTTTTTTTTTTTTTTTCTCTATCCCTCTTCTTTACAATTTAATTAGTAGCCTTTCCTACTCCATTTTTTTTTTTATGTATACATTTTTGCATGCTTATAAAGCTGCACGTCTGAATAAAAAACTTGTCCTAAATGTTTCATTGTCTCGAACAGAAATTTCAGTTGCCGGCACGAGAGATCTGTTTTGGGTGTCAGAAGACGGTTTACCCCATGGAGCGGCTCTTTGCCAACCAACAAGTGTATCATAATGGCTGCTTTCGATGTTACCACTGTTCCACCAAGCTCAGGTACCAGTCACTGCTACTGACTTTTGTTAGGCTGGCCATACACTAATAAAAGTAACATATTCCATCATCCACAGATGGATAGACAGATGTCTGGTTGGCAGGTATTGCATTTTGACAGCTGGCCCTGCATGCTGACAAAATGCCTGTACAGTGGCTGCATCTAATTGATTCCCCAACCACTTTTCAGCCAACAATTTTCTGCCTGGCTCCTTTGAATTATCAATTGAAGGATGTTGGGCCAGGGGCCGCTGACAGGGCCACCCACTAGGCAAACTTCATACAGAAGAATTACATAAATTTAGGACACTCAATAACCATCAAATCGGTTTATGAAATGCATACACCTTTTGCAGAAATGTATGTATTAAAGTGAGTCTCAGTATTTTTGGCTGCCATTATTGACTTCTGTAAAAGCTAGTTCCCTGGATGTCATTCTAATGACTTGGCACTGTCAGTCACTGACCTGAAACAAGCAGAGCGATTATTTTAAAACCATTCTGATACCATTTTACAGAATTCTTTTTCCAAGACCATTTTAGTCACAGAAAGCCAAGCATCTAGCATTTGCATCGGGAGGCCTGCAATGACAATCCTCATACTTCTCTCGTGACAGTCACTTTGTTTTTTAATGACAAATTTGTCTTGATTTAATTAAACATCCCATCAGTGATGCTGGATTGGTTAGACTTAATTTTTGTAGAAATGTATCTGGAATTTAGATTGTTTTGGCTAGCTATTGCTGTTCTGATGTAATGTTAGGATTAAGACAAAACATGTCTGCATGATGCGTTCACTTGCTGCAAGGCTAGGAGTATCATTCAAGCCAAGCGAACGTTTAAACTGAATATCTTCATCGCACCAGGGGCTGTGTATTACTTATTTGCAGCATAATAGTCTACAATACAAAAGTCTAGTACGGATATGATGACTTCATTCATATACACTGCTCAAAAAAGTAAAGGAACACTTGACCGCATCAGATCTCAATGGGGAAAAAATATTGTGCTTGATATCTATACTAATATGGACTGGGTAATGTGTTAGGAACAAAAGGATGTCACATCATTTAATGAAAATGATCAACCTACAGAGGGCTAAATTCAAAGACAGCCTGAAAATAAAGTGACAAAATGATGCAGCAGGCTAGTCCATTTTGCTGAAATTTTCATTGCAGGAACTCAAAATGGTACTCAGTAGTTTGTATGGCCCCCACATGCTTGTATGTATGTCGGGGCATGCTCCTAATGAGACAGATGGTGTTCTGGGGTATTTCCTCCCAGATCTGGACCAGGGCATCACTCAGCTCCGAACAGACTTGGTTCAATCTGGCAGCATCGGATGGACTGAAACATAATGTCTCAGAGAGGTGTTCTATTGGCTTTAGATCAGGGGAGCGTGGGGCCACTCAATGGTATCAATTTTTTTCATCCTCCAGGAACTGGCTGCATACGCTCACCACATGAGGCCGGTTATTGAGGAGGAGCCCAGGACCCACTGCACCAGCCTAGGGTCTGACGGCGTCCCAGGATTTCCTCCCGATACCCAGTGGTAGTCAGGGTGCCATTGTCTAGCCCAGGGGTGGGCAAACTTTTTGACTCGAGGGCCGCAATGGGTTCATATATTGGACCCGGGGGCTGGACCAAGAGTGGATGGATGGTGTGAATTAATATAAATTAAATTTGTAACATTAAATGTTTAGATTAGATTGGTTTAAGGTAGAAAAGCAGTTATTTTACAAAACTTTTATGCAATGTATTTCTTTCATAAAATAGTACCTTCAATTTTAGTGGGAACAGTGTTGTTCTCCCTTCCGGCGTGCCCCCTTTCAATGCAGAGAGACCAGTGTGCCCGCCACCTTTCAATGCAGAGGCCCCCCCGAGACCAGTGCACTTACCTGCAGCCCCATGGCGTCTCGAGTCCTTCCGCCGCCTCGGCCAATGGCATGGGGTTTGCCTTGCGGCCAATCAGGAAGTGGGTATTAGACCAGCTTCCTGATTGGCCAGGAGGAGGATCCGTGTGACGATAGCGATTTTCATTCGCTATTGTCACACAATGGGTGGGCTCGGTGCGCACTGCTCTGCGCCCCGGGTCCACCCTTTGCTGAGGCCGGGCCGGATTAAAAGGTCCGCCGGGCCATAGTTTGCCCATTCCTGGTCTAGCCTGTAGAGGGCTTTGCGTCCCTCCTTGGATATGCCTCCCCAGACAATCACTGACCCACCACCAAACCAGTCATGCTGAATATGGGCAGCATAACATTCTCCACAGCTTCTCCAGATCCTTTCATGGCTGTCGCATGTGGTCAGGGTGAACCTGCTCTCATCTGTGAAAAGCACAGGGCGCCAGTGGCAGACCTACCAATTCTGGTGTTCAATGGCAAATGTCAGTCAAGCTCCATGGGGCCCACTAGAGGATGTCAGACCCTCAGGCCACCCTCAATAAGTCAGTTTCTGATTGTTTGGTCAGACTCTTTCACACTGGTGGCCTGCTGGTGGTCCTTTTGTAGGGCTCTGGCAGTGCTCATCCTGTTCCTCCTTGCACAAAGGCACAGAATACTGTTCCTGCTGTTGTGTTAAGGACCTTCTACGGTCCTGTCCAGCTCTCCTAGAGTAACTGCTGTCACCTGGAATCTCCTCCATGCTATTGCCAGAAGGTTTGCTGTGTCTCCCAGCACAGTCGTGTATTGATGTGCCATCCTGGAGGAGTTGGACTGCCTTGCCAACCTATAGGGTCCAGGTATCTCCTTATGCTACCAGTAGTGACACTGACCCTAGTCAAAGGCAAAACTGGTGAAAAAACAGTCCTAAAAGATGAGTAGGGGAAAGTCAGTGGCCACCTGTAAAACCATTCCTGTTTTGGAGTTCGTCTCATTGTTGCCCATCTAATGTACCTGGTAATTTGATTAACACCAAAGCAGCTTAAACCGATTAACAACCCCCTCTGCTGCTTAACTGACAAAATTGATATACCAGGAGTTTGATGTGATTCTAAACTCTGATTTACACCCCGTTCACACTAAGGCGACCTGTGAGGCGACCTGGTCGCCTCACAGGTCGCCGTAGGTCGCCTCCCGTAGGGAAGCTGCGGACCCGTTCTAATAGGAGCGACACAAGTCGCTCCGACTTAGAAAAAGGGTCCGGAGCTTCTTTGGGGCGACCAGGAGGCGACCGCCATAGACTTCAATGTTATGAAGTCCGTGGTGGCTGCTCTGAGGTAGCGTCGCCCCTATGTGAACGGGGCCTTAAAGTGTTCAATTTTTTTTTTTTTTTAAGCAGTGTATATATAACAGGCGCAGACACATTTGTTGTAAGGTTGCTTACTTTTGTAATTTGCTACAATAATCAAGTCTAATTCATCAAGCGCAGGAATTATTTAATTTAATTGCTCATATTTGGAAAGGGTGTGCATCTTTTACATGGTTATTATGGTCATGGTGTGTCCTTGTATGTTGTGTGTTTTTTTTTTTTGTCCAATATTAATGAGGAATTGATGTGCTAACTTTTTTCTGTTTTTAGATTTATATTATGTAAATTAGTATGTTTCCTGTCATCGCTAGATATGGAAACGAAAATACATAATGAATATAGGAAAATTGTGCAATGTGTAAAATGAAATTTGGAGTCGGAACAGCAATTGGTAAATGGGTCTGGACAGTGATCTCTACACACCCACTGTAACCTTTTCCCAGTCTCTTCTGCAGCATGTTTTTAGTCTCCAACCAAACCTGTAGCAGACAATTCCAGGAAAAGGCTGCACACTGCTCAGTCTGTAACACCTTCAAACTTTATTGTTCCAAATTAGCAGACTGGACACTCCTTTATCTGCTTCCGTCTTGGCTCTTCTATAGTTTAGTCAGAGGTGCCCTTGGACACACAGCAGTCTTTGGAGTATCAGCAAACCTGTAGCACGTCCAGTCTGACCATCTTTTTCTCCTAGTATTTGTGCAGTCTGACGGTCCCGTATATCGTTATATATATTGAACCTTATGTGCAGCTATTTGAGGTCAATGTACAAAGTATAGGGGCCTCAACTATGGCTCCTGACAACTACTAGTCTATACTTTTACTAGACAGTGAAACAAAAGGCCTGCCCTCCATAACCCTGTACCAATGTCATGTCTAGTCTTTTTTCTAGTGTCCAAGGGGGTGGGAGAACCCTTTCTCTGCACTTTTGTGGATTTTGTGGCTCCAAATCAACTCAAGCAACATGTTGGCCTCCACATAACTGCTACCTGGCCATGCTTGCTCTCATTAACATTCCACCTGGATCCCTTAGGATTTAGATTGTGGGACTTGCCAGTGTACTGGCTTGTTGGCATCTGGTATGTTCAGGCAATGCTGTGTCCAGTCAAGTAAGACTCCATTTAGGAGTAATGACCATGGGGGTCCAGAGATATTTGAATGTGACCTCTGGGTCATGGGCTCTGTTTGTGATGCTGGACTTTGTCCAGGTCTGTTGGCTCTAAAGCACTCTGCCCTTCTTTTTTTTTTTTAATTTTTTTTTTTGAGTAGTGGTATAACCTAGTCCCGGTTACTACCATGTGTAAATGTACATTAGATAAAATATTTGAGCACAAAGCTCTGCATATGGTGCCTTCTAGGCCTGTGTGTACAAAGTAATTTGGCCACAGAGCGCTCGTCCGTCAAGGCAGTGGTAGTCCAAATCAATCTGTTAGACCCACATCAATACAAAGTGATAATAAACCATGCTCAAACTCAATCCTTGATTTAAAAAAAAAAGAACTTGCATGTAGGCCTATAAAGCAATTAGTAAACTGTCCTATAAAATATACTAAAGTGCTGATATGAATTGTGCCCCACAATTACAGCAAATGGTCCAATAAATCGGGGTGCAAAATTTCCTGAACTACTAGACAGGCCTTAAAAGAGTTACTCGCCCCCACTTGCCTTACCCAACCCCTACTCTGCCCCTAGTTCTGCCCCTAAACACTCCCTCGTAAATTATGAAAACTCATGAAATGACAATGTTCATGTTTATGCAACAACTTGGATGGTATTAATCCCTTGGAGCCTAAGCCTCTGACATTTCTTGCTTAAGTTAAAGCTAGTATTTTTTGCTAGAAAATTACTTTGAACCCCCAAACATTGCATATATTTTTTTAGCAGAGACCCTAGAGAATAAAGCACTGATCAGTGCAGTATTTTTCTTGCACTGTATTTGTGCAGCGGTCTTCACATTTTTTTTTTTTTTTCAAATCTACTTTCATAAAATGTCAAAAAAAATCCCATAGAAAGCTAGCCCAATTTTTTTTTTTTTTACTACTACAGGGGTGTACATGAAAGAGATCACTCAAGAATCCACAGGGGACAACTCGGCATTCATTTTCCATATAAAATAGCCTTTTAAGTTGGTATATTTTTTGGCTTGAGTTTAACTAATAAAAGTGACATTCTAAAAATCCTAATTGGCCAATTAATAACGGCATTTCAGGAACCCCCCCCCCCCCCAAACCACCATGTAGTAAAAACCATGTAGTAAAACTAGCCAATATCAAGATTATGCTACATATCTATACAGTCCTTCCTCCATGTGGGAATGAGGAGCTTTTTTGCATTGCTCCCACTCTTCTAATCGTCCCAGTGATGTAAACGTATGTATCATGACTTGGCAAATCAACTTTAAAAAAAACAGTACCGCTCCTTAAATTCCCTTATCTAGACATAAATATCCTGCACTCATGTTAATAAATATACAAAAATTCATATATACAAAGTGCAGTGGTGCAAAAACAAATCCCACATAATCCATACATTTTAAGTGATAATGTGCAGTTGTCAAAGTGCAATAGTGCAGGGAACTCCTTTCTTAGTGCAGGATCCACAATTCTGTGCTCCCCTCCTGTTTCCCCATTCGCCAAGGGTTGTTGCATTGAGTCACAATGGCATGTTATCGTCCTGATGTGTTCTGTATGACCTTTCTACTTCTATCCTCCACTCATCCAATGTAATGACCAGTTCCATTAGAATATAGGGATGAGAGAACAAGGAGATAGAATAATAGACTTTCAAGGCACCGTACATAAAAAACAAAGCTTTATTAATGGTAGGCATAAAACCAGAGAAAAATACGTCACCCGACCCCAGAGGGGCGGAGACAATTGATCAAAAGTACAAATAACACAGTGACAGATAACTCCGCCACTAGGACATACAATGCGACAGAGGAAAACAGAGTTACAAAGTAGTGACAACTGATATGAGTGAGGGTGCTATACGCTGCAATCAAGAGCCCCCAATGGAGCTGGCAACGCAGAGCGTCCTCATCAGTACAGATACAGCTTCCACAAAGGAACGGATTGGTATAACCAATTGCTCTACATGTTTCGCCTGATGTTCAAGCTTCTTCCGGAGCTGTTTAGGATACACATTCTGAATAGTGAAATAAAGCCAAAATTAGTAACCTAGCATCAGAGGTGACATTCACACTACAGATTGAGTACATCCAGATGTTATATGATTATATATATATATATATATATATATATATATATATATATATATATATATATATATATATATATATATATATTCGAGTCGCACAGTTTGGCAGTCAGTTGTACATACAATAATTTTGGAGTATTCACAAATATTCATGCTGGTCCAGCTTGCATAGAGGAAGGGAAAGAGAAGGGGAGCAGAGAGGTGGACCCTCCAACCTTGTCATGGCCAGACGGGGTGGCTCAAGAGTCACCCATCCGGGGGCCTCAAGAGCATAGAGGTCACTGTGGGGAACAGAGGAGAGAGTAGCCAAAAAAGAGGGGGAAAAAATATAAAGCAACTTGACAATTAGGTAAAGATACCTACCCGTATAAAGGTGTCACTGGAGCCAACAGAATGGCACCAGGAGGGTAACTACTCAGTAACAGTAAAGTAATCACGAGGGACGACCTGCTGAGGCAACTCAAAGGAGCATGCGCTGCTGTGGCCAATTGTGAAAATATCAATTGTTCAAAATAAAGGAACAAATAAGATATAAACCTGTAGTGGAGGATAAAATACCGGGAAACCTATTAGAATAGTTGATATCACCATCCGAGAAATGTGCCACACAGTCAGCCACACCGAGATAGTAGAGCACCGGAGGATCATATATGTGAGGCAACAAAGTAGCGATACAACCATCCAAAAGAGCTACAAAAGGCATGCATAGAGACAAAACCAGAAACCAACACCCAGAGGGTTAATGTGCCCTAGATACCGAGAGTGGAAGATGGAAAAATGGATACATGACCGATACCTGAAAGCTGGAGAAACAGGTGGTGCCAGATATATGTAGAAGGAAGCCCTGAGCAGAGGCCAATCAAGGGTTAAAAGCAATGGATACTCACCAATCCGTAACATAGCCAAGCATAAGGTATAGGGATTAGTCAAAGGCACTTCCTCCGGTAGAAGGAAACTGGCAATGAATGAATAGTTTAGCGGAAGAGTAATAGACTAGATCATCAAAGAGATAGATCCAAAAAGCAGAATTACCGTGCAGTACGTGCTCCTGATGCTCCTCATAGGACCGCAGACCGATACCCCTGGATGGGGAATGACCGCCATACCGGAGGCTGGGTGACGGCCTCCTTTATAGCTCCAATGTTCCCGGGTCAGTGAGTCATCGGATGTGACGTCACTACGACCCCGGCCGTCTAGCCCGCGCATGCGCCAGGTCGCCGCGTACAAAGGGGCAGGATCCGCCGGACTGGCAGAGCGCGGTTGAGGAGGAGCCCAAGGAGGACACAGAGGTCCAATGGGCTCACCCTGCCACATGCAACGTCATCAAATGAAGACGCCACGTGTGGCTCCCTGGCCGCACAGTAAACCCCGATAGCGCTCAAGTGGCAATCGGTGGTGGAACAGCGCCACCCAGTGAGGCCAGGACAGAACTCCACCCTTCAATGCAAACTGGAACCTAGGCAAAACAACAAATGACATAATAAAAAGACAGAAGCGTAATAATAACAAAAAACAATAATATAGTAAAAAAACATGTACAATAATGAATAGCAAAACATAATGATTACAAAATTTTTTTTTATATTTAACAATGGTAATGGCGCAAGAACTAAGCGCCTAGTATAGGGTAACATGCATGAATCACAGAGAGAGTGAGAGCAGACACAAATAAGAAAGGGAAATTAGTAATGTGGAAACCCAAAAGGAGGAAGGGAGAGAAGGGGGGGGAGGGAGGGCCAAAAGAAACGGGGGGGGGGGGGGGGAAGGCCATTACAGAAATGATTTAAAGGACTGTGCCTCGTTCAAGCCTAGGCGACTGGTGGCATTGAGGCGTAAAATCCAGAGTGCCTCTCTGTAGAACACGCCTGTTCCAGTCACCCCCATGGGGGTCTTGGGGAATAACCTCCAGAACAAAAAAGTGTGCACACCTATTGTTGAACCTATGGTAGAGATCTAAATGTCTAGTGACGGGGGTAAGCATCTTCCCTTTTGAGGAGTAATAAACATGGTCGTTAATGCGACGTCTAAGTTGACGTACAGTCTTCCCCACATAAAAAAACCCCAGTCACAGTACATTAAATATATGACCCCTTGGGTGTTGCAGTCAGCTCAAAGTAGGGGATAGAGTCTCACCATTGGGTAGGAGAAACTTAGTGCCCTCAGCCACCCAAGGGCAGAAGGTACACTGATGGCATCTAAAAGTGCCTTTACTCCTGGGGGGGGGAGCTCGAGACGGTTGGTAAAAGCTACTTGTCAGACGATCGCGTAGAGAACGCGTGCGTCTGAAAGTCACTTGTGGGGTAGTACTGATGTGTTTACGTACAATAGGATCCTCACTGAGCATGTGCCAGTGTCTATTCAGGATATTCCTGAGTAGTCCCTGGTGGCTGGAAAACTCTGTAATGAGTCTGACCGTGGGTTGGCATGGGACCACATTGGGTTTGTAAAGAAGTTCAGCCCTATTTTTAAAGCGAGCATGGTTATAGGCCTTCCGTAGCGTGCTCCTGCTGTATCCTCTCTGGAGGAGACGGCTACGCAGGAGACCGGCCTGGTGGATAAAGTCGGCACTAGACGTGCAATTGCGTCTCAGTCTGATATACTGAGCATAAGGGATGCTACGTAGTAACGCTGGTGGGTGTGCACTAGAAGCATGGAGGATAGTGTTACCTGAGGTAGGCTTGCGGAACAGATTAGTCGTCACCTGGCCCTTCACGTCCTTTATAATGGTCAAATCCAAGAAGTTGACCTCTCTGAGATGATAAGAGAAGGTAAACTTCAAATTGAACGTGTTGACGTTAAGGCGTTCAATGAACTCGGTCAGAGTGTCCGAGGAGCCGGACCAAACAATAAAAACGTCATCAATATATCGAAGCCACAGATGTATGTGGCAGACATATTGGGTAAAGGTTTCCTCTGAAAAAATAAAAACGTTCCCACCCCCCCAGGTACAGGTTGGCGTAGGCAGGTGCGCAGCACGTGTCCATTGCCACCCCCTGCACCTGGAGGTAGTGGGAACCGTTGAAGGAAAACCAGTTGTGGGTAAGAACAAATGTTAGTAATTTAAGAAGGAAATGGTTGAAGGGCCAGGTGTGACGATCCTGTTCAGAGAGGAAGGTACCAACCATCCCGACGCCCTGCTCGTGAGGGATGCTCGAGTATAAAGCCTCTACATCAAGCGTCACGAGCAGGGCGTCGGGAGGGAGGACCATGCCCTCAAGAGTCTTCAGCAGATCCAGAGTATCCTTAACATAAGAGGGAGTACCACTACATGTGGGAGCAGGAAGAAATTGATAAAGCGACTGGCATGTTCGGTGAGGTTACCTATGCCGGAAACGATGGGGCGTCCAGGAGGGCAAAGTAGATTTTTGTGCGTCTTAGGGAGGGCGTAAAACGTTGCCTCCCTAGGAAATCGCACATTTAGATAGTTATATGTATCTTGGTCAATGATACCAGTCTGGAACGCCTCCCCTATAAGGGTTTTGTAATCCTCACCAAACCTAACAGTCGTAGAACAGTTGATCCTCTTGTACCAAGAGGTATTGTTCAATATGTCATGACACATTTGTTCATAGTTAGCCTTAGTCATTAGGACTACATTCCCCCCTTTGTCTGAGGCTTTGATCACTAGGTCTGGATGCTGCTGTAGACTACACAAAGCCCTAGAATATAGTCGTACATTAGAATATAGTCATACTATAAAAAGGTTAATGGAAGAGATCTCATAGCGTAAATCTATTTGAACTTAAAACGTTAAATGCAGATGCACTTACAAAGTGTAAATGTGAAATGGGCATAGATTAGGTTGGATCAACGCTTCAGCGTGCATTACAAATGCCAGAAGTATGGTCACTGGACACGTTTTGCCCCTCTCACTGGGTGTTTTAAGAAGCTGGGGGTGCCCAACTTTAAAACTCATTGCTTCTAACCCTTTGTTTTGGCCTGGCTTGCTCACAAAACTGAGGCTCAACTGTTAGGGATAGGGTTAAGGTCAGGGCTTCATGGTATTTCACTTGCAAGTGTAATCTTCTGAAGGCAGCAGCATAACCCATACATCTATGAATTACTTGATTCCTAGATCTCTCAATGGACTTGGATACAGTAAAATTAGTCCATATTCCCATCGCACACCTTCCTGGATATAGGCAAAGCTGTTGTGGGTGCTGCAGCAATCAGCTGGACACTGGATCTATCAGAAACATCGCCAGCACACCATGGATCTTGCACAGCAGTCAAACTTTTTATTGCAAAGGGATCACATCAGGATAAGTGCAACGTTTTGGATTCTCGCAGGACCCCATCACATGCCTGACGAAGAGTTCCTGCGTGATTCCAAAACATTGCCCTTATCCTGATGTGATCCCTTTGCAATAACATTTCTTGGGACTGCTGTGCAAGATCCATGGTGTGCTGGGGAATCTTGGATACTGTAAGAACAATTTTCTTATCTTTGCAAACTAGATTTCTGAAGACCTACATAAAACATTTAACTCCCAGTACACTTTGATGGGAAGTCCATCACTTAGCTTGTGAACTGAGCTAAAACAATTGGATTGTATTTGTTAAAAAATCTTAGTAGATCATTAGTAAGGACTGCCTAAAGAATACTTCATGTTGAATTGTGTTTTTTTTTTTTTTTCTATAAAATTGTTTGTAAAATGCACTGTTCAGATTTGTTCCCTTTGCAGCTGTTTTTAATGTGTGATGGAGTTTCCTTTTCATCACAAATGATGGTGCACAGCCTGCATATTAGATGGTGGCCAGAGGAGGCTGGTAAAAGACCAAGCGCTTAAACCACAAGCACAGCATGCGTGTTTTATTGGCAGTTGCACTATAGTCACTTGCAATGTTTGTATTTTTACACTTCACCAGCAGGTACAGGGCTTTTATTAGAAAATAGTCAGTGTCGCCTGCTCTCAAACTTGTACCGTCCCAGTTGCTCTGAAGAGAGCAGCCATCTAAAGACTAGGGGCAAAGCATACTGGGTGGTAACTTATGTGCAATAGATTACTTGTTAAGTTGGCTCTGGGAGTGCATGTTGCATTAAAGCATCACAGTATCTTCTCTCGGTCTCGAAGGAAGTTCTGTTGGCACAAACTTTTTAATTTTTGAGTCTATCCCTGTCCAATATTCCCTCTCCTGCATTTGCATTTATTAGCCATATTAAAGCTCAACTCTGGGCACAACAGAACTTGCAATTGGGTCCCCCACATGGCAAGTGGTAAATGCTTTTGGCCCTACTTCTTTGGGGATCACAGGAGTGCACTTCGTTCTGCACCCTTGTAACCTGTAGTTAGCAGACAGGTTAAAGTACACTGTCAACTGATGTCACTACTGATGTCACTAAGCCGGTCCAGACTTTGGAGAGATCCCGACTTTAGTGTCGGGATCCACCCAGATGCATGGGCCGGCAGCTTGCTTAGCCACCCAGTGCACCACTGAGTGCCTGACCCAGCTGCCTGCCCCTGTACAGCCAGTTATATCTGGAGGGACAGAACCGAGCTGTGATCAACTGTTAGACTCTCTGCTCTGAAGACTGAGAACAGAGTGATCAGCGGACTTTGGTCACTCAGCTCTTCATCTTGGAGGTCGACAAAAGCTGCATCCACTGAGGGGAGTATGATTGTTTTCACTTCAAAGTCTAGGAGGTGGCTGAAGACGCAGGGAGCGGTACTTTCCAGGAGAACAGTAATCGTTAGTAGCTATAGCTGCTGGGAATCGCATGAAAAATCCAACATGCTGTACCTAAGTTGATCTCTCAATCAACTTTGGTACAATCAGCCTTGCCCATACATTGTTCAAACCTCCTCCAGTCCTTGCTGAACTGGCCAAGATTTGAACAGTTTATGGCTGGCTTAAAACTCCCTGTTTGGATACATATGAAGTTCTGGGGGGGATTCAATAAATGGTAAATAACATGTAGTATGGGCACCACCAATGGGAATGCTGCTGATCACCACACTGTGAAAAATGCTTTAGTAAACCTTTACAGCGCACTACCCAAGCCCATCGTAGAATATAAATAACTGTAGTGGAGAAAAATTTATGGAACAGTAAACCTGATGTGTGAAAGTACATATAAATGCAAATTCAACTATCAAAACGGAGTCTAGAGTTGCACCATAAAGATGACCATAATTAATGGCATCCCTTAAGTGACCAGTAGTCCACCTCCACTAAAAGCTGATGCATAAAAGTTCATAAATCATGTGGCCAGTGAAAATTATCATATTGCATAACCCATGTGCTCAGTGAAAAAAAACTCACCCACAATCCTGTAGCCAGTGAAAATTGGGTCCATAAATAAGTGTGATACCAATAAAAAAAACACTATGATCCTACAAATGGGATGCTAAAAGTTCATATATTGATTAGTGAAAGTTCATAAACCTGTGTCCAGTGAGAAAATTCCTCTGCACAAGCACTTCACAATTTTTTGCACTTTGGAAGTGTCCAGAGATTCACTCCTAGATGAAGAGCACTTGCCAGATGTTGTGGACCACTTAGCTGTATAACATGTGGGTCTATCAAGCTGGGTTGGTAAGTGAGCCAAGAAGTGTTTCCTGTGAGTGGTCACCACGGGCTGAGGCTCATAGAAGAAAGAGGGATCCAGAATAGTGTAATACGTTCCTTTTTATTCACAGCCAAAAATATACATAACTTTCATATCTGTAGACCTCAATCTGCCTGACCGCTCAAGAAGGCTGGCATGTCGTGTGAGAAGGGAGCTGCCGGTATCGTGTCCGAATTCCGGCGTGCGTCCCACCCATGCTAACCACCACTGCCAGAAGTGATGAGCTGAGAGACCGGATGCTACGTCTATGCATTTTGCCTCACCCACAAAGCGTTATATTAGTTCTGTAACGCTCTGTGGGAGGGGCGAAACGTGTCGATGTAGCATCCGGTCTCTCAGCTCTCAGTATGTCCCTTCCGGCAGCGTTGGTTAGCATGGGTGGAATGCACCCCGGAATTCGGACACGATACCGGCAGCTCCCTTTTTCACACGACACGCCAGCCACCTTGAACAGTAGGCACATGTCTACTGATATGAAATGTATGTATATTTTTGGATGTGAATAAAGGAACGTATTTCACTATCCTGGATCCCTTTTTCTATGAGCCTCAGTGGTGACGTCTCCCTTAGCTGTTTAGCATGTGGGTCTATCAAGCTGGGTTGGTAAGTGAGACGTCACCACGGACTGAGGCTCATAGAAGAGGGATCCAGGATAGTGTAATGCGTTCCTTTTTATTCACATCCAAAAATATACATGCATTTCATACAGGTAGACTTCAATCTGCCTGACTGTTCAAGGCGACTGGCGTGTCGTGTGAGAAGGGAGCTGTCGGTATTGTGTCCGAATTCTGGTGTGCATTCCACCCACGCTAACCACTGCTGCCGGAAGTGACATACTGATTGCTGAGAGACCAGATGCTACATTGACGCGTTTTGCCCCTCCGACAGGGCATTACATTACTAATATAACGCTTTGTGGGAGGGGCGAAATGCGTAGACGTAGCATCCGGTCTCTCAGCTCGTCACTTCTTGCAGCGGTGGTTAGCATGGGTGGGATGCACGCCGGAATTCGGAACACGATACCGGCAGCTCCCTTCTCACACTACATGCCAGCCTTCTTGAACAGTCAGGCAGATTGAGGTCTACAAATATGAAAGTTACGTTCCTTTATTCACATCCAAAAATATACATATTACACTATCCTGGAACCCTTTTTTCTTCTATGAGCCTCAGCCCATGGTGACCACTCAAACGAAACACTTCTCGTCTCCCTTACCAACCCAGCTTGATAGACCCACATGCTATACAGCTAAGGGGTCCACAGCATCTGGTAAGTGCGCTTCACCTAAGGGAGTAGATCACTGGACACTGCACAAGCACTTATGAAAAACAATTTTTTGCACTTTGGAAGAGGCATTTTCTCACTGGACACATGTTAATGTCAATGAACTTTCACTGATCAGTATGTATGTGTATGAACTTTTTAGCATCCTATTTGGAGGATCATTGTGGTTTTTATTGGTCTCACGCTTATGCATTTTATGGACTCAATTTTCACTATCCCCACTTATACATAACCTAGTATATACGTGTTTTCACTGGACACATGATTTTATGCATCAGATTTTAGTGGAACTGGTCACTTAAGGGATACCATTTATTATATTCATCTTGTTTATGGTGCAACTCGACTCGCATTTGATAGTTGCTTTTATATGTACTTTTTCACACATCAGATTTACTGTTCCATATATCATTTTTCTTTTCTACTACAGTTATTTATATTCTATGATGGGCTTAGGGGATTCAATAAAGCTGCGGTGACACTTGGCACAATACATTAACAAGAGGGATTGATGCCAAGTTCATGCAGCATTTGCAACACTTGGTTCTAACAGTGACTCGTGCACCAAGTTCAAGTAGTTCTAAAATTCACCAGTTTTACAGCCCATATCCAAGCCAAACATATCTGCAGATTTTAATGGATGTACATTCATAAAATATGCATGAAGTCATGTGAATTTTACATGTTTAGTAAACACGAGTACTTTAGGAGCATACGTTTCCAGCAAGAACCTGTTCCCTGCAGAAAATGCCCATGTCAGTGAAGCCTGTATGTATATTTTTTTAAGGCCTTAGTATTTTGTAGAAGCCAAGGAAGGAGTAGAGAAATAAAATGTAGGGAGGCCAAATGAGTGGTGGAGGACCTTGGCCAGCACAGAGTAATAAAACACTCCAGAAGAGATGAGGGCTATGAGCAAAAATGAGGGACCTCTGCTAGAGTTGCCTAGTAAAATTGATATAAAGTTTAAAGGCACCTTGTGAGGGAATGCAAAATTTATTTTGGAAGATTAAGAGGTCTTGGAGAATCCTAGATTCTGCTGCTATGCCTTCACAGCATCTGAGAAACATTATGAAAAGACAAAATACTTTTTGCAAGCATGCTTTTTGCCATTTTTAGTTTTTTGCATGCTTTGGTTTGATTTTATTGCTGAATACTGCATTGTTTGGCTAATAAACCACTGAGTTTGTTTTTTGTTCTTTTTCCCTAAACAGTCTTGGTAATTACGCCTCTTTACATGGAAATGCTTATTGCAAGCCCCACTTCAACCAACTGTTCAAAGCTAAGGGAAACTATGATGAAGGTTTTGGGCACAAACCCCATAAAGAGCTATGGGAGGGAAAGAAAGAGGCCACAGAAAACCAAGAAAACCTAATCCAAGCTGCAGGTGCCAATGAAGAACCCAGTAGTCCTGTTGTTGAAGATGCTCCTATTGCAAAAGTTGGCATTCTGGCAGCATCCATGGAAGCCAAAACCACTAATGCTTCATTCGAACGGGAAAAACTGGTAGAGACCAAGAAGCTGAAAATTGCTTGGCCACCTCCTCCTGAATCTACTACTTCAGCAACTGCTCTGGAGGAGAACCTTAAAGTGTTCAAACCTAAATGGCCTCCAGGTGGGGAAATACTGAAATCTGAAAGTGAGGAAGACTCAGATTTGAAGAAATTAAGAAGAAGTTCTTCTCTGAAAGAACGAAGCCGTCCATTCACATTAAGTGTGGCAAAGCCAGTGGTCACGAATCGGCCTCAATCTCCTGTACTGAAAAAGCGTAACTCCTTAAATTTAAGGGACGATTTTGAAGATGAGACTGAAGACAGGAAACCTACAGTTATATCTAAGCCCCCACAAGACAAGCTTGAGACCAATGAAGACAAGTCGTCAAATGAAACTGAAGTAAAGGCAGAATCTCTTGCCAGATCAAATGAGCAGAGCTTCTTAGAAAATGGGGACATTTCTGAGGCAGAGGTTTTCGAACAGAAACTCTCCCCTGAGGAATCCACCCATTCTAAACATTCAAGCACAGAGGATCTGGTAATGACCAAGGATATATCTCCAACACACATCCGAAAGTCTCAAGACATTGGCTATTGGGAGGGAGAAGATGTGGAAGAACTAAGTGTTGAAGAACAGATCAAGAGAAATCGTTACTATGATGAGGAAGATGATGATTAATACTTTCATAAGGTTTCAGTGCTGTATGCAGCCTTAAATTGTTTGCTACCCCAGTTAAAAGTGACCCTTTGTATGTAGTGTAAAGTTGCTCCTTTTTTTTTTTTTTTTTTTTTTTTTAAACCCTCTTGATGTCCACTGTATATAATATGAATGTTAAAAATGCAACTTTTGGCAGGAAAAATACCTTGCGTTATAGCGGTGCACCATAAAAGAACTTTAACACAAGTTTATACTATTGAACTTCCAAGTGTGTCGTAGACCAAAAAAAGCTAGGTCTTGTTGGGTGCTTGCTGTACAAGTTGTGGGCCATGGGATCATGTAGCACTTTCTAACAACTATTGATGTATCACTTTCTGGGAATCCTGCCTTCGTGATGGATATTTACCTGCTGCCATTTATGCATACACTGTCAAATGAGTTAAACCATGCTCTAATGCTATTCCATCTAGTATCTGTTCAGAGACTGTAAGCTCCTAACTGCTCTCATGTTGCAACTCACCAACACACCCTAATTGCAACTTTGTAAACGCAAGCTTGAAATCAGACGTGTGTGACTACATTTACATCATCCCTTCATCCAGTTGTTGGTAACGATTTATTTTTCTATTGCGTGACCCAGCCATTGGGAGAAAAATGGGATGAAGGAGGTGAAAATGGGTAAAGTTAATTAGTAACTCCCCTGAGGAATAGCTAATTTTACCTACATGATATTTGGTATCTGACTATCTTTTAGAACATATTTATAACTTCCATAAACTCCATCACACTGATTAACATTTCAGAAGGCAAAGGCCCCTTTTTAAGTTGGACAAAGCTGACCCTTAGATTTAGTAGATGCAAATATACAAGATATGAAATTTTCATACTTAGAAATTGCACTCCCAAGGATGAAATGCTTTTACAATCTCCAGAGAACAGCAGTCAAACACATGACCCAAAAAGGTTTTTCACGGCTTGACTCGGGTGGCTGTACCCTTTCTACCTTCATTCTAGGCCATCTTTCCATCCTGATGTCCTTTTTTTTATTGGTACCTTAGCAGAAGTATGAACTCATGCAAAATATGAATTTAATTTTTTTTTTTCATATTTATAAACTCTCAATTACCATAGGGTATACAGAATTTTTGGGATTTTAAGGGCTGATTTTTATTTATTTATTTTGCATGTTGATAGTTTTCAGTTTATCTCTTGCTGTATAGGAGATGTGGAATAGCAAGAGGTGTGTGGCACAAGTCCCTTTTTAACAGTTGGCCACGTTTTTAATTTGCCATCATACATCTGTTTTGAAATTTAAAAAAAAATGCTTTGTAGTCCCACCTGGGGCTGGAGTTGAATTCCCTAGTTGAGATCTCTGGATCACACACAATTGTAAGCCTTCTGTAGCTTGATGCTTTTGGTGCAGGGTGCTCCAGTTGCCTACACTGCAAAGCACAGCAGGCGAGATCATGGCTACTGCAATGCTTGTTAGTGGATATTTGCATCATCCTTCACTATTTTATGAGAAGCTCATCTGGAAAAAATGTGCGTATCAGGTGTCCCTGTGCTGATGCAGATACATTTCTGTATCCTGACGTTTCTTCAAGTCGGCAGTTTTGTATCATTGAAATGTGCAGCAGTTAAATATATTTCAAGTCTTTGCTTTGCACGTTAAGGTGATGATGTAAATCCAGGTTAAGTCATGAGTATTAGAAAATCAGAAAATTTTAGAATCCTGTATCCATGTATGATTAGAAAGTTGAGTGCATTCACTCATCTTTTCTATTGTATGATTTTCGTACAAATTTCTTTAGTATAAATTTTCTTTTTGACTAAGGGAATTCTATTTTTTTTTTTTTTTTTTTTGCAGCATCATGCAATTTGTGTTTTTTACATGGAAGCAGACTGTTCTAATTACCCCCCCCCCCTCCCCAAGCTCTGAATACACTAGTGTTTGCAGGGGCATTGTAGTTTATACATTGTTTAGAAACAAAGTATAACCAAATGGCTGGTCCTTTTTGGGGCCTTTGGCTTTAGTTGTGGAATTACAGCTTTCAACCCTCCATGAGGTCATAAAGTGCAATGTGCTTTTACTTTTCCCGGGAATTGATTTTAATCAGTCGAGGCAATACATTTTGAGACTTGAGCAATGTGGACAGTGCTACCTCTCAGCCTAAATGACCTAGCAACATTATGGTGCAAGAGAAAAAACTTCTTATGACTTGGAGTAATGGCATGAAAACCAAATATGGAAGCTACCATTGCAGAGCACTCCTAAGATCTTTGCTTGAGCTGTCATGTTAACTGTCTTGCTTTGGATACTAATGGCTTTCTTTTCTTTTTCTGATCTTCAGACTCAAAGCACTGTTGCCAGTGAGGTCAGCAGTGCAGCCATCCAACTGACATTTTCAGCCACTTCATCCCATGTATTTTTCTCAAATCGGACCCATTTCAAATGAGAATTGAAGGTGATGGGACAGCTGACAAAGTGCTTTGTGTAAGATTCAGGGCCTTGAAGTTCCTTCAGTGATGTTGCTTATTTCAGTGCAAGTTGCCACACTGAAGACAGCATAGCAAACACCTATTCACACTAGGCAATGGAGGCAGCTGTGCATATTGCTGTCCATTGGATACATTGTGTGACGGTCTTCGACTGTAGTTGCTAGTCTGGTCATTGGATGCATACCGGTCCTGGCAACAAAATTCTTCCATCTGCTATGCTTATATGCAGCATAATTTTAAAACTGAACTGTTCCTTTGAAAAGTTATGTTGGTAATATATTTGTTCCGTTAAATACTAGAAACTGTTGGTTTGTAAGTCATGCCTACAGTGTAAATTTTAGGCTATGCCCACTACATACCTTTTATGAGAAACCATACCTCGAACGATGGCCATTTGGAAAGTGATATCGACCTTTTCATAACTTGCTTTGCACTGATTGATGGATAACATTTGGGAAGCCAAAGTTCCTCTTACAACTAAATTACTACTCATGCAGTAGCATAGTAGATGCAAACATTCAAGCTATGTAATTTTAGACCGGAATGGCTATGCACTTAACAAGGATACCAGAATTGAATCTTTTTTTTTTTTTTTTTCTCAATCCCAATGGCTATCTGGAACAGAGGACTAGACAAGGTTTCACAGCTTTACTCTAGGGCAGTGGTTCTCCACTCTGGTCCTCAGGACCCACTAACAGGCTGGATTTTAAGTATTACCTTGGAGATGCAGACTAGAATACTGCAATCACTGAGCAACAAATGATATAATCTGTGATGTATTTCAGTTATCTTGAAAACCTGGCCTGTTAGTGGATCCTGAGGACAGGAGTTGAGACCCACTGCTCTAGGGTGTTCACACTCCATGCCTTTTATTCTGGTCATCTTTGCATCTTTCCTTGGCTGCTTTCTGCTTCTGCCACGCTTCCTTCAAATGTATGTTAGCAGTGGCTGCTTAAAGTTATCTTATCACAGGATGTACATAGTGGGCTCCCCACAGCTGCCTTGTTTGGCCCTGTGTTCCTAATGCTGTTCCGAAGATTGTGATTTCATTCTGATATCCTTGTGAGTGCATATTTGTTCTATTTCATCCACCATTTGTACACTTTATAGACTTGGTGCGTCTGCTCTCCTCCTTTTACTGTGGTACATACAGCAGCAATGTGTACCCATGCAAAATATGAATTGAAGTTCAAGAACTCTAAATTACCATAGGGGGTACAGTACATTTGAGGGTTTTAAGGGCTTTTTTTACCTATTTTTTGTTGGGTTTTCTACATGGTTCATTGCTGTAGAAGATGTGAACTAGGTATGGTTAGGTGGAATAGCAAGAGGTGGCATGAGTTCTAGGTATGGTTAGGTGGAATAGAAAGAGGTGGCATGAATCCTAGGTATGGTTAGGTGGAATAGCAAGAGGTGGCATGAGTCCTAGGTATGGTTAGGTGGAATAGCAAGAGGTGGCATGAGTCCTTTAAACATTTAGTTTTAAATACTGGTGTTAGTGGATTCATCAATTGAAATAACCTATGCTTCCCATATTCTTTCCACAAGGGCCTAGAGTTGGTGACTTCTGTAGTTGTAAGATCCCAGTTTGCAGAATAGTGACTTCACACGGAGGAGTCTTCACTTTCACAATTGTGTTGTATCAGCTGGGTGTGGATAGCTAGGCATTCTGTAGCCTGATTATTTTGGGCAGGAGCTACAGTTGCATATATTGCAAAGCACAATAGGTGAACTAATGGTACAGACATGCGATTTGCAATGCCGTTTGCTGTATTTACACTTTAACATCCACTAGTGAACAAACATTTAAATCCTTGTCCTTGCTTCACTAGTCTGTGAGATGTTCCCTTGGAATAATGTGCACTGGAGGTGTCTCTGCTGATATTCATTTTATTTCTGTACCCTGGCACATTTTAAGTCTGTGAAATGTGCAGCAGTTAGCCATTGATTTGCACATTAAGGTAATAATGGAAATCCAGGTTATGTATTAGAAAATGGAACCTCAGAAATGTTTAGAATTCCATATATAATCTGAAGGTTGGGTGTATGCTGAATAAGGACCATTGATTTTGCACAATTTTTTTTTTTTTTTTTTTTTTAGGCGGTTTGACTAATTTTTTTGCAGCATCATGTAATATTTGAACTGGAAGCTGTAAATACTAGATGGTGCATGACCCAGCCCCCTTGTATGCCCCCCCCCCCTCCAAGCTTTCTTTACACTTGGCATTTTATATATTGGGCTTCTGGAAAACTGCAAATTGTTTAGAAATTGAACTGACCAATACCCCGCTCATTTTGGAGCCTTTTGCGCTAGTTTGGAAATTCCATCCTTCAGCCCTCCATTGGGTCAAAAAGTGCAATGTGCTTTCCTGTACCCCATTACTAAGAGCTGTTTGAGTTGTTTTTAAAGTGTGCTGGTAGCCCACTAACGGCTGATGTAATCATTTTTGAGAACTGAAGCTCAACACTTTTTCATGCCTCGAAGTTGAACTCTTGTTTTGATGGGGCTGGTCACTAACCCAAAGCAAATATACAGTGAAAAACAGATTTACTAGTTTCACACTCTGACCCAGAATACGCATGAATATCAGGGAAAGTACTGAAGACAGTGGGGTCAGCATAGCAGCCAGGTGGTTGGGATGAAATAGCTAGTATTCTGATCATGTGCTCCTAAAACAGGCATACGTCCGATTAGGATTGGTGTTGAGGCAGTAAACCTTTTTTTTTTGCAAAGTGATTTTAAGGTTCATGGCAACAGAGTTCCCTGGTGATCTCATCAACTGCTCCCCAATTTGGGTGTAAGATGTATCCACACTGAAGTCGGCGTAGCCAACTGTTTTTTCATGACAGGCAATTGCAGGGTAGAGAGCTGTGCATAATGCGCTCCACTGGAAATAAAAAAAAAAAATAATAATTTGGGTGAATGTCTAGATTTGTGATTGTAGTCGCTAGTGTATTCTTTGGCTGCATAATGTTGGTTCAGATCACAAAACTGATACCTCGGTTGTTTTTTGTGCAGCAAGTACATTTTTAATATGGAATGGTTGCTTTTGAAAAGTTTTTAAATTTAGTGGCTATTTTCAGCTACTTTTGTTACAAGCAGCTCTACAGTGTACATTTTTAGGTTGTCTACTACATTCCCATTAATGAATTAGTGCCTCTGACAATATATTTTCTTGGCAAGTAATATTTTTATATAACTTGCATTGCAATGCTATTTAAGCCAGACTAAACTGGCACTTGTGTAATAGCATAATAGCATGATAGATGCAAATATAAAAGCTATGCAATTTTAGACTAAAGTATGTGAATGAATAGCGGTCAGGAACACAGGACCAAACAGGCTTTAACGGCTTGACTTGAGCTGCTGTGTCCTCCATGCCTTTCCTCTGGCCATCTTTGCTTCCATCCATGGCTCTGTGGCCTCCCCTGATAGGACTGCCTTGTTTTGGCTTTGTGTTCCTGACCACTGTTCATTGTCCAGATTGTGATTAACACATTTAATTCTGGTATCCTTGTGAGCTCATATTTTTTTTTATTTCCCTTTTTCTCCACTGTTCCACAGCTAATGCACTAATAGCTGGTCCCATTTCTTGTCTTTCCAATTCTGGCTATTAAGATCCGTTGATATTGGGGCTGCCTATCTCGGACTTTTAAGTGGAACTTGCCATAGGATTCACCAAACACCAATCTTGTTCTGTTTTCCGCCTTTGACCTCCCCTGCTGTTCTCGTGATTTTTTTTTTTTTTGTTTTATGTAGTACCTATCACAGCAAAGTATGTATCCATGCAAAGTATGACAATTGCTTATGGTCATATTCATAAACACTAAACTATGATGGGCTACAGTACATTTGAGGGTTTCTTTATTTGTCTGTTTTCCATGTTGATTGAGAGGTTTTTATACAAGGTGCAGTGTTTTCTTGCTGTATGAGAGATGTGAAGTTGGTACTGTATTTTATAAAGTTGTAATATATTTGCTTCCCAACCAATCTGAAATAAAGAGATTTTTTATTCAGTGTGAAGTCTTTATCTCATGTAAGGTTAACGATCTGCTACTTTCCAATACATGTGCACATTATTCAAATCTGGCTGCCAGAAGGTGTTGCATTTCATTGCAGACTAGCTGCACTATATTTCCATAAATTCTAAAACCATTTAGCTGTAAGCCCAACTGGACATGCGTGGGTTTATTTTTTAACATCCCTCAACACAATACAGTACTGTCAAGTCTTTGGAACTTGGGCAAAAGAAAACATTCCCATCTTAAAGCATTCTTTTATTTGACAAGGTGCATAAACTATAAACTTAAATCAATATTTGGTGTGTCCAACCTTTCCTTTTTTTAAACCTCAATACTCCAGGTATATCTGTACACGGTTTAGGGCTTTGCATGCAGATGTTCAAGTGCATGCTTAAAACAAGTCCTGGAAAAGAGGGCATATCACTTTCTCCCACTCAAGCGTTTGCTGAAGCAAGTCCCTACCCCCCCAAACATTCCTTGTGAGACACTTGCTTTTGGTAAGTGCTTGTAGATGAAGAATGGCACCATTTTTAAAGTTATAGTAAACTATCACTTTGTAAAACAACCCATTCAGTTTAAAACGGGAAGAAAGGGGTAAACATTGGCATGTGGCAGCATGTCAGGACATGTGTGGTCATTGGAGTGAAGCACCTGGAGTTCCTAACTTTCACTATAGCTATAGATCTGAAAAGTGTGCTCTGCTTGGTGTGGTCAGTTTTTAATGGGTAAGCAGGAGGACTGTCAGGAACACCAGGAATTTCAAACACGGAACAGGATACTTTTTTGTACATGGTACAGCAGGCACATATCAGGGTACCAAACAAGTTGCCATCGCCTTGCTTGCTGTGGTGTTGGATTGTTGAGGGGTGCCCTATCTAACTTCACTCTGAGCTTTGTGCCATAGATGGTTTAAATCTCAGCAAGTTCAGCATGGGACAGGCTGAGGTTTAACCATGCATGGACAAGTAAATTGTACCCAGTTTAACCATGCATGGAAAAGCGGATTGTACCCAATTTGATCCATCAAATTAACTTAGGTCTGTTTTTTTTTTTACGATGCAAAATATTGCTGTGTTCTAGCCAGGACAGTTTGCTATGCTACCCACCCCCTGGTTGCAGGACTAAATTCTCCTCTATGGGCAACTTTAGACAGTTCATAGGGAGTTGGGATAGATTACTTTTTATGTACTTTGTTCCCTGATGAACAAAACATAAAAAAAAAAATGGAAGTGAGAGTTCTTGAAAGAAATTGCAGTTGGTGCCTCTTTCCACAAGTAATCCCAAGAAAACATTACACTGGTTTACTGGTGCACACCATTCTGGTTTGCATGGTTTGTAATTTCAGTCATTTAGCTTAATATTCTTTAAGCCTGGTCCACACTGAGTCGTTGTCCCCCCCCCCCCCCGCCCCCAAAATCAGCCTGGCGGGTTGAATGAAACACAGCTCTGATCTGACATTGGGGGGGATCCCCTGCCAGCACACTCTGATCAGTATTCGCGCCCAATGGTTAAGAGCGTTGATTGAGAGCCAGTCAGCTGCTGGTTTTCCAGCCTGGCTTCTATTACACACAGGTCAAATGTTGGCTGGTTTGTATTGCAACAGCTGATGTCGCTTGGCATTTGGCCCATGTACTAGGCTTAACCCTTTGACAATAGATTGTGTTGCCTTCTGATTGGAATATGTACTAACAAATTAATTCTATTGATGGTGTCCGGTGCCTGTATCGTTCATAAGAAGCTCTGCATATTGTACAGACCTCATGCTGCCTCCTACAGTGGATTCCAGCATTAATCTAAACTAGAATAGTTACGTGGGATGGATCTTAGACAAAAGGATGTAATTTTACAAGTGCCTAGGACTGCATATCTAACTAGCACCCTGCGGACAGTACTTTTGGTCAGAACAGTCAACCAGACCTGATCAGGTTGGAAAAGCTGTGTGATTAAATCTGCCTGCCGGAGCCCCTACTTTGTTGTCCACAGGAAGTCAAAAGTAAAAATGACTCAAATTATGGGAATTGGAACAATGCTTAAGCAGGAGGCCAAACCTGCATATGTAAAACCTAAAACACTTGGGGGGGGGGGGGGAAGAATTCAGTGCAAAGCAGAATCTCAACTCAATAGCAAGTGGTCACAAACAAGTGAAAAGTTAATCAAACACCTGTGCTGTTAGGTCCTAGTGCTGGCCATACACTGTCTGAAAATTGTTTGACAATGGTCGGAATAAAATATAACTGAACATGCATGTGATAATGCAATCCTAGTATCAATAGATGTTGCCTAATTATCAACATATCAATTGATAACCTAAACGGTAGATTTTTTTTGTTGATTACACAATCCAGGGTTACATTTTAATACGCATGCGCTGTAGATATGTACTGTTTTTGATTGATTCCACTACTAATGCTCCCAGACTGTCACCCACTAAGTAATGCACTTACCAGATGTGGCAGAACTGCAAGTACCATGATGCATTGCAAGGCTCTTAGTTACAAGCATGGCTCCCAAAGGCTGAGGCCTGATGGGACTTGTAGTTATGCAGAAGCTGGAGGGCCACAGGTTGAGCACCCATGCCTTAAGTTAGAGGTTGTAAACCTCAGAAAAAGGAAAAAAGGCATAATGAGCAAGTATGGATTGCATACTAGAAGATTATGAAATACTTGCCTTAGAACTAAGCCCCCCCCCGCAGTGCTGCCTGCTCGCTGATGACATGGCCAACATGTTCAGCTGTCCTACTTCCTGGTTTGCATTCTCTGGCCATCCGATTGGCCAGAGCTGCGATTACGTCATTCCCAAGCATGCGCGTGGGAGCTGCCAATTCACGGCACAGGTCTCTGAAGGAATGGCACGGACGGCTGTGCCTTCAGAGCGCATGCCCCAGTGATACTGGCAGCATGCAAAGCAAATATCTCCTAAACGGTGCAAGTTTAGGAGATATTTACAGCACCTATAGGTTCAAGTTAGAGGTTTACAACCCCTTTTTAAAGAGTATTTTGTTGTACTACTTTAACACTGCTGTGCCTTTCCTTTTCGCTTCATATCTATAGAAGTACTTCTACGTATTCCTGTCTGGTATCCTTCTCCAGCTCCACCAGTCAGGAAATAAACAAACAGAAAAAACAGAGATCATGCTGTACCTTTTTATTAGGAAAACGTAAAAAACAATATGTGTGCACATTTACATTAACCAGTTGATGGAAGATTTTACCCCTTATTGACCAGGCTATTTTTTGCAGTTTGGCACTGCCCTACTACTGGCGATTTCACATTGTCGTGCCATGCTGTACAAAAATCAAATTTCTATTTGTACATGAATAGGACTTTCTGTTGGTGGTATTTGATAACCACTGGGTTTGTTTGTTTTTTTTGTTGTGATGTAAACCAAAAAAATATATATTTTCTATTTTTTGGCTATTTAGAAAAAAAATCCTAAGTGCCGGTTCACACTGCAGTGGCATGATTTCGGGGGTGACCTGTGAAGTCGCGTGCTCCGTGATTTCGGCGCGACTTGCACGGACTTCATAAAATGAATGTCTATGCAAGTCGCTCCAGGTTGCCCCGGAGTAGTACAGGACCCTTTTTCTAAGTCGGAGCGACTTGTGTTGCTCCTATTAGAACGGTTCCTGTACCAAACAATGGGAGCGCGACGGAACGCGACTTGCCAGGCTGACTAAGTCACCTGACAAGTCGTACTAGTGTGAACCGGCACTTATAAGTGAATATTGATCGCTTTGCGTGAAAGTTATAGTGCCTATAAATGATGGTACAGTGCCTTGAAAAAGTATTCATACTCCTTGAAATTTTCAACATTTTTGTCATGTTACAACCAAAAATGCAAATGTATTTTTATTGAAATTTTTATGTGATCAACCAACACAAAGTGGCACATAATTGTGAAGTGGAAGGAAAACGATAAAAGGTATTTTAAAAAAATGTTTTACAAATAAATATCTGAAAATTGTGGCGTGCATTTGTATTCAGCCCCCGGTCCTCTGCTACTCCAAACTAAAATCTAGTGGAACCAATTGCCTTCCAAAGTCACCTAATTAGTAAATAAGAGTCCACGTGAGTGTAATTTAAACAAGTTGTAAAATCAAAAGGTTTTTTTTATATTCCTAATGCATTCTATGCTATAAGATAAAACCGTCTGGGTGTAGCAGCCCCTCTAAGCACCCCCTAATACTTACCTAAGCCCAGCGATGTCCACGAGTTCCACGGCTGTCTGGTACTCTCCCTCTGACTGAGACACAACCACGATGCTATTGGCTCCTGTGGCTGTCAATCAAAGTCAGCCAATCAGTAGAGATTGGACACAGGGAGCTGCGGCTTGGCTCAGGTGCCCCCATAGCAAGCTGCCTGCTGTGGGGGCACTTGACAGGAGGGAGGGGCCAGGGAGCAGCGAAGAGGGACCCAAGAAGAGGACGATCCAGGCTGCTCTGTGTAAGTATGACATGCTTGTTTTTTCAAAATAAAAACCTGAGACTTTACAATCAGTTTAATCTCAGTATAAATACAGCTGTTCTGTGAAGCCCTCAGAGGTTTGTTAGAGTACTTTATTAAACAAACCGCATCATGAAGGCCAAAGAACACTCTAGCTCAGGGATAAAGTTTTGGAGGAGTTTAAAGCAGTGGTAGGTTGTAAAAAAAAAAATAAAAATATATCCCAAGCTTTGAACATCTTACAGACCACTGTTCAATCCATCATCCAAAAATGGAAAGAAAATGGCAACTACAAATCTAGCAAGACAAGGAGAGCATTAATCGGAGAAGCAGCCAGGAGGCCCATGGTAACTCTGGAGGAGCTGCAGAGATTCACAACTCGGATGGGAGAATCTGTCAACAGTACAAATGGGAAGGCGGAGCCTGCAGTTGTGGGAGGGGATGAGCTGGCCTATTTAAGGTCGAGCCTCCCTCCTCGCTGGGCTGACATGGTTGGATAGGCCCACTTTTGCTGAAGGATCTACCTCGTGGGTTACTGTCTCAGCCCGTTCAGGCTCGGCTACACTGACGCCCGGAGCTCCCTGCAATATGTTCCTCCGGGTCAGCCAGCAAGCCCCCGGAAACTGAGTATCTGGAAACGGACCGACTCAGCCTCACGCAGGCGGTCTCAGCGTAGATGGAGGTAGGTGGTCAGTCTTGTCACACCGTATCCCATCGCTACTTCCCACATTTTGACATCTCGCCACTCCGGGGGGGGGGTGAGAAAGAGAGAGAGAGTCTGCCTCGGATGTAATAACTGCAACATCCCCTTTTCTCAGGCTGCACCTCCACCCCTTCGGTCCCGGATCCCCCTGCCAGCATCCAACCCCAATTCTTCCATGCCTTACCTCCTCCATGTTGCCTTTCTGGGACCACAGCACGGGGGCTTACTTCCCGCACCAACTCTGCGCCAGCCCCACACATCAGTCGTCTCCATCCAGCGTGTGCAACTCGTCATTCACGTGCCAGTGCTCCTGGGGAGGCTGTGACAGACGGGAGCCGTGTATGGCTCCTATTGCTCGTCTGCTCTCTTCTCTTCACCGAGTTGCAAGGCAACCTTCCCAAACACCTGTTTCGGCGTTCCCTTCAGCAGGGTTACCATGCAGGGTTTTAAAGCACACCTTGGCAAGTCGTGTCACCATCATCCATACTGCATTGCTTCAGCTCCCTGCCACGCCTGGTGGTATAGGGGATTCCTGTAACCCATGGCAATCCATCCTTTTAAAGCTCGTCGCTGCTCTGTCCGCTGTTGTTACAATGGCAAGTTGGGCCCCCTGGGGTTAAATCACACAGCTTATTTCTCTCGCGGTTGCCCCACCACTGTATAACTGCACAGTCACGCTTGCAGCATGCCGCTGCCCCACCCTCCCCCCTTTCCGTTTATCCAGTCTGGTCACTACACTCTACAGCACAGCTGTTTTGCACAAACCATGGGTATCTGCTTTATTCATGTGACTTAGAGTTTATGTATAACTTGCAGTTCATCTGCGTTAAATGCATGCACGTACACGAATGCACACTCCCGACGGGTTTTGCGGCCACATCATTCTTGAGTTTTACGACACCAAAGGTTTTTGATTAAACCACGGTCCTGGCATTAATCGTTCTATAGTTGCTCCGACGAATGAAAAAAAAAAACGGGCGGGGCATACTTTGGACCTACGACTGAGGGAAAAGAAGCTTAGAGGGCACACTAAAGAAAGGAAAAGGAGGCGCCAACACCTAGTGCATTACCCGTGGTACTGTTAAAATAATTTATTAAAATGCTGAATGCATACTCACAAACATGAAGAATTGAAATTGTATTGCAAATTCCCGTCACCCATGTGTTGGACCATGTCCTGGAAATTGCAACCGCTAACGCGTTTCAGGAGTCAAGCCCCCTTCCTCAGAGTTCTGAGGAACGCGTTAGCGGTCGCAATTTCCAGGACATGGTCCAACACATGGGTGACGGGAATTTGCAATACGATTTCAATTCTTCATGTTTGTGAGTGTGCATTCAGCATTTTAATTATTTTAACAGTACCACGGGTAATGCACTAGGTGTTTGCGCCTCCTTTTCCTTTCTTTTATGTATCCGTTTGGAGTTCCCTGCCTGAGGAGAGCAGCACGCCAGTCTTCCCCTTCGGAGTGAGCGCTTGGCTGATATATTTGTCCAGAGGGCACACTAATGCAGTTCGGCCCCGCCTTTTGTGTAGGGTTGGCGTTCCTAGGGCATGTCAGTTCATTGAGTTAGTCGCTCATGTCATTCACGTCAGAAGCGTCAACCACAGTTTTGCTTACCAACAGGTGGTACGTACAAACCTAACCAGATGTTCAGTCAAGCCGTAAGACCCCTATAAAGATAAACAGGTATGTTATCTCTGATATGTTGGTACCCTCCAATCATTAACTGGCGTGAAGGGGGTGGGAAGAAACGGGAGCATAGGACACTTTGTAGTTATTCTGAGACCAACACCCATCCCCATGCGGAGGTATTCGCCCATCGGCCCAAATCATAGCTAGAGTCTCGCTACATTCTGCCAAAGGTCAGTAAGGGTGTCACCTTTCCAGAGGCCTACACCCCTCCATCCTTCATGGCACAGTGCAGGTCCAAATCATAGATAGCTCCGCTACCAGCCGCTCGGCTTTAGCAGGGCCTCACATCCCACTCATAGGTCAGTTCGCCTCTCGGTTATAAAAAAAACGCCAGTTAACGTTTCTTTCGTACAAACTTTTATAATGTTTTACTTTCAATAGCATCCCAGCATGTCTCATGCGTCAGACCAAGGAGATGACTTCTTCCTGCCCAGCACGCTAGACCACCCATTCCGGCTTCTATCCACGCCGCAGAAGGAAGCCAAGTCCCTTCTAAGCCCAGTTACTTGAGATCATGGACAATTCCGAAGATCGCCGCAGAGTTAAGACGGAGGGGAATTTCATTTCCCGCCACCGCCAGGAAGGTGGAGTTATATAGAATTTTGGTGTCCAATGCGAATAACCCACATCCAGGGTCCTGCACGCAGGACAATACTTACTTTAACCGGGATCCAGGCCATGAGGGCATCCATTCTGTCATCCATCAGTAGTCTGAGTCAGAGAATGAAGAGGTTAGAAATACCGGCACCTGTCTCCACGGATTCCCCAGATTTCCTACCCATGCAGGTCGTTGCCCAATCTGTCTCTCTCTGTTGTTGCAGGTACTCCAACTACTCAAGGCTCCACTTCACATATTCACATATTACACCAGTGCATATGGTCCCTACTAACATTAAAAAAGACATTTCGGAGGGCAAGGATGTGAATCTCATGTCGTTCATAGCGTCCCAATATATAGTTGAAAGTAAAGCTTACAAATACGGTGACCTATCTGTGGTGCTTAGGGCCAAAGATCCCAGGCTGAACAAAAAATTGTCCATTCCAGAATTTGTTTTGGCCTTCGGTCTGTATAGGGACCTGATCTGTGTCAATTCTCCACATCGTAGAGAGGAACTGGACTTATATATGCACAAGTTGGTTGATTTGGGGAACAAGTACGGTGGTACCACCTTTTACGACTATCATCAATCGGTTTCAGCCAAGGCAGCGGCTATCTTCGCGCAGTTCAACATCAGGGTAGTTGGAAAAAAGGATATAGGGATGCGCTGGCTAGAAATGAGAGGTTGCTGCACTTAGAAATACCTGAAAACCAGAAATATAATGTGTTGAAAAAATATACAGGTCCTTTTCAAAAAATTAGCATATTGTGATAAAGTTCATTATTTTCTGTAATGTACTGATAAACATTAGACTTTCATATATTTTAGATTCATTACACACAACTGAAGTAGTGCAAGCCTTTTATTGTTTTAATATTGATGATTTTGGCATACAGCTCATGAAAAACCAAAATTCCTACCTCAAAAAATTAGCATATTTTATCCGACCAATAAAAAAAAAGTGTTTTTAATACAAAAAAAGTCAACCTTCAAATAATTATGTTCAGTTATGCACTCAATACTTGGTCGGGAATCCTTTTGCAGAAATGACTGCTTCAATGCGGCGTGGCATGGAGGCAATCAGCCTGTGGCACTGCTGAGGTGTTATGGAGGCCCAGGATGCTTCAATAGCGGCCTTGAGCTCATCCAGAGTGTTGGGTCTTGCGTCTCTCAACTTTCTCTTCACAACATCCCACAGATTCTCTATGGGGTTCAGGTCAGGAGAGTTGGCAGGCCAATTGAGCACAGTAATACCATGGTCAGTAAACCATTTACCAGTGGTTTTGGCACTGTGAGCAGGTGCCAGGTCGTGCTGAAAAATGAAATCTTCATCTCCATAAAGCTTTTCAGCATATGGAAGCATGAAGTTCTCCAAAATCTCCTGATGGCTAGCTGCATTGACCCTGCCCTTGATAAAACACAGTGGACCAACACCAGCAGCTGACATGGCACCCCAGACCATCACTGACTGTGGGTACTTGACACTGGACTTCAGGCATTTTGGCATTTCCCTCTCCCCAGTCTTCCTCCAGACTCTGGCACCTTGATTTCCGAATGACATGCAAAATTTGCTTTCATCCGAAAAAAAGGACTTTGGACCACTGAGCAACAGTCCAGTGCTGCTTCTCTGTAGCCCAGGTCAGGCGCTTCTGCCGCTGTTTCTGGTTCAAAAGTGGCTTGACCTGGGGAATGCGGCAACTGTAGCCCATTTCCTGCACACGCCTGTACACGGTGGCTCTAGATGTTTCTACTCCAGACTCCCCAAGGTCTGGAATCGGTCCTTCTCCACAATTTTCCTCAGGGTCCGGTCACCTTTTCTCGTTGTGCAGCGTTTTCTGCCACACTTTTTCCTTCCCACAGACTTCCCACTGAGGTGCCTTGATACAGCACTCTGGGAAGAGCCTATTCGTTCAGAAATTTCTTTCTGTGTCTTACCCTCTTGCTTGAGGGTGTCAATGATGGCCTTCTGGACAGCAGTCAGGTCGGCAGTCTTACCCATGATTGCGGTTTTGAGTAATGAACCAGGCTGGGAGTTTTTAAAAGCCTCAGGAATCTTTTGCAGGTGTTTAGAGTTAATTAGTTTATTCAGATGATTAGGTTAATAGCTCGTTCAGAGAACCTTTTCATGATATGCTAATTTTTTGAGATAGGAATTTTGGTTTTTCATGAGCTGTATGCCAAAATCATCAATATTAAAACAATAAAAGGCTTGCACTACTTCAGTTGTGTGTAATGAACCTAAAATATATGAAAGTCTAATGTTTATCAGTACATTACAGAAAATAATGAACTTTATCACAATATGCTAATTTTTTGAGAAGGACCTGTATACTAGTGCGCTACCTAGTGAAAAAAACACAAATTAAAATGTATATAATATCTCTCTTAGTGACAGGAGTAATCCAAAAACATGGATAACATAAGTGAGTCATCCAAAAGCATGGATAACATAAGTGAGTCAAAGTATCAATGTATAAAAATATGTAGCAAAAGATTGCATTGACCTAATCAGATACAAATAAAACAAGTGAAAAGGGAATTGCAATGTTTGGCCAATTCCTTAGGAAAGTACCATGAATGATGAGTGAAGAGTGTGGACTCTTTCTTCACTCATCACTCATGGGACTTTCCTAAGGAATTGCCCAAACATTACAATTTCTTTTTCACTTGTCTTATTTGTATCTGATTATGTCAATGCAATAGTTTGCTACATATTTTTATACATTGATACTTTGACTCAACGTCAGGGTAGACTGGGGCCACTTGGACATCGAGTTGTTCTGTCGCCCCTTTGCCGGGCTCGTACCACCAGCTTGTGCAATTTGTGCTTCTAATTCCCATTTTACCAACTTTATGTGCTATCAAACCATAGTCTTCTGCCACCAGAGAGGTCACCCCGGGCACTTGCAAAATCAAGAGCCTTAAAGCGGAGTTCCGGGCACAAAAAAGATTTTTTTTTTTTGTGCCCCTCCGCTAGGTATGCCGCACCTGAAAAGGAATTGGATAGTTATTTTTTTTTTTTTTGTTTACTCACCTTTTTATTGACGATCGTAAATACTCACCTATGACAGCTTCCTCCTCCAGCGCCGCGGCTCACCCCGTCACTTCCTGCCTCGCGATGATTCCTGGGAGCTAAACGTCATAGCTCCCAGGAATCAATGCGCCGCACCGGCCCCACTCGTCATTTCCGGGCGACGCCGCATTCCCCTGCTAAACAGCTTCTGGGCATGCCCAGAAGCTGTTTAGGAATGCGGCGCCGCGCCGGAAGTGACGAGAGGGGCCGGTGCAGTGCATTCTGGGACACGAAGACGCGGAAGAAGACAGAGAAGAGGACCGCGCCGGCTTCAGCTGCCCACAACCGAGATGGAAACGCTGTGGAAGAAAATTTCTAAGTAAGTATTTCTTCTAAAAGGTAAGTGCGAACCGGGACAAATCAGAGGCTAGCCATTGTGGAATGTGCTAGCCCTGACTGTCCCGGGGGTATGTTCAACAAAAAAACGTTTCTCTGCCCGGAACTCCACTTTAAGAGACAAAATAAGGAGACCTATTGTGTTTCTGGGCAAGTCGCAGGTATGCAACAATTTCAACGCAGGAGGTTGTAGTTTCAGTGCCTGCAGGTTGTTGCATATCTGCTCCATCTGCTTCTCAGCACACGCCAAGTCTATGTGCCTCAATCACCTTTATCCCAGGAGATGACTGACCGAGGTGCAGCTTGACTCACTGGCTTTCTTTCACAACTCCCACCCTTCTCGAGGTTTAGTTGAGTTTTACTCACGGGTTTCACAGAAGGGTTCCACACAGGTTTAGTTGCTCTGCCATCAGGCACGATCGAGTGCATCAATTTACAGTCAGCCACTACCGACCCAGCCTTAGTGGAAACTCTATTACAGTCAGAAGTGGACAAAGGCTTTAGGCTTGGGCCATTTTGTACTCGTTTCTCTTGTTGGTGAACCAACCCATTGGGTGTAGCCACCAGCAAATACAATAATAAAAAACGTCTAATTATCGACCTTTTGGCTCCTCATTCTGTCACCACGCCTAGCCTTAATTCACTCATTCCTTCCGAATAATTTTCTTGAAGGCTGGGGAGGCAGCTTGGCTCAGGAAAACAGATACAGCTGCAAGAAAAAGTATGTAAACCCTTTGGAATGATATGGATTTCTGCACAAATTGGTCATAAAATGTGATCTGATCATCATCTAAGTCACAACAATAGACAATCACAGTTTGCTTAAACTAATAACACACAAAGAATGAAATGTTGCCATGTTTTTATTGAACATACCATATAAACATTCACAGTGCAGGTGGAAAAAGTATGTGAACCCCTAGACTAATGACATCTCCAAGAGCTAATTGGAGTGAGATGTCAGCCAACTGGAGTCCAATCAATGACATGAGATTGGAGGTGTTGGTTACAGTTGCCCTGCCCTATAAAAAACACACACCAGTTCTGGGTTTGCTTTTCACCAGAAGCATTGCCGTATGTGAATGATGCCTTGCACAAAAGAGCTCTCAGCAGACCTACAATTAAGAATTGTTGTCTTGCAATAAAGCTGGAAAGGGTTATAAAAGTATCTCCAAAAGCCTTGCTATTCATCAGTCCATGGTAAGACAAATTGTCTATAAATGGAGAAAGTTCAGCACTGCTGCTACTCTCCCTAGGAGTGGCTGTCCTGTAAAGATGACTGCAAGAGCACAGCGCAGACTGCTCAAGGAGGTGAAGAAGAATCCTAGAGTGTCAGCTAAAGACTTACAAAAGTCACTGGCAAATGCTAACATCCCTGTTAGCGAATCTACAATACGTAAAAAACTAAACAAGAATGGATTTCAAGGAAGCATACCACAGAGGAAGCCACTGCTGTCCAAACAAAACATTGCTGCATGTTTACAGTTTGCACAAGAGCACCTGGATGTTCCACAGCAGTACTGGCAAAATATTCTGTGGACAGATGAAACCAAATTTGAGTTGTTTGGAAGAAACACGCAACACTATGTGTGGCAAAAAAGAAAAAAAATCCCAACTGTGAAGTATGGTGGTGGGGGCATCATGGTTTGGGGCTGCTTTACTGTGTCAGGGCCTGAACGGATTGCTATCATCGAAGGAAAAATTAATTCCCAAGTCCAAGTCCCAAGTCCTGACCTCAACCCGATTGAGATGCTGTGGCATGACCTCAAGAAAGCGATTCACACCAGACATCCCAAGAATATTGCTGAACTGAAACAGTTCTGTAAAGAGGAATGGTCAAGAATTACTCCTGACCGTTGTGCACATCTGATCTGCAACTACAGGAAACATTTGGTTGAAGTTATTGCTGCCAAAGGAGGTTCAACCAGTTATTAAATCCAAGGGTTCACATACTTTTTCCACCTGCACTGTGAATGTTTACATGGTGTGTTCAATAAAAACATGGCAACATTTCATTCTTTGTGTGTTATTAGTTTAACTTCTTCACATCCGCGCTATAGCCGAAGTACGGCTACAGCGCGGACTCGAATTTCGGGGAGGCCATCTTTAAACGGCCTCCCAGAGACAGGCTCCCCGCGAGCGCGCATCGGGGAAAATCTGTGTCGGCCGTGTCCCTTGGACACAGCCAATCACAGATCGTGGTAAATGGCCAATCACAGCGGCCATTTACCACGTGATCGGCCCATCCAATGAGAGATGATCTCATATGTAAACATATGAGATCATCTCTCATCGCCAGCGCTCCTTCCAGAGACTGCAGTGTGAGGAAGGAGCAGAGCCGATCAGCCATCGGGGACACAGAGGAATGTAATCAGGGCACTGATCACCAGTGCCCTGATTACACAAGGTAAATAAAACACACTAAGTGCCCACCATGAGTGCCCTCAGTGCCCCCCCCATCAGTGCCCACAATCAGTGCCCATAGTGCTGCCAGTCAGTGCCCATCAGTGCCTGCTCATCTAGGCACTGATGAGCACTGACTGGCAGCACTATGGGCACTGATGGTGCTGCCCATCAGTGCTCATCAGTGCCGCTCATCAGTGCCACCCGTCAGTGTCCATCAGTGCCACCTGCCAGTGCCCATCAGTGCCGCCTATCAGTGCGGCATATTAGTACCTCCTCATCAGTGCCACCTCATCAGTGCCCCTAAGTGCCACCTCATCAGTGCCCATAAGTGCCACCTCATCAGTGCCCATCAGTGCAGCCTATCAGTGCCCATCAGTGCCGCCTCATCAGCGCACATCAGTGAAGGAGAAAAATGTATTTATTTTCAAAATTTACTCGCAGAAAATAAGAAAAACTTTTTTTTTTTCAAAATTTTCTGTCTTTTTTCTTTTTTTTTTTGTAAAAAATAAAAAACCCAGAGATTATTGCCTTTTGTTTCACTTGACCCTCCCTTCTAGATTGTAAGCTCTAACGAGCAGGGCCCTCTAGTTCCTCCTGTTTTGAACTGTATTGTAACTGTATTGTCTTCCTTCACATTGTAAAGCGCTGCGCAAACTGTTGGCGCTATATAAATCCTGTATAATAATAATAATTATTAAATACCACCAAAAGAAAGCTCTATTTGTGTGAAAAAAAGGACGAAAAATTCATATGGGTTCAGTGTTGCATGACCAAGCAATTGTCATTCAAATTGTGAGAGCACTGAAAGCTAAAAATTGGTCTGGATGGGAAGGGGGTTTAAGTGCACAGAAGGCAAGTGGTTAAGCAGACTGTGATTGTCTATTGTGACTTAGATGATGATGATCAGACCACATTTTATGACCAATTTGTGCAGAAATCCATATCATTCGCAGACATTTGTGGCGACAATTGGTTCAGGGACGTTTGGCTGTCAGAGACCATAAATTTGCCATCTCTCAACAGTACTTCTGCCCTTTTCGAAAATGTACCACATAATGGCAGCATCCCGGGTATGGGGTCACCTGTGACTGTGAGTAGGACAGACAGTGAAGGGCTTTACTGACAACATGGTGGCTTGTGACATTATTAACAGGGGCTGGTCCTCGTCCCTCACAATCATGAGCCTAGACAGGAGACTTACTTGGCTGGCTGAAACACATCATTTCCACCTGGTTTGCGAGCACGGGCTGGGCACTCACAATTCAGCAGCTAATGTCCTCTCTCGTTGTAAATTATATAATAGTTGAAGTTGAATAAAGGCAATAATCCATCCAGTTCAACCTGTGTAGGTGTGTGTGGACGTATTCATTTCCCATACCCCTGAATGTTTTGATCTTGGAGATGTATGTCCAAGAGTCTTTTAAAAGTAGTCATACTCCCCGCAGTTACTACCATTTGTCAAAGTGAGTTCCACAATCTTATTGCCCTTACTGTAAAGAACCCTTTGTGTAGCCTGAGGTTTAATCGCTTCTCCTCTAATCGCATTGAATGAGTTCTCTTGCACTCCTTGTGACTGAATAGTTTTTTTTCAATGCTGAGATCACCGTTGAGGTATTTGTAAATCGCTATCATGTCCCCTCTCAGGCGCCTCTTCTCTAGGGAGAATAATTGCAGGTTTTCTTCCAAATACATCCCACAGCAGCAAGAATCCCAGACAAACCACCACCGTTCCCGGATTCCCGATTCCCGGATCATGCTGGATTAGCAGTGCTCATGGCTCACGGGAGCATGCTAGCTCAATCGGCGCTCTCGGCCAATGACAGAAGCTCGTCCAATGATCTCTGACCATCTTCGTCAGATTTATTACAGCATTCAATATTTCGGACCCGTAGTCATTGGATACCATGGTGGCTATTTCCTCTTTTTGCCTTTTAAACTTGAAGCTCGTGCACAACACGATTAAACTTTATCTCACAGGTGTGCTGTTCCATGTCATCAACACGTATCCTAGTCATGGTACCGTCATGTCTTCAAGCCCAATTAAGAACATCTTAAAAGGCATCCAATGGTTGGAAGGCCACAAGCCCACAAAACGACAGCCGATTGACGGTAACCGGTTCAGAGCTTTATCCGACATGTTGGATACACCACCGTTCAAAACGGAGACAAATCACACCATCAAGACCACTATATTCCTGGCCTTCCATGGGTTCTTGCGTCTGAATTAGTTCACAGTGGGGAAGTTAAACAGAGCCTCTAATATGCTGAGGATGGCCAACCTGGTCAAGGTGGGGGACCGCTTTGTCTTTACGCTGCAGCAGTCCAAAACAAATCAATTGGGGCCGCCCGTCGACATTCCTCTGTACCCCACAGGCAACAAGTGGTGCCCAGTTCGTTTACTGAACCGCCTTTGTCTGACCTTGTTAGGTCACGACAAAGACGCTCCCATACTGAGTCTTCACGGTAGCCCTCTCACTACGTCTAGGTTCATAGGGTATTTAAGAACTCTGTTGAAGATAGGTTGCGAACCGCAGCCTTCACCGGTCATTCCTTTCACATAGGGGCAGCTTCCGCAGCCTCTAGGCGTAACATACCCGTTTACATCCTTAAGAGGCTGGGGCGGTGCAAATCATCTGCTTACAAGCGCTACATACCCTAACTGAAAAACGAGCTCAGACAAGCTTTTAAAGAGTTAGCCATGTAATGTCATGGACATCATGTCTTTCCGCTGATTGTTAATGGGTACATGCGTATTAAAGGTTGCTTTGTTAAATCTCTTTTGCCCTCTTTTTTACAGGCCTACCCGAACGTCGGTTTCGGCACACTAAACCGTACTTTGGTAATTGTTATAATTTTTACTTACTCGGCTTTGTTCCCTGACCACAAATGGGAAGGCGTAGCCTGCAGTTGTGGGAGGGGATGTGCCTGTCTATTTAGGGTCGGGCTTCCCTCCATGCTGGGCTGACGTGTTTGGTTACCCCACCCACCACTCCCCCTTTTTTTTTTTTTTTTTTACAAAGTTTTTTATCTTGGTGGGCCCTCTTTATTTACAGGCCTGCCCGAACGTCGGTTTCGGCACACTACAACCGTAATTGTTATAATTTTCACTTACTCTGCTTCGTTTTCTGACCACAACTATTAGTCGTGCACTCCACAAATCTGGCCTTTATGGAAGAGTGGCAAGAAGAAAGCCATTGTTGAAAGAAAGCCATAAGTAGTCCGTTTGCAGTTTACAAGAAGCCATGTGGGAGACACAGCAAACGTGGAAGAAAGTGCTCTGGTCAGATGCTTTGCAGGGGGAGAAAAAAAAATGTCACATTGCTGCTGTTTGAAGAGAGGCCTGTGTTGTTTACCAATTGCGCAGAGCCGATCAGCGGGTCCTGGCCATAAATCCTTGGGCTATACCTGCTGATCGGCTTGTGCTACAGCGAATGGCAGCACAGTCTATTGTGTCCACTTACAAAGCCGCAATGTACAGATACATAATTGTGCCTGTACGAGCCGACCTGCCACATTAAATGTACTGCAGTGGGTTGGCAAGCGTTTAAACTAACTTTAACCACTTGAAGACCAGGCCTTTTTCTGACACTTTTGTTTACAAGTAAAAATCTGTATTTTTTGCTAGAAAATTACTTGGAACCCCCAAATATTTTATATATATATATATATATATATTTTTTTTTTAGCGGAGGCCCTAGAAAATAAAATGGTGGGCTTTGCAATTTTTTTTTATGTTACATGGTTTTTGCAAATTTTTGCAAATTTTTTTTAACAAATACACTTTACAGGATAAGTTCTCTTTTTAGAAAGGAATAATGCACATTTTTTTACAGGTCATCCCAGTATAACCACCTAAAGTCAAAGGACGTACATGGATGTGATTTGGTGAGTGCATCACTTGGTCGGGGACAGTCTGGGAACACATGTGGAAGAGGAGGAGGTGTTCTGTAGTTCCACAGGCAATATCTTGCAGAGACCACGTTTAGAGGATAAAACTGCACAGGAGTTTGAACGTTTTTAACTTGTTTGTGGACGCTTGATATTGAATTACGATTCTAAAAGATTTTTAGATCAGAAACTGCACTTTTTTTTTTTTAAAAAAAGTTTTTTTTATTGTTTGGTACATGTATGTGATATTTTAGTTTGTGGTCACCAGATTGCACAGTTGTGTGAATTTACTTGCTGTTGAGCTTAGATGATCACTAGGAGTATTTATTTTTGAATTTCAAGTATATGACTTAAATACAGTATCTAGTGCTACACCCACTTTTTCATTGCTAAACTCACTGGTAACCCTTTAAAGCGCATGTATCAAACACAAGGCTCGCTGGCCGAATTCGGCCCTCCAAGACATTCCATGTGGCCCTTGCACTTCTTCTGCAGCTGCAGCACCCCCTTATCTCCACCCCCACCTTGTCTCAGCACTCAGCAGTTAGGAGGAGAAAACTCCAACACCAGATCCTACGCTTCTCTCTGCAGCTGCTGAGAAGTCCATCTCTGCCGCCCCTCTGTCTAAGCAATCCACAGCCGAGAGGAGGTCAGAACTCTTCCTACATATCCTGCACCCCTGTGCAGCCGCAGCACCCTCTTGTCGCCAGCTTTCCTGGTCTCAGCATTCAGCAAATTCCGGCAGCTGACTCCAAACCTCTTCTGATCCTCCTCCCAGTGCTACCTGCAGCTTCTTCCCAGTAGCAGCACATAGAAAGGGGGTGCACTGTATGTAAGAGAGGGTGGGGGACTCTTGACTTCTGATGTAAGGGGGTGTACTCTGGACATCTAGTCTTATAGAGATAACTGGCCTTTGAGTGCGACCATAAGGCTGATGCGACCCAAGATTAAATAGATTTTGACCCCCTGATTTAAAGCGTGAACTCAGTTTGGTGCATAGCACCTTTTTAGAGGGAAAAAAAGAAACAAATTCTCTTCCATTGAGTGCAGGTTGATATATTTAAATGTCCTAGAGGGGATAGACCAGGTGGGTTCAGGTTAGTATCTGAACACTCCTGAGCTCTTCCATATTCGAGACCCATGGATCCATGCTGTCCTTCCTGACTTCTTCCAGTGTGATCTGGAACTTTTTTTGTACAACACCCTGATTAACCACTTCTGGATGGGAAGGATTTGCCCCTTTAATGACCAGGCCATTTTTAGGATTCGGCACTGCGTTAATTTAACGGACAATTGCACGGTCGTGCGACGCTGTACCCAAATAAAATTGATGTCCTTTTTTCCCACAAATAGAGCTTTCTTTTGGTGGTATTTGATCACCTGTACAATTTTTTATTGTTTACGCTATAAACAAAAAAAAAGAGCGACAATTCTGAAAAAGAACAAACAATATTTTTCACATTCTGCTATATAACAGTCCCAAAACAAAAATGAAAAAAATCAAATTTTTTCATCCTTTCTAGGTCAATTTGTATTCTGCTACATATTTTTGGTATAAAAATCCCTAAAAGCGTATTTTGATTTTTTTTACTAGTAATGGCGGAGATCTGTGATTTTTAGCGGGACTGCGACATTGCGGTGGACAGATTGGATCGCTAACTGACATTTTTGACACTTTTAGGAGGACCAGTGACATTACTACAATAATCATTGCTAAAAATATGCATTGCTACTGCAATAATGACACTGGCAGGGAAGGGGTTAACCCACTGATGATCAAAGGGTTAGTGTGAGCCTAGGGGGTGTTTTCTAACTGTATGGGGGAGGGACTTCTGAAATGAACACAGAGACCTGTGATCCTATATAGAAGTATCACAGGCGCTCTGTGATCATTTCATAGAGAAGAACGGTCAGCTGTGTTTGATCTCTCTCAGCGGGGAGCGATCATGGGTACCCGACGGCAATTGCGGCCGCCGACCCCGTGGATCGACATCCCTGCTGCCTAGTGCCCCAGGAGCACTCCTGCAAACTAACGTACCCATACGTGCACCCAAGCCAGCCTGCCACAGTATATCGGCGGCGGGCGGTCGGCAAGTGGTTAAGCTACAGTAGGGGTTGCTAGAGGTTTCATTACTTCGTGTGTCCTTTCTTTTTATATTACCCCATTAGTTTTATGTCCAGCCAAAACCTTTTTATTTAGCTTTGGCATGAGAGGGGAAGGGTTAGAACTCTTGTCAGATCTTTGCTGCTGTTAAGCAGTCCATAGATTGTTTGTGTGATTTTCTTTCCATCCACTGTGGGTATAAGGAAAGAAAATCACCGGATTCCCCCCTCAACACCGACAGAATGCCTTCTGCAGCACTACTGCCCTCTGATGGTGGGGGAGCCTTCCCGGCTGGAAGAACACAATGATTACTGCTAGAAACTATAGCCACCAGCAGTAATCACATGTAAAAACATCGGGCAGGCTCGTTGAACTTAAGTCAATTGATGGATTGACTTGGGTATAACCAGCCTGACTAATCTTGGCTGGTCCCTGCTGAACCAGCCAAGTTCTGATCCATGTATGGCCAGCTTTAGTGTACACACTGCGGAGACTCCCATCACATAGGAAATGAGGATGAATCTCCCCTAAAGGGATGCAGACAACCATTAAAGCCTGACCTTTAATTCTTTACTGTATCCACAGCCTAGAGGAAACAAAATGCGTTTCTCATATTATTGGAAAGTATTGATCTTTCTGCAATAAATTTAGAGGCCGCATAGCCCAAAGTGTCCCCGGCCAAGAGGGAAGAATGCTAATCACCTCCACCGCTCTGATCCTTTTAGTGTCAGTCCATGAAAGACATCATTGCAGTTCCTGGAAGCCTCCTGTGCTCAGCTCATCACTGTGGATACACCATGAGTGCTACAAAAATGTTATATTAAAGAAGACGCTTTCCTTGTGAACAAGAGCTGGTCTGGGTCCAACAGACAGCGGCCTCCACTCCTTTCATTGCATGGCCTTCATTAGTCAGATAAACATAAGCAGCTGATCGGTTTGTTTTCTGTCAGGAGCAGAATATCGCCTCTTTATTCCATTTCTCTCATTATTTCATTCAGCAGCAGCAAAGCCTTTTGCCTGTTTTGAGACCTTCATTCAGTTATGTTTGTAAGCAGTTTAATTCTCCCCAATGACCTGATTACCCTGAAAAAGCTCTGATTCATGCTGTGTGGAGTGGTACTGATGGAGATAAATGAACAGCTCATTTCTCCTCGGCCTCACTTTGTAGACATTTAGTCCCGGTTCGCACATGTGCAATATCAGATATCACATGCGATTCGCAGCACACTGCTCTGGAAATCAAATGCGATGTCTGTGCATTGTGAATTCAGCCATACAGATTGCATGGCTGAATTCACATTGCATTTGGGCCAAAGTTGCACAGGACCCTTTTTTTGGTCTGCACCAGAATTGGATCGCATGGGTGTTGACACCTATGCGATCGGATTTGTGTCTGAATTGACAGTTCGCACTGCGATATGCGAACTGATCTTGGGGTGTCGTAAACTTTGTATTGACAGTCCCATTAGTTTGCATATGGCAGTATGAACTGCCTGCGAGTCGAGTGCGATGCAGGAACCCGGAGTGGATTCGCAGGGTTCCGGCATCGCATATGTGTGAACCGGCACTTACACTGAGAAATGTATATTTTTAGCTCCAAAATATTACCCATGTCCATGTATTACTTACATCAGTCTCTTTCCTCCATCGTAACTCATCCAATGACTTTACTACACTCAGCACAAGAGAGCCAATAGCTGAGTTACATAGTTAGTCTGGTTAAAGTGGTTGTTAAGTCACTACTATAAAATCATCCGACCCCTCTGTAATATAACACTAAGTGCTCCCGGGTCTGTCTTTTAGAAAAAATATGCCGATCTGTACCTATATCTGAGTGTCTCCCAGCGATCAGCTGATCCCTCGGCTCTCTCCTCTGCCTGGGTGACAACTCCAGTGGGTAGGGCCGAGTACTGCCTCTGACAGCCGGGGAGGAGGGGAAGAGAGGAGAGAGAGAAAGCCAAGCAGTCACATGATCGCCGGGAGCCGCTCTGATAGAAGTACAGATCGGCATATTTTTTCTATAAGACAGAAACGGGAGCACTTAGTTTTATATTACAGAGGGGTGGGATGATTTTATAATAAATATGAGAAGAGAACAGCAGGAGGGGAGGGGAAGGGCGCTGACACAGCAGACAGGCGGGGAGGGGAGGCTGGCACAGGAGAGCAGAGAGAAGGGCTGCGGATGACGGAGGCACGTACTCTGGCCACAGTGTCAGGGCTCAGCAGTCATGGTATACCGTGGTCAGTTTACAGAGGGGAGGAAATAGCCATGCAGGATCAGCCAGGTTTTTTATGTGATAGAAGGGGCCAAATTACACAGCAAAGCACTGTGCTATATAACATGCTGTAGGAAACCGTATCTGTTTTTTTTTTTTTTTTTTTTTTTTTTTAGGGTAACAAACGCTTTAGGAAAAAGTCCATCTAGTTCAAACAATAAAAGAAAAAAAAAAAAAACGAGGTTTAGAAGTGGATTTTAGAGGGATTCCACACAGCCCCCAAACCGCACTCTCTACCGAGGGAATACAGCGAAGCCTCCCAGAGGACATCCCCCATCCCAGAGGAAGGCGCCCCTGATTTTATCATGGTACCTAGAGGGACTTCCAGGGGCAACTTAAAGGGGTCTACTTACCTACACTAGACCCCAAGGGGTCATCTGGTAAGTGGGCTGTTATTACGGTGAATGACCCTCCACTCGAGCCTACACTTGGATGTTTTATGGTCACCACATTGTTTGTTTGACCACAATCGAGCACAAGAGCACTTTTTTGAAAAACTGTCAAAAACTGTCACGTTTGAAACACCATATATATATATATATATATATATATATATATTATTCGTTCAAGATTTTTTCATACAGTTATTTGTATATGCACTTAGGACGTGTTAATGAGTCCATAAATATTCACATAGTGCACAGTCACTTTACCTTTATGCCATATGTTTATGAGAACTATTGGTGTTAAATGATTGCATAAATTAATTAAATACATTCATTTAATTAATTTATACATTGTTATATATATATTTATATACAATATTTGGGGAAGTATTCTTATGCACTAGCACTTGAGCTCTGTCTTTATACCCTTTTGCACTAATCTAAACCTGCACTTGCACACTGAGCTCTCTACCTCTGCTGCTGCTGTGGTACACTCCACACGTGTGGGCTTTAAACAAACCGGATTGCTCAATCCTGTGAGGCGGGGAGGAGATCCACCTGGGAGATTTTTTTAGGAATTCTTCTAAGAGGGCGCGGACAGCCTAAAAGTATGCCATTTAAAAAAAAATGTATTTTTCAAACTTTGAGCAGATTTTTTAATGGTGTTGGAATGTATGGTCAGTTATATTATAAAGGTAAACTAATCTTTTAAGAGAATTTATTTTGTTAATTTAAAGGGTGTTTTTTTTTTTTTTTTTTTTTTTGGGGGGGGGAGGTGTTTTATAAGGGTAGTTTTTTTTATTTAGTGTACTTTGTGTGTGTGTTTTTTTTTTTTTTTACACTGCACTGTACATTTTTCCTCACTGCCTCCCTCTTTCTTTTGCTTTTGTAAAATGTGAAAAATTAAGGACTATTTTTATTTATTTTTTGGCACAAGGAGACCCACAATGTAAAACTGCCATTCAGCTATTTTAAAATAAGAAAAGAAAAACAGGGCTGTTAGCAATTACTATTCCACCCTCTGGAAAGTGATCTACCGTGGATTGCTTTTCAGAGGTGGTACCGCTAATATAAAAGGAAGCCTAATAGTCATAACAACCTTCAAGACACCCTGTTGCCAATCGAAAATGCCAAGTAAACCTGAAAAGAAGGTTGTAAATAATTATTATGCTGCTGCACTGCAAAGGAAACTCCCTGTGTTCTTTTCTCTGAGTCTGGCACTTCTTGAAGTGGCGACTTCCTGTGTCGCTGTGCTGAGAAGTCCCTCCGCCAACCTCAATGACGCTACAATGCATGGGATTGAGGAATCACTGAGTGCTGCGGAAGGTACACTACCATGTGTGTTGATTTCCTAGCCCTAAGTTCCTGTTTAGGCTAAGAACATTTTCAGCATCTACAGAAGATACTGCCAGTCTTGTCAGAAATGCAGTGTCCTTGTCACTTCTTGTGAGTGTAACCAAAAGCAAATACTAACATCTTTCTTCTGTAAACTACTAATCCTATTAGCCCCTATAGAATAGTGGTGAACCAAGGCGGACATATTTGAAGTCCAGCCTGGGTGGCAACCATTGCTTCCTCCAGCAACAGGAGCATGTTAGATGCAGGATTACCAAGCGAAATTAAAGAGAAAACAAGCCTGAACCTGAAAATGAATGCAGCCACCTCATTTAGGCAGTGATAAGCCACTATATACAGTATTGCATTTATGTTTAGGGGCTTATATACATTTAAGCACCCCAGGTACCCACAACGCCCAAGTGCCATGAAAACTTCAGATGAGTGTCTGGCTTCTCTCCCTTTGACTTCTTCCTCTTGGCTATTAAGACAACTTATAACAGTAATGGGCCTATCCTGGGGTTTAGGAGGATGGTGGGGAAGTCGTGCACTTAGCTTGTTTTTTATTACCAAAACCTAAATAAATCTGCGCTAATGGTGAAAAATTTGAAAAAAAACAGCTGCTATGCACAATGCCTATGCAATTGACTTATAAAAATATAATACAAACAGTACAGCGCTAAGTTATAATGTACAAAACATCATATAATAAACGGGATAAATTCATAGTTCCAGAAAACTTTTTTTTTTTAAAAAGTTATGAGGAGTCCCACATGCCGTGATAGTAATGGAAAGCAGGATAGAGTAGGTTTCACCAGCAAAACCTCATGCTGCGCTTACCAGAAATCATGTGACCCCCTAACTAAGGGTGGTAAATCTGCAGTTCATTTACAATAACCAGGCCAAAGCTCCATATGGCTTAGATATCTTCCCCTGTCTCCAGATAAGATGGCAAATAGAAAGGCAGATGAATGCCGTAAAAGCAGCCCTCAGTGTTGAATTCCCCCACAGGGGTTACTCCATGTCATGCAACAAAAGGGGATCCACATAGTGTGATAACGTTTAAAACCAATTTATTAAAAAAGAGTAACATCAGGTCCCCTACATGATGTCAAATATGATGACGCGTAGGGCGGAGCCACGCACACACGCTAGCACACATGCGTGATTGTGGTCGGCCATCTTGCTTCCTGGAGAAAATTATTTACATGCTTATGTTATCTCTCCTTTTGTGAGTTTTACTCTTTTTTTTTTTTTTTTTTTTTTTTTTTTTTAGTAAATTGGTTCTTAAACGTTCTCACACTATGTGGATCCCTTTTGTTGCATTACACAGAGTAATCCTGTCACGTACCTTGTGACAGAACCTGACATGAAGAGGGAGACCTCTCGTACAGCCCCTACTCAAGGGCCACTGGTGTTGCGACAGTGACGGAGAGAGTGCGGTGAGGTAAGGGTCTGCAAGATCTTCCGTTGGTCACAGAGGTCTGTGGCAGGTGTGTCACCAGAGCTGGGCTAGATAGCTGAAGCAGCAGATGGCAGCAGGAACAGTAGATGCAGAGACACAGTGGATGGAGGACCAGCATCACCAGGCACCATGCAGAGCTGGACAGACTGATAACTGGATGCAGGGTCAGATAAGCCAGGTCAGCAACGGATGATCAAATACAAGCATAAAACGGCAGGCAAAGAATGGTCAAGGTGCAAGCAGAGGTTGGTAACAGGATATCAGGCAGATGAAAGATTTAACAAAGTCTTAAGACACAGTGGATGGAGGACCAGCATCACCAGGCACCATGCAGAGCAGGACAGACTGATAACTGGATGCAAGGTCAGGATAAGCCAGGTCAGCAACAGATGATCAGATACAAGCATAAATGGCAGCAGAGAATGGTCAAGGTGCAAGCAGAGGTTGGTAACAGGATATCAGGCAGTTGAAAGATATAAAAAGTTACATAGTTATATAGTAGGTGAGGTTGAATAAAGACAATAGTCCATCCAGTTCAACCTGTGTAGGTGTGTGTGGACAAATTCATTTCTCATACCCCTGAATGTTTCGATCCTTGAGATGTAAGTCCAAGAGTCTTTTAAAAATAGCCATACTCCCTGCAGTTACTACCATTTGTGGCAGGTAATTCCACAGTCTTGTAGCCCTTACAGTAAAGAACCCCCTGCGTAGCCTGTGGTTAAATCTCTTCTCCTCTAAACGCATTGTATGACCTCGTGTCCTCATGCATTCCTTGCGACTGAATAGTTTTTTTTCTATGCTCTGATCACCGTTGAGGTATTTGTAAATTGCTATCATGTCCCCTCTCACGCGTCTCTTCTCCAGGGAGAATAAATCTAGTGCTTCTAAACGCTCTTCGTAATTAAGGTCCTCTAATCCCCTAATAAGTTTTGTTGCCCTTCTCTGTACTCTCTCCAGCTCCAATACATCCCTTCTGAGGACTGGCAACCAGAACTGGACAGAATACTAAAGTCTTAAGGCAACCTGAGGTCAGGATATGTGGAGAGCAAGCATGGTCAGGATATGCCGGGTCAAACACAGGAATCAAGCAGAGATCACAGGAACAGGTATACAGGTAAAGCTGCAGATCAGACAGCAAAGCACTTGTCTAGGCCATTTGACACCAGTGTCAACGGCTAACGCCTGTGCATGTGCATAGGCGTTTGCCTCTGCGTGCGAATATTCATGCGCCTGTTTCAGCAGGATGGGCACTTGCAGGAACATGCATGCGCATTTGCCCTTGTAACAGAGCTTGGGCTGTTTTGTGGCCAGCACGCCCCTGACAAACCCCTGAGGGGGAATTCAACACCAGACTTGTATAAAGTACTCGAAATTTCTACTTGAGTAAAAGTACAAGTGCTCGATCAAAAAGTGACTTGAGTAGAAGTGGAAGTGCTCGCAGAAAAAGTTACTTAAATAGAAGTACTAAAGTATTCAACATTTTTTTTACTTAAGTATTGCAAGTAGTTTTTTCAAAAAATTTGCTACTTAAGTACTAAAAGTAAAAAGTACCAGTAGTTTTGAAAAAAAAATTCTACTCAAGTACTGAAAGTAGAAGTACAAGTACTGTGTTATGTAGTTATTAAAGAAAGAAGTCAAAAGTTTGAACATCATATTGTTTTTTATTATTTCAAATGATTTATTCAAATGATTAACCTGTGTTTGTTAGTAGTTTCTTGATGCACTTTAAGCGCTGTAGCACCATTTATTTGTTTGTTTCATATTTTCTTTTTATTGGAAAGATTTGGTATAGCAGCTTTTATTATACACAGCCTTTATTTTCGTATGAGCTGATTTACAAATGACATTATACACATTTTTTTGAGCTTTATGCAACCTGCCATCTACTGTTCTGGCAGTGGTAATTTTTTTTAAAGTAACGAGTAACTATGCAGCACAAAAAAAAAATACTTGAGTAGAAGTATTGAAACCATCGAAAAAATGTAGTGAAGTAAAAGTAGAAGTAGGAGAAAAAAATTCTACTCTAGGAAAGTACAGATACCGCATTTCGGTACTTAAGTACAGTACTTAAGTAGTTCTACTTCGTTACTATACATCTCTGTTCAACACTGAGGGCTGCTTTTACAGCATTCATCTGCCTTTCCCTATTGTGCCATCTTATCTGGGGACAGGGCAGGACATCCAAGCCATCTGGAGCTTTGGCCTGGTTATTGTAAATGAAGTGCAGATTTACCACCCTTAGTTAGGGGGTCACACGATTTCCAGTAAGCGCAGCATGAGGTTTGGCTGGTGACACCTACTCTATCCCGCTTTCAATTACTATCACCGCATGTGGGACTCCTCATCCTGATTGTCATCTTAAATAACTTTTTTGGGACTATTTAATACGTTTCCTGGAATTAATAATTTATCACGTTTATTACATGTTTTGTACCTTACAACTTAGCACTGTACTGTTTGTATTATATTTTTTATTATAATTTGTTAAATATACAAAAAATGTTTTTGAAAATGCAGTTTACATGTAGCCTATAATATTGTTTATTCATTTTTTGCGTGCAAACTATTTAAGAGAATCTCTTCAGCTACTGTTGCCAATATTTCTCTGTTTGTGTGAGGGGAAATGACAGTGTGCAGTATTGTGTTATAAACAAACCCATGTGATTGCTATGATGAGCTGGCGAGGTAATCACGGAGTCATTCAGAATGGTTAGTTGAGACGGGGAGCTGTCAGTAAAATTGTAGCCTTGGAAATAGAAGCCCGCAATGGTGCACACTCCTAGTTTGAAAATAGAACATAGATTAACATTTTCTCGGCATGGGCTTTTTTGCTAAAGATTGGTAATTTAGGTATTGCTCTAAAGTATTTTGCACTTGGTTTGCTTTAATGATTGTACTTTACTGTGAGACTTCCATTGAAAAAGGAAACTGCATATTTATATACCCTTACAGCCAGATAATTGCACTTACATATTAGAAATGTATACCTCAGCCGGGTTAGCCCCCCCAAATCAAAATTTTTGAATAAAACATATGCAGTTTGTTAGATCCTTGTTGCATCAGGTTAGGTCAACTGTTCTTTGCGTTAGATCTCACACAGAAGATGCAATATTAACAGTTATTTGCTGGGGGGGGGCTAACCCGTCATCAGCCCACCCTTATCAAAAAATTTATCAAACAGTTAGCTATTTCAGAAGCTACTTGTTAGATTTGGTAAGATCAAATGGTTTTAATGTTAGATATCACATAATTATAGACTTATTAAGTGATTAATTAGGGGTAGTGGCCCCCCTTATCAAATTTTCTGGCCAAAAATCATTTAGTGTAATAGATATCCGTTAAATCCGGTTAGATCACGTGGTTTTAACGTTAGATCCCACATAATTTCAGAGATATTCCACATAAAAAACATAAGGACGGGCTGGCCCCCCACATGCAATTTTCTGGCCAAAAATCATCCAGGCTAATGGATATTCATTAGATCCGATAAGATCAAGTTAGATCTCACATAGTTAGAGACTTATTAAGTGATTATTGAGGGGGGCTGGCACGCCCTTATCAAATTTTCTGGCTAAAAATAATTTCCGCCAATAACTATTCGTTAGATCCAGTAAGATCAAGTGGTTTTAACGTTAATTCTCACATAATTTCAGAGATATTCCACATAAAATTATAGATATTGGTGGTGGTACATAAGGGTGAGCTAGCCCCCCCTCCCCCCCATGCAATTTTCTGGCCAAAAAACATGCAGGCTAATAGATATTCGTTAGATCCAGTTAGATCAAGTGGTTTTAATGTTAGATCCCACATCATTTTAGAGATATTCCACATAAAAATAGAGATATTAGGTGGTGGTACATAAGGACGGACTGGGCCCCCCACATGCAATTTTCTGGCCAAAATCATCCAGGCTAATGGATATTTGTTGTATCCGGTAAGATCAAGTGGTTTTAATGTTAGAGCTCACATAATTAGAGACTTATTGAGCACTGACAGGCTGACCCCTCCCCCCCCCCCCCCCCCAATGCTGGCAGCACTCATTCTTTTCCCAAAGACAACCTCTGGATGTGACGCTGAGCATGTGTACTTAACTTCTTTGGTCGACCATGGTGAGGCCTGTTCTGAGTGAATTCTGTCCTGTTAAACCGCTGTATGGTCTTGGCCTCCATGCTGCAGCTCAGTTTCAGTGTCTTGGCAATCTTCTTAAAGCCTAGGCCAGTGATGGTGAACCTTGGCACCCCAGATGTTTTGGAACAACATTTCCCATGATGCTCGTGCACTCTGCAGTGTAGTTGAGCATCATGGGAAATGTAGTTCCAAAACATCTGGGGTGCCAAGGTTCGCCATCACTTGCCTAGGCCATCTTTCTGTGTAGGAGAGCCCGGGGGAGGGGGGGTGTAGGAGAGCCCTGGGGGGGTGTAGGAGAGCACTGGGGGGGGTGTATGAGAGCCCTGGGGGGTGTCGGAGAGCCTTGGGGGCTGTAGGAGAGCACTGGGGGGTGTAGGAGAGCCCTGGGGGGGGGTGTAGGAGAGGAGTTGGGTTGAAGAGCCCTGGGGCTGGTCAGAGAGCACTGGGGGTAAGTAGAAAGACACTGGATAAGAGGAGCAGTAGAGGCGGCTGCATTTTGAAGAATCAAGCTCTGCATTTCCTTCTGCAGCCTCAGAATGCCTACACAGGCTCACAAGGGGGCGGCGGCCGCACTCACGGTTCTCTCTAATCCAGGATCTGTGGTGCCTGCAGCAGCTGCCTCCTCTAGCTCCTCTCCCCTTCATGGTCACGCTGAACCTAGCTGGCTGCCCTGTGCCCGCGTGGAGGGGCCATCGAGAGGCTGGGAGAGAGGCTGTGATGCCCGGCCCAAGCACCGCTCCTATGACGTCGGAAGTCATGATTGGTCCAGGCTGGACCAATCACAGGACGGCAATCATGAATGGGAGGGTCCGGGGCTTATCGCTCTGCGCCCAGAGGATACTCTAAAGGGTCGCCAATCACATCAAAAGAAAAGAGGCACATGATGCCTAAACCCCCACCCCTCCCATAGCCAGCAATGTGTCCAGCGACCTGATGCAATATTAAATGTACACTTTTTTTTATGCTAATTTTACTGTGACTTGCCTTGGAGAGCATGTTACATCATCCTCCTTTTTTATAATGTCATTACGGGGTCAGGCCACCCCTCATGATGGTACATATCTATTCAGAAAAATTGGCAGAAAATTGAAGTTTGTCTTAATACATTTCTTTCATCTCTCTGGTTTAGTTCATTTTTTCTGAATCTGGTACTTCTGGGAGTGGCAACCTCCTGTGTTTAAAAAAAGCACTTGCACTTTTTTTCTTGCAGCAGGCAGCTCACATATATATTTATTCATTCAATACAAATTTTTTGAGATCTATTCACCATAAGCGCGAGGTTTTTCAGTCTTACAACCTCCTGTGTCGCTGTGCTTAGAGGTCCCTCCACCAACTTCAATGAGGCTACAGGACACAGAACGGAGGAACCATGGAACGCTGCGGGGTACACAGGATATTGGCATTCGGGTCGGGGACAAGGGGTAGGCAGGAGGGGCGACTCCCATGGGCATTGTGGTTTCATGTGAGGTTGGGGGGGGGCGCTGTAAGGAGATTAAGGGCGAGGGGGATTTGTGTTGTGTGGGACAATTTGGGGGTGGCAGGGGGTAAGAATTGTTAGGAGACCTGACTTATAGTGATTTTTGTTGGGAAGGGGGATGGGGAAAAGGATTTGTGGGGGGGGGGGGGGGGGCTTGTGATAGAAGAGGTGATATGGTGAAGGGTGGAGGAGAATTGTGCTAGAAGGGGAAATTTTTGTTTGGGGGGAGATTTGTGCTAGGAGTGGGAATATAGGGGGTGGATTTGTGCTAAGAGGGGGGAAATTGGAGTGGGGGGGGGAATGTGTACTTGGAGGGGAAATTTGAGGGGTAGAGGATTTGTGCTAGGAGGGATTACTTTTTTAGGAGAGGGGTGGCAAAGGTTTGTTTTGGGAGGGGGATTTGTACTCAGGAGAGTTATACTTAGGGAGTAAGCATGCAGATTAGTGCTCAATTTTTGAGTGGAATATTTGCTGACACATAATGCTCAAACATCTTGAGAGGGACGCCATTTGGCATGTTCGCCCTGGGCTCTAGATTGTCCCGACTAGAAGTGTTTCCACCCCTAAGTTTCTGCTTAACCCTTTCGCTGTCAGTCCTGTGCTCCACTTTTAAACGCAGCTGGCCGGACCATTTTTGCAATTTTTACATTGCTTTTTTATTTTTTACTTACAGCTTTCAGAGTTTGTAAAAGACCCCCCAACCATAAATTTTCTGAAAGCACATGACCTATGGAATAAAAAAAAAAAAAAACTCTCTGCAACTGCGTGCAATGCACATGGTCGCAGCTCATTTGCTGTCAAAAATGGGGTTAAAACAGGTGGTGAGGAGGCATCGACTCACTTTATCACCACCCGTCAGTAGCAGATGGAGAGCCATCCGAACCTGGATCGGGTTTCAGAAGCAAGGGAAATTTCCATGCATGCCTAAATCTACCCTTACTAGGTTTTTTTTTTTTTTTTTTTTTTTACAATTACATTTATTTTTAGGTTAATAGCTCTGATCAGAGGCTTGTTAGCTGCTAATCAGATCTAGTGGTTTGTTCAGCAGTGTCTGATATAAGTTTATGGTCACTGAAGTGACCATGAGCTTAGAGCAGAGGAGGAATGCAGGTCCGTACGGTGTATGGACCTGACCAGCTGGAAACAGTGCTGTAGGTCAATGTTTCTCAAATCCAATCCTCAAGTACCCCCAACAGGTCATGTTTTCAGGCCGTCTATTATTTTGCACAGGTGATTTGATCAGTTTCACTGCCTTAGTCATTACCACAGCTGTTTCATCTGAGGGAAATCCTGAAAACATGACCTATTGGGGGTACTTGAAGGAGCAGCGAAAAGTGTTTAAGGATATCCAAATACCAAAACAAAAATGCAATAAATTGCAGCTTAGTAGTTCTTAGATGTGGTGGCTGTAACAGTTTTCCTTTTTTTAGGCTAAGAACATTTTCAGTAAGTACAGAAAATAATGTCAGTCTTGTCAGAAATGCAGTGTCTTTTTCACTAACTGTAAGCATAACCAAAACCGAAATCAAACATATCTTTCTACTGTAAACTACTAATCCTATCAGCCCCTTTGGAATGGAGGTGAACAAAGACAGACATGATTGAAGTCCAGCCTGGGTGGCAAAATTGTCTTCCTCCAGGAACAGGAAGCATGTTAGAGGCAGGATTACCAGCTGGAAATTGAGAAATAAAACCTGCAAATTGAAAACGAATGCAGCCACCTTACCTAGGCATTGAGAAGCCACTATATATATATATATATATATATATATATATATATTACATTATGTTTTGGGGTTTAGAAACATTTAGGCACCCCCGGTACACAGAACGCCCAGGTGCTTTGATATATAGATCTTTTATGGGTCAGAAGAGTCAAGTGACTGGCTTCCTCCTCCTGACTTCCTCCTCTTGACCATTAAGGCACTCATAACAGTAATGGGCCTGTTGTGGGGTTTAGGAGGATGCTGGGGAAGGAATGCACTTGGTGATTTTTTTTAAGTTGTTAAATGTACAAAAAAGTTTAAAAATGCAATTTACTATTAGCTTATAATATTTTTTATTTTTTGCTTGCACACCACTTTAAGAGCACCTTTCTACTGTTGTCAATATTCCTCTCTTTCTCCGAGGCAAAATGACAGCTGAGTGTGAATAAACAAACCCATGTGATTGCTATGATGGGTTGTCAGGGTATCACATGAGCCATTCAGAATGGTTAGTTTCCAACTGTCACGGATTTACAGGGACGCTCACGGTTTTTAATAGAACGTCCCAATATGTCCTTGTCCTGCAAAACAGACTCACTCACTGACACTTGTCTTTTTTCATGTCAGTGGCCGCCACAACTCTGCACAGACATCGAGACATTTCAACATTTCTGCCAGGATGAAAGATTATATACAAGGTATATTCCACGCGCCAAGGGATTTTAAAATTATTAGGTAAAAAATAGACTCTAGTTTTTAAAAATTGAATAAAATAAAATAGCAGCCGCTATATATAAGGGAAGTGATTAAAATGTGTATGATCTCAAAGGAGATCAAATATAGCGCTTGCTTAAAACTCTGATTTCTAAATAAATATATTAAAGCAACCATAAAACATCAACTTAAAAATCCTCTAATTAGTGTTATAAATCAGTGCAAGGTGTGCAAAACGGTGCAAATTAACATGGCATCAATATATAAATCCAAATTCATACAATATGTAGAGGGTAAAACATATAATAAAATATAATAGAATTCCTCTCTATAGATATATATATCACAGAAAAATCCACAAATATAAATGTGACTGCTGTGCTACCAATTAGTAAATATTACATATAATCAAAAAATTAAAAGATTAAAATTAAAATTAATCCATATTACTAAGACCAGTCCAGACCTGAATTCAATTGAGAATCTGTGGAAAGAACTGAAAACTGCTTTTCACAAACGCTCTCCATCCAACCTCACTGAGCTCGAGCTGTTTTGCAAGGAGGAATGGGCAAAAATTGCAGTCTCTCCATGTGCAAAAATGAAAGAGACATACCCCAAGCGACTTACAGCTGTAATCGCAGCAAAAAGTGGCACTACAAAGTATTAACTTAAGGGGGCTGAATAATTTTGCACGCCCAATTTTTCAGTTTTTTATTTGTTAAAAAAGTTTGAAATATCCAATAAATTTCGTTCCACTTCATGATTGTGTCCCACTTGTTGTTGATTCTTCACAAAAAATTACAGTTTTATATCTTTATGTTTGAAGCCTGAAATTATGGCAAAAGGTCGAAAAGTTCAAGGGGGCCGAATACTTTCGCAAGGCACTGTACCACCAAAAGAAAGCTCTATTTGTGTGAAAATGATATACATTTTGTTTAGGTACAGCGTTGCATGACAACACAATTACCAGTTATGTAGCACAGCACTAAATAGCAAAAAAATGGTCTGGTCAAGAAGAGGGTAAAACCTCCTGGAGCTTAAGTTGTTAAATACTACAAATTTGTATCTTGCTACAACTAGTTGATGAAGACTTTCTTTTTAGTCAATTCACATTACCAAAACATTTCATTTTACCTGCATTCTCTGTTAGTAATTCAGAGTCACAGTGCCACCCACTGGTGAAAATATAGAACTGCTAGTCTAACCACTGAATAAATGCTACATTTATAGTAGCCCACTTGGCTTTTACCATTGCCGAAACAACTGAGATGTGCATAGCTCCCAACTGTAATTGATTTCGAGGGACTGTCCCTAAATATCCCTCTGTCCTTTTTTCCTCCTCATTTGTCCTTCATTTTGGTCGGATTTCTATAGCTATATATAAAATGTACTATTTATCTTTCCCAGTGCAAAATCTTTCTTCCAATCTCTAATTTGCCGCATTTGTAAATGTCAAACGCCAATATAAAGGAATAGTAGTTCTTATGGGTTTAACTAAATTTTTTTGGAAAATTCTCCTTTAACCACTTCTGTACCAGAAGGATTTTCCTCCCTAATGATCGGGCCATTTTTTGCAATTCGGCATTGCATTATTTTAATGGAAAATTACACGGTTGTGCGACACTGTACCCAAATAAAATGGATGTTCTTTTCTTTCCCACAAATAGAGCTTTCTTTTGGTGGTATTTGATCACCTGTGTGATTTTTATTTTTTGCGCTATAAACAAAAAAAGAGCATCAATTCTGGAAAAAAAAAATTTTTTTTCACATTCTGCTATATAGGCAAATTTGTATTCTGCTACATATTTTTGGTAAAAAAAAAAATCGCATAAGAAGTATTTTGATTGGTTTGCACAAAAGTTATTATATCTTTTCATGTGACGCTTGTATAAGTTCATCTTGGTCTCATCAGACCACAGGACATGGTTCCAGTAATCCATGTCCTTAGTCTGCTTGTCTTCAGCAAATTGTTTGCAGACTTTCTTGTGCATTATCTTCAGAAGAGGCTTCCTTCTGGGACGACAGCCATACAGACCAATTTGATGCAGGGTGCGGCATATTGTCTGAGCACTGATAGGCTGACCCCCACCCCTTCAACCTCTGCAACAATGCTGACAGAACTTATACATCTATTTCCCAAAGACAACCTCTGGATATGACGCTGAGCATGTGCACTCAACTGCTTTGGTTGACCATGGCGAGGCCTGTTCTGAGTGGAACCTGTCCTGTTAAACCGCTGTATGGTCTTGACCACCGAGCTGCAGCTCAGTTTCAGGGTCTTGGCAATCTTCTTATAGCCTAGGCCGTCTTTATGAAAAGCAACAATTATTTTTTTCAGATCCTCAGAGAGTTCTTTGCCATGAGGTGCCATGTTGAACTTCCAGTGACCAGTATGAGAGAGTGAGAGTGATAACACCAAATTTAACACACTTGCTCCCCATTCATACCTGAGACCTTGTAACACGAATGAGTCACATGACACCGGGGAGGGAAAAATGGCTATTTGGGCCCAATTTGGTCATTTTCACTTAGAAGGGTACTAATTTTTGTTGTCAGCGGTTTAGACATTAATGGCTGTGTGTTGAGTTATTTTGAGGGGACAGAAAATGTACACTCACTACTTTACATTGTAGCAAAATGTCATTTCTTCAGTGTTGTCACATGAAAAGATATAATAAAGTATTTACAAAAATGTGAGGGATGTACTTACTTTTGTGAGATACTGTGTGTGTGTATATATATATTTCCTGGACCTCCTCAGGTCAGCCTACTATGGTTCAGCTCCGCCCTTCTGACCCCTTTAGGACAACCTCTAACTAGCCTTTAAAGTGCGGCTGTCTCCCCTAGGAAACTGTTCTTTTTTCGTCCTCGCTCCGGACACCTTTAACCACTTCCCGCCCGCCCTGTAGGCGATTGACGGCGGAAAGGTGGTTGCATTATCCTGACCGGACGTCATATGACGGCGGCAGGATAATGCGCTTTGCGCGCCCCCGGGGGGCGCGCAGAGCGGCAATAGGTGATGCGGCGTGTCACTCTGACACACCGCATCTCCGATCTCAGTAAAGAGCCTACTGACATAGGCTCTTTACCATGTGACCAGCTGTGTCCAATCACAGCTGGCCACATAGTACACAAAGTAAGAGCCATTGATCGGCTTTCCTTGCCTGACAGGCACGAGTAGAGGAGAGCCGATCTGCGTCTCTCCTGACGGGGGGGGGGGTCTGCACTGGTAATCAGATCATTGATTACCAGTGCAGACCCTCGGGGGGGTGCCACTAGAACCACCAGGGATGCCCACCCATGACCCCAGGAATGCCCACCCATGATCCCAGGGATGCCCACCATGGCCACCAGGGATAACAATCAGGGCTCAGGGAGCCCGCCAGTGCCCTCCCCATCAGTGCTGCCCGCCAGTGCCCTCCCCATCAGTGCTGCCCGCCAGTGCCCTCCCCATCAGTGCTGCCCACCAGTGCCCATTATTGCCCACCAGTGCCGCCTATCAGTGCCTATTAGTGCCCCTCAGTGCCGCCTATCAGTGCCCAATGCCGCCTATCAGTGCCCACCAATGCTCCATATCAGTGCTACCTATCAGTGCCCATCAGTGCTGCCTATCAGTGCCGCATATTAGTGCCTCCTCATCAGTGCCTGTCAGTGCAGCCTCATCAGTGCTCATCAGTGCAAGAAAAACCTATCTATTTACAAAATTGTATAACATGAACAAAAAACAGAAAATTTATATCAAATACTTACCATAATTTTCCTTTCCTGATGGACTCCATGGCAGCATACGTATCGGGTTTGGCCCCGCCTCCAAACCTACCCATAGGACATCACTCCCATAAATCTTTGCACCTGTTCAGCATACGTGTTCTGTAACTATCCTCCACAGAGTCCATTAGGAAAGGAAAATTACAGTAAGTATTTGATATAAATTTTCAGTTTTCCTGACAGACTCCATGGCAGCACACGTATCGGGAAATAACTCGCCGTACACACAGGGTGGGCAGGTGCTGAACAGAAAAAAGTTTAATTCACTTTGTCAACAGACAAGACTGGCAAAGCAAAATTTACAGAAGAAAGAGCCGCTGGCTCGACACAGTAGTGGAATAAAAAGGTATTGATGGAAGACCACGCTGCTGCTCTACAGATTACATCAGGAGCTACGTGTCTGGAAACTGCCCAAGAGGTAGAAACGCTTTGCGTCATGTGAGCCGTAACCGCTGCTGGACGGGTCAAGCCCTTAGCCCTATAAGCCCACTGGATGGCCTGAATAATCCACAAGGAGATTGATCTTGTAGAGGCCCTTGAGCCTTTATTTTTGCCATGAAAGGCGACAAAAAGATATTCCGACTTTCTGAAGGGAGATGTGGCCTCCAGATAATTTTTGATGCAACTACCAAAATCCAGTGGATGAACCGGAGAATCTTCTTCCTGTCTGAAAGTAGGTAACACAATTTCAACGTTTTCGTGAAAGACCGATGTCACTTTTGGTCTCGCATCCAGCATGGGAATAAGTACCACTCTGTCGGGAAAGAATGTCAAAAAGGGCTCTTGTGCCCCGAGGGCCCCAATCTCTGATACCCTCATTGCCGAAGTCACAGCCACTAAGAAGACCATCATCAGAGTAAGCTCTTTGATGGTAAGGGACTCAGACATGTCCTGAATACGATTTGTTAAGAAATCCAGCACCAGAGGAAGGTCCCACTTGGGAAACCTAGGCTTTCTTTGAGGCCTAATTCTAACTGCTCCCTTAAAGAACTGGCGTATCAAGGTATGACTAGCCCAGGAGATACCCGTGAAGGCTGAAATGGCTGAAACTTGGACTCTGAGGGAACTCACTGAAAGTAGGAGATCCAAACCTGATTGCAGGAAGCTCAGTACATCCTGGATTTTAATGGAAGACTGAGGATCAGGTCTTGCAGCCAACTGTGAGGAAAACCTTGACCAAATTCTTTGGTAGACCCTATTTGTTGAGTCTCTTCTGGCACTGAGAAGCGTAGAAATTGCTTCTTCAGGACAACCTAAAGTCTACAACCTCCTCCTCTCAACATCCATACCCTCAGATGTAGACGAGCAGGGCATGGATGGAGCACAGACCCCTGGGACAACAGATCCGGTCTGATGGGCAGTGGAATTGGATCTTGAACACTGAGAAGAGACAGAGGGGAAAACTATGGCCTGTTGGGCCAGAAGGGAATCACTGCCACAATCTCTACCGCCTCCGACCTGAGTCTCCGAAGAAATTGTAATATTATCGGTACTGGCAGGAATGCATACGCTCTGTGAAATATCCACTGATCCGAGAGGGCGTCCACCCCGAATGCCTGGGAATCCCTGAACCTCATGTAATATTTCCCTAGCTTGTGGTTGCAGGGGGAGGCGAAGAGGTCAACTTCTGGGGAGAACCCCAACGACAGAATCCAGCTGAATACTTCCCTGTGGAGGGACCATTCGTTGTCCAGGTTTACTCGGGACAGAAAGTCCGCTTGGACATTCTGGATTCCTGGAACGTAGACTGCCGATAGATCTGATAGATTTCTCTGTGCCCATGACATGATAGGCTCCACTTCTCTCAGTAGGGACCAGCTGCGCGTTCCTCCCTGCCTCCTCATATATGCTACCGCTGAGGTGTTGTCCAGCCTTAGCATAACAGGTAGACCCTTTGTCAGATGGGAGAATGCCCGCAGAGCTTGAAATGCTGCCCGAAGTTCCAGGATGTTGGATACTATCCCTTGAGTAGGAAAACTCCCCCTGCCCTGAGCAACTTCCGCAAGACAGTGGGCGCCCCAGCCTATATTGCTGGCGTCCGAGGTGATCACTACCCACGGAGTCGGTCTCAGTGAATGGCAGTTCAGCAGGTGATCTCTGCACAACCACCAAGGGAGACTCGCTCTCATGGCTGGAGTCAGAAAAATAGGCTGATCCAGGTGCCATGCGTCCCATTGTTGCAGGAATCCCTTCTGAAAGGGTCTCATCCTCCACAGGGCCCACTTTACCATTGGGACTACTGCGTCCATAGTCCCAATCACCTTCAGGCATTGACGTGCTTGAAGATGGGAAGATGAGAGGGCGAAGCGAACTCTATCCCGGACTATACCTACTTTCCCTTCTGGAAGAGAGATTGTCGCTCTCACTGTGTCGAACAGAGCACCGAGGTAAACAAAGGACTGTGTTGGAGTCTTGTGGCTTTTCTCTTCGTTCAGCAGCCAACCGAACCTCTGGAGAGTAGACACGACCCGATTTAGATGATCTATGAGTTGATCTCTGTTTTGAGACAGAAGGAGGAGGTCATCCAAATAATGATGGAGCCGAATACCTCTTGTTCTCAACAGGGATACCACAGCCGGGGAACTCCTGGCCACTTCTTTCGGCACTGATTTGACAGACTCATCTACTACATCAGCCCTCGATTCCATAGCCTTGGATAGAGCTGCTAAAGCCAGGGCCGGATTGCAGGCCATACCTGCCGTCAGATAGATCCTTTTCAGATCCAAATCCATTCTGCGGTCAAGCGGATCCTTAAAAGAGACCGCTGAGCAGCAGGAGGACAGCTGTGTCTCCGCGCTGTGTGCGGAGACACAGCTGTCAGTTCCCCATGCATCTCTATGGGGGAAATCAGATGGGAACGGACCGTCGGTGGACGGATAGAGAATAGGGTTTCCATCCGTCCAGATTTGTTGGATCGGATGTCAGCGGACATGTCTCCGCTGAAATCCGATGCCCCATAGGAATGCATGGGGGGACCGTTCAGATCCACCAAAAAAACGAACAGGCGGATCTGAACGGTCCGCCTGTGTGAAAGGGGCCTAAAGCTGCCACAGCCTCAAAGCACTGAAGATTTTTGGAGAAGGAATTTTTTTTTTTTTTTTGGTTTTTAAAAGATAAAGAGAGCAATGCATGTGGCCAGGACGGAATACATTTTCGTCAGTTGGTCACTCTGAATAGACCTGATCAAGTGGGGTCAGTTTATCTCAGTCTTGTGTACATTTATGTGTGTTAGAGCTGCTTTAAAGAGGCAGACAGGATCTCCCTCACATTGTGTGTAGCCACAATCAAGTGTCTGGCTGTGTGGTCAGGATGGAGAATATGCAAAAGACGTCTTTGAAGGCTCGCTCCATGGTGTAGTGGGGATGATTGCGAGCTATGCACCCTGCGACCTTGAGTTCAATTCCCCAGTAGATCACATACTGAAATATTGAAACGGCTGTGAATGCTGTCACTTTCATATTTTCACTAATTTGGAGGTTGTGTCAGCAATACCGCACGACTATATACTGCGGCAGTCAGCCCCCTACAGGCAAAGTGACGTATGGGTACGTCGCTCGCCCACGAGCCTGTAGGGGGCGATCGTGCACCGCCAGCAGTGCGCTCCTGCCCCCGCTCATTCCCTGCCTAGTCCGCTCCTGTGACCGGCGGCTCCGATGTCCGCTGGCTACTCGCGATCTCCCTCAGGAGAGGGAGAAAGACAGACGGCTGATGTAAACACAGTCGTCTGTCATTCTCCCTTACATCATCACAGAGGCTATGCGATCCTGCTATGTAGGATCGTATGTCTCTGTTATGATCTAACAAGCCACGCCCCTTGACAGTTAGAATCACACCCCTAGGGACACACTTAACCCCTTGATCACCAATAAAGTTAACCCCTTCACTGCCAGTGTCATTTTTACAGTAACAGTTCATATTTATAGCACTGATTACTGTAGTAATGTCACAGGTACCCCCAAAAGTGTCAAAAATGTTACTAGTTAAAAAAAATAAAAATAAAAATGACATAAATCTTTCCCGTGGTTAGTAACTTTTGCGCAAACCAATCAAAATTCGCTTATTGCGATTTTTTTTTACCAAAAATATGTAGCAGAAAACAAATTGGTCTAAAATATTTAAAAAATTAGATTTTTACATTTTTTTGAGAATTTCATATAAAAAAATGTCAAAAATATTTTTTCAAAATTATTTATGTTTATAGCACAAAAAATAAAAATCGCACAGGTGATCAAATACCACCAAAAGAAAGCTATGTTAAAGCTGTTAAAGTCACACAGTGCAGAATCGCAAAATAGGGCCTGGTCTTTGAGCAGCCAAATCCCCTGGGGCTTAAGTGGTTAAGGAGGTAGTCCAAGGATCTTCCTCTCATTATGCTTAGCCACAATGGGGTGCTGGGAGGCTACGTTGCCAGGAGGGAGAATGTGCCTATGCCTTAATGGGGTAATCAGAGATTCTCCTGTCCACTATTTATAGCCTCAAAGTTACTCTGAACACTGGGTGTAGTTACCAAGTGTTGGCATATAGCTTCCGCTGCTTTACAATACTGTTGCTACCTGCTGCAGAGAGCCTCCCACAACAAGGTTACTTCTGTTGGCAGGCGACAGACAACAGTATAAGCTGGCGCTTTATGTGCAGCCTGTGGCTATCCTATTAGTCCTTATTGCTTAGGGCAGATGAGGTTCTCCATGAGTGGAGGAGAAAGGGCTCCAGGGCTCTGGTTGGGAAGCTTGTGTTAACCAGTCTCAGTTTCAGGTAAAGGCTTGTTTGCCTGGCTAAAGACAGTGTCTCTTGGAGATGGCCCAGGACTACAGCATCAGAGTTGCCTTAGTGGAGATAGCCTATGGCCACACCACACCACCCCGTATGTGCTTGATCTCAGAAGCTAAGCAGGATCAGACCTGGTTAGTACATGGATGGGGGACCACCTGGAAATACCAGGTTCTGTACTACAGCACATATAACTCTTTACCAGAAGAGGGCAGTAACACTGATAATTGTGCACTTAGGTTTCTGGGTCAAGCTGCCCCAGTGCTGTGGGGGACAGTTCCCCACTCTAAGTCCAGGGGGGCCCTTACATGTTCTGCATCTTGAGGCTTTGCAAAACTCTACAGGCAGAGGCAACAGGAGTTTGTGGTTTTGGATCAGCTGCAGGGCCGCGGTTGGCAACCCCAGTTTACCTTGCTCTGGAGCAGTGGTGGCGAGCCTTGGCGGCCCCAATGTTTTGGGGCTGCATTTCCCATGTTGCTCATGCACTCTGCAGTGTAGTTCGGCATTGTGGGGGGGTGTGGTTCTGGATTGCCAAGGTTCGCCATCACTGCTCTAGGGCTACGGTCAAATGCAGGTTTTAAAAAGCAGTGTACAATATTTGCATTGCCTCCCATAACCTGGAAGACCTTTTTAACTTTTTGAGTAGCAATGATAGTTAAATGTTCTCATCTCTGCAGTAGTTTCCTGTTCCTTGCCATAGCTCCCATGCTCCACCAATCTGTTACAGTTTAAAGGAGTGATTTGTGGCTCAGGGCATTCTTTCGATACAGATGCAGAGGTGGAGCACAAATATTCATTCCCTCTCTTGGGTCGCAAATATTGGATGGGCTTTGGATTTATCTTAGTGCTAAACACATGGATGTGTTTATGAAGGTTCCCGTCTTCATGACAGAATCCTGGAAAGCCATTATTCTGGTGGTGACGAAGGGAGGCTGGTGCCCTTTTCTGGACTTAGCAGACGCTAGTCTACATATTCCTATAGTCTGGGCTCGCCAGCACTTTTCTCAAGTTTTGTAGCAGACGATGGCTTGGCCTAGGTCATGGTATGTTTTTTGGTTGGCATTCTCCCCAGAGGGTACTATCAATATTTATGGCATTTATTTCCTCAAGGGATATCCTGCTGATAGCTAAGTAGGGGTGCTGCTGCTAGGTAACAATCTAGCCTGCAGGACCCTCTAGATCTTGGAGTATCTTGTCAATTTTTAGTAGATTCAAATTCAGTCTACTTAAGTCCTGGATCGCTGTCATTGCAAGCGAAGGTCATATCCATTCTTCTGGGTCCTGGTATGCTTTTTGGTCATGGCACCCGCCCCAGAACCCTATTGGAGGTACTATCTATCCTTAGGGCATTCATTTCCTCAGTGATATCCTGCATATAGCTACGTAGGAGCGCTGCTGCTAGAAAACCCTTTAGACTACAGAACCTTCGAGAGCTTTCATCTTATCAATTTTTAGTAGAATCAAATTCAGTCTACTTAGTCCTGGATCACTGTTCAGTGCTAGTTAAGGTCAGGCCCATCCTTCTGGGGCCTGGGATCCTGAGCAATTTATGCAGGAGGAAAGTGGAGGACGGGCTTTGTCTATTAGCAAGTGATGTGTGCTTGCTTGGTCTTCCTATCGTCCACCATGCCTGAGCTGGCAAGGGGAAAGCGGTGAAGTAGATGACTTGAATTTATTTTTCCTCGACAATGAGATAGCCATTCTTTAGTTCTGGGAGGTGGAACTTCCCAGTTCCATTAACCCACTTGTATTGACCCTCTGCCTCTCGCCAGTGCTGTGGGCGCTAGGAGGCTAGGCCCAATACTAGCCTTAGAGTCTTTGTGTGATCTTGTGGTGACTTCTTGTTCGGTTACAATTGGAATGGGCTCTATTGACCGACCCAAAAAGATCTTTCAGGCATTCCAGTAATTTGGATGGGCCAGAACCTCCAGAGATTGTCTCTGGGACTAACTCACCTTTTTGAATATCTGGATATTCCTGCACACTGCTCAGGACAGGGGCTCTTTTCTTACGGATAGGTCTGTCTCTTCCTGGTTCTGCTCTTTTCTGTAACAGGCCTTAGTCCTAGGGTAATGTCAGGTGGGGCAGTTTCTGCACAGCCAGGCAATGCATACGCCTCTGTTTCTTCGGTAGACAGGGTGTCTCAGTCTTGGGACAAATAACTTGCCTATTGCTGGGGTTTAGATTTTTGTCTCTGGAGCATCCTCCTTCACCTCTTCTTTTGGATGGAGTTGGGAAGGAGAGTATGGTTGACAGTTTTGTGGTTTTTGATCTCCGTCTTGCCGCTCCAAACTAGTGTCTACACACGGCAGTCCTTGGGACTGGGGTGCTCAGTGTGTGGGTCTTTATGTCAAGGATTAGAGATGGCAAGATTTAAACTCCGTTTGAGTCTGTTGAAACCAGAGGCAGTCTGATTTGTTCTGATAGCAATTCGGTCTCTTTTAGGAGGTCTGGGGGTGTTTTTCAGGCAACTACCATGGTAATTTGCTTAGTCCACCAAGAGGGAGTCAGGAGTCTACCACTCTAGAGTGTATTGTGCTGATTTTATCCTTTGTCCCGAGTGCAGGTTTTATCTTGGAGGGTATTAAATCTTCCAGGGTCAGAGTTTTACCAGTCTGATTGACCAGAAAATTCATAGATCCCTGTGAAGTGACTCTCAACCTGGAACAAGTGAGGTTCTTCTTAAAACTTTAGGTTACGCTGCCCGTAGGTCTGGTGTGGGTCAGCAGAGATATTCCAGGGTCTTTTCTACTTTTCCTGGTCCTGGGACTCAGACCATCGGTCAGGGCGCCTTGGCTATAATGTGGAAACTCCACCTGGTGCGGTTTTTCCCTCCAGCTCTGCTGATTTTCAGGATGATTCCAAGGATTCGTTGGCCATTTTGACTATTGTGCTGCCATGATTTCATACTCCAGGAGACTAGTATTTTCATCCAGATTTTGGAAGGCGGCAATGGATGGTCTGTAGGTTGAAATGTGATATCGGTGATCATTTTATATTGCCAGAGGCTCCATATTGCAGAATCAAGAAATTCGGGCTATTCCACTTATCACCACAGGTGGCAGTCTTCTTACGCGTTTCTTCACGGAAGAATTAGGATTCCTTGTCTCCTTCAGGTTTAAATTTTGTTGTAGGCCACCATATTGGTTAGGGAATGATGTAGCATTCAACTAATTGTAAACCCTACATCCTGTGGCAATGGATACTTGCTTCTCTAGAGTGTATCAGGATTATGAGTTTTTGTAAACAAAAAAAAAAAGTCTTCTTTCAGTCTTTTCGGCCAGATGGCTTTTTCCAAAGTTCCAACATTTCATGGACTACTTTCCAAGTGAACTGAGAAACCACTCTTCCTGCTTTTTCAGAAGATGAAAGGGAGAGAATAGGAAAAGGAATTCAATCTGATTCTTCCCCTTCGACCAACTTGGGATCAGTATGGTCTTTTCAAGGGGAATGACCACTTGGTGTCCCAAGTGGGTTTAGGGGAGTTTCATGGCATTGGCAGGGGTTAGTCCTTCCTGAACAGTCAGTCAGCCAGGATGGTTTGGTTTGACTAGCTCCCTGCGGCTTCCTTTGCCTTCAGAAATTACGGCACATTGCACAAAACTAGGGCAGTTCCTTGAGGATATAGGCCAGGGGGTTGGCAGAAGTAGAGTGTAAGCATCGGGCTATGGTGGTAAACACTTTCATTCACCACTAAAGAATGGGCCTGACCTTGCTGCCTTCTGAAGAACTTCTTCATATGATTTTCTGCGGCTGTCTCTCGTGTAAATAGGTTTAGACAGCAGGTTGAGTTATTTTGTAGTCTTTATTCCCTCCCTTCCTGAAATATTGCTTGGTACGTCCCATAGTAGGCGGACATGAGGAGGTCCAGGAATAAGGAAAATTGTTTTCATACTTACCGTAATTTTCCTTTCCTGGATCCTCCTCATGTCAGCCGAAGATTTCCCACCCAGGTCTGTGTCGCGAGGCTTGTAAGGAAACAGTTTCCTAGGGGAGACAGCCGCACTTTAAAGGCTAGTTAGAGGTTGTCCTAAAGGGGTCAGAGGGCAGAGCTGACCCATAGTAGGCTGACAATCTCTTCTGCTGCCATTTCGCTTTCTTTCCCTCTTTGGGTCCTTTCATGATGTTTCACCTCCCCTGCATCCCTTTAGTTTTTTCACCCTTTCTGAGGCTCATCCTTCCTTGTCTTTCTCACCCATTCCCAAGTGGATTCACTAATCACTACATGTTTGTTATTATCACTCATCACCATTTATTTTGGGTTCCACTCTGCTTCTTATATATCATTCTTAATTAATTTTTTTCACCTTGGTCCCCCCTTTTCTTACCACACCCCATTCACTTTTTATGTATCACCAAGTGGATATAGTATCTTACCCTTTAAATCTAATTTTGAACTACAAACAATACAATCTATATTTCTAGAGGCAACTGGTACCTGCTTCCTACAATATTTGCTTGGACTGACTCATTATGCAGTTTATTATACAATTATACTTATCTTGATCCTTCTATATTTCTAGAGGCAACTGGTCCCTGCTTCATATAATATTTACTTGGACTGACTCATTATGCAGTTTATTATACAATTATACTTATCTTGATCCTTTGGATATCACTTAGTGATACAAACAATGTAATTATATACTCCATTGAGATGCATATTCATTTATTTTCAGCCTATACTTCGCTATCAAGCAGAAGCTTCATTTTCCACAATCTTGATTCCTCTCCTGTCTCCCCAACGTGTTCGCCAATGGTTCAAGTCCTGTCAGCTCCCGGGTTAGACCATGGCAGCCCCCGCATCGTGAGAGCACGCATCCACCATCTATCTTTGGGTCATGTGTGAGTGTGATCTTTTTCATTTCTGTTCATGTACAGATGTTACAATATCACACTCCTCAATCATATATAGTAACATGTTGTTTACTGTCTCATTCATTTTTAGACAATTTATCTCATATATACTCCTGATGAGTGAGCTTACTGAAGACTCACGAAACGCGTCGAGTTACTACAATATATGAGTGCAACCCACATTTTTATCGATATTGTTATTCATGTGTATTGTTGATGCTATTATGTCGCATGCCCATTGTGTTGTTGTTTTATTGTTGTCATCATTCATATGCAACTACATCAAATAAAAATTGTCATTTTTTACAATCTTTGTACTATGGTCACTGAATGTACATACCTCATTCAAAGTCCCACCCCAAGGGCATCCTCTCTCTTTTTTCATAGTAGGCTGACATGAAGAGGATCCAGGAAAGGAAAATTACGGTAAGAATGAAAACAATTTTCCTTAATAAACACACACAATACTATGGGGAAAATAATTATTTGATCCCCTGCAGATTTTGTAAGTTTGCCCACTTACAAAGAAATTAACGATCTATTAATCTTTATCATTGGTGTATTTTAAATGATAGAGACAGAATATTAACCAAAAATCCAGAAAAAACACATGATACAAAAGTTGCAGTTCAATGAGTAAAATAGGTATTTGATCCCCTATTAACCAACAAACATTCTGGATCCCAAAAACTGGCTACAGTATGTGCTCATGTGGTACACAAATTAGTCCTGTCAGTTTAAGAAGGTGCTAACAACAACTCATTATGTATATACAAGACACCTGTCCACGGAATCTCTTTCTTCCATTCACAACTCACCATTATGGGCAAGACCAAATAGCTGTCAAAGGATGTCAGGGACAAGATTGTAGACCTGCAAAAGGCTGGAATAGGCTACAAGACCATCAGCAAAAAGATTGGTGAGAAGGAGACAACTGTTGGAGCGATTATTCGCAAATTCAAAAAATACAAAAAAAAAAACATAAATTGCCCTCAGTCTGGAGCTCCATGCAAGATTGCACCTCATGGGGTAAGGATGATCATGAGAAAAGTGAGGGTTAAGCCCAGAACTACACGGGAAGAGCTTGTGAATGATCTCAAGGCAGTTGCGATCACAGTCACCAAACAAACCATTGGTAACACAATATGCCGCCACGGATTGAAATCCTGCAGAGCCCGCAAGGGCCCCCTCCTTAAAAAGGAACCTGTACAGACACGTCTAAAGTTTGCCAAGCAACAACTAAATAATTCAGAGAAGGATTGGGAGAAGATGCTGTGGTTAGATGAGACCAGAATTGAGCTCTTTGGCATTAACACGACTCGCCATGTTTGGGGGAAAAAAAATGCTGACTCTAAGAAACATTATGCTTTGAGGCTGTTTCTCTGTTAAACGTACTGATGTTGGACAAGAAGGCCTGGCTCGCAGTCTGTGCTCTAATTCATCACAAAGGTGTTCTATCTGGTTGAGGTCAGGCCAGTCAAGTTCCTACACCCCAAACTCGCTCATCCAGGTCTTTATGGACCTTGCTTTGTGCACTGGTCTAAATCATTTGGTGGAGGCGGGATTATGGTGCGGGGTTGTTTTTCAGGGGTTGGGCTTGGCCCCTTAGTTCCAGTGAAGGGAACTCCTAAGGCGTCAGCACACCAAGACATTTTGGACAATTTCATGCTCCCAACTTTATGGGAACAGTTTGGGGGGGGGGGCCCCATCCTGTTCCAACATGACTGCGCACCAGTGCACAAAGCAAGGTCCATAAAGACATGGATGGATGAGCGAGTTTGTGGTGGAGGAACTTGACTAGTTTGCACAGAGTCCTGACCTCAACCTGATAGAACACCTTTGGCATGAACTAGAGCAGAGACTGCGAGCCAGGCCTTCTCGTCCAACAACAGTGCCTGACCTCACAAATGCGCTTCCGGAAGAAAGGTCAAACATTCCCATAGACACACTCCAACTTGTGGACAGCCTTAATAGAAGAGTAGAAGCTGTTATAGCTGCAAAGGGTGGGCCAAATCAATATTGAACCCTACTGACTAAGACTGGGATGCCATTAAAGTTCATGTGTGTGTAAAGGCAGTCGTCCCAATACTTTTGGTAATATAGTGTATATACAGTATTATTAGTATACAGGATTTATATAGCGTCAACAGTTTGCGCAGCACTTTACAATGTTAGGACAGACAGTACAGTTACAATCATGGGCGTAGGAACCGGGGGGGACAGGAAATAATGCGGGGGGGGGACAGGTATGGTGAAATCCCCCCAGTTTAGTACTTGGAGAGTGCTGATTACGCTGTAAAAATGTCCAGTGCATTCGGCTTCCGAACACCTACTGTTAGGCGAATGCACGCAGTGTGTAGCTGTTAACTACACGAACAGCGTAGTCAGCACTCCGGGGTCTCCTTCTGGTTTCACTTTCAGCACAGGCGGAACGCGGTACAGACTGCAGAAGGAGGACGCACATGTCGCAGTCTGGACTGGGAGTAGTGGCGGCAGGGAGGAGCTACTGGCTGAAGTGTGCACTGCTGCTGACCTGTCCTGGGACCTCCACAGACAAGGTAAGTAATATTGTTAATATGTAAATATTAGCAGTGTGGGTTAATTTTTATTAATGCCATGGGATTAATTTGGGGGTTAATTTTTATTAATGCCAGGTGGGTTAATTTTTATTAATGCTATGTGGGTTAATTTTTATTAATGCCATGTGGGTTAATGTTTATTAATGCCATGTGGGTTAATTTTTACTAAACCTTAGCTTTATGATCAAAAGTCAATTTGAGTGAAAAAAGTCAGAATGGATATCCGCAAGTTTTTTTTTTACAAATAAGCCGAGTAAAGCAAATACATCCTCATCAAGCTCAGAAGCATGTCAACAAAAAGAGATCACTGAATCACCAGTCAGGCATAATTTTGTTGAGCCAGAAAAGGAACATGCAGAGAAAGTGTCTTTAGGAGCAGTTGGCCTCATGAGTGACTTTAGTGATGGTGAGGAAGACAATGCTTGTGGTCCTGCAATCAAAACTGTAGAAAAAGCATATACCTGGCGAGTAAAAATGCTGTCCCCCCCCCAGATTTGTGTGGGTTCTTACACCCTTGGTTACAATACAATTCAATACAGGAGGAATCAGAGGGCTCTGCTCTTTAGAGCTTACAATCTAGAAGTATCTATATGCACGTATTTATCTGCAGGATGAGAGTTTAGAGGTGTTTTTTTTTTTCATTCCTGTGAACTCCTCTACCTCTTAACTCCTGACAATGCCTATAGTATGCATGTACACATTGGATAACATGGAAGGGAGTTAACAGACAGAGGAAAAAAAGTTTCAAACAGCTCAAACACTCAGAGAAGCAGCTTCTTTGCATGATACTCTATAAATAAACCACTCTGTCAATTTTAAAAAGTGCAAATAAGCGCAGGAGATCATTCCCTAGATATCATGCCACTCCCCTTCTAGTGGTATTTAAAGACGATGTCAGGATAAGGTTGTGGGAAAAGGCAATGGAATCTTCATTGTCTATAAATCATCCTGAGAGATTAGGATTACAGTTCAGGATTAGAGTATTCACCAGCTGAAAACCTGGAAATAGCAGATGGTGCCACTGTGAAATAAATCTGTGCCCGACAATAACACTTACCCGGCTCTGTACATTACAAGAGAAAAGAAAAAAATACATACTATACAATATAAAAGTTTCCTGTTTTTAATGCTTGAAATTCCTGTAGACAGATATCTGCTAGTACATGAAAGCCAGTGGTTCCTCTAGCTTACCAGAGAGCTTGTCAAGGACTGCAAGGTCCCTGATGACCTCTGTGGTAAAGAAAACTGGCAGCGACGAGCAAAAAAAAAAAAAGGGCCCCAATTTTAAATTTAGAAAGTATCTGATCACACTGATCTTGGTGTGATCAGATGCTTGTAATGACAGAGGAGACACCTGGGGTTTAATAGTTCCCAGATCACTCCATAAAGAGTGTCTGTGACTGCCCACTGTTGTCAGTGACAGGTACTATTTACTAGTAATCGACTTTCCCTGATATATCAGAATCGGCCACCAAGGTGACCGATATTTCGAGAAAGTGCTTGTACCAGAGTGATGCCTGCAGCTATAGGCATCACCCCGGTACCGGCGTCCATAGCCGACGGTCGGCTGTCTTGTAATGACAACCAATGTGGCTGAGAAGCTGCTTGGCTGTCATTACAAGCTGCTGCAGCTCGCCCGGGTCGCCCGTCCCACCGGGAGACCCGGGCAACCAGCCTGCATGGCCGCGGAAGACCCGATCAAAGTCGCATTCGGCTCTGATTGGGTCTCCATGTAAAAACCCAGAAATGTTGTCATGACATCACTTCCGGGTATTCGGCGCCAGATTAAAAAAAAATTACAGCATTCAAAATAGCCAAACTTGGCGTTTTGAATGCTTTTAAGTGCAGAGGATGGGTTTGGAGTCTTGTAGCCCCCCAGATCCCTCCACAAGTGTACCTGTCTAGAAATAAAAATAAAAAAAATAACAATTTTTAAATGTACGAAAATATCGGCCAATACCGATATGCAATGGGCAAAATATCGGTATCGGCAACAAAAAAAACGATATCGGTCGATCACTACTATTTACACAGTTTTTGTTTTATCCAGCTGTATTTACACAGTGCAACCTATAACATCCAAGTGAAAAATATACCCCCAATATGTCAGAAAAAAAAAAAAAAATTTAAAAACAGAATCACTGAGTTGGACCTCCTTTTGCTTTAAATACAGCCTTTAGTCAATTGGGATATGTCTCTACGAACTTTGCTCATCTAGACTTTGCGATATTTGCCCACTCTTCTTTGCAGAACTGCTCAAGTTCAGTTACATTTGATGGTGACTGTTCAGTCATTCAAGCCATTCCACAGAATTTCAATGGGGTTTAAGTCTGGGCTCTGACTAGGCCATGCAAGGACATTCACCTTTCTCCTTCAACCACTGTGTGGTAATTTTTGCTGTGTGCTTTGGGTCATTGTCATGTTGGAAGGTAAACCTTCTTCCCATTGACAACTTTCTGGCAGAGGGCAGCAGATTTTCCTCAAGAATTTGATGGGGTTTTGCCCCATCCATTTTTTTTCTTCTATCCTGACAAGTCTCTGTTGCAGAGAAACACCCCCATAAACAGGATATTACCACCTCCATGCTTTACTGTAGGGATGGTGTTATTTGGATGATGAGCTGTAGTGGATTTCGACATATTGTTTGGTGTGGAGGCCAAATAATGAAATTTTAGTCTCATCTGACCAGAACACCTTTTTCCATGTGGCTTTAGAATCTTCAAGGTGTGCTTTGGTAAAGTTCAGTCGGGACTGAATGTGGCCTTTCTTGAGTGGCTTTTTTCTTGCAACGCTCCCATACAAACCACCAGTTGTAGGGAATTTGTGATATTTGAAAAGAAGGGGGGGGGGGGGGTGCGCTGTTCTTGTGAAAAAGCTGCTACTGAAAAAAGGGTAAAAATGTGTATATGTGATGAGTGCGCTTTTTCTATTGTGATTGTTAATAAATAAAATTATTAATAAAAATTCCAATATTAAACAATATCAAATGGTGATATGTGTAAAACAAAGTTTAAACACAAAATACATGTGAATGAAAATGTAAATCAATAAATTGATTTAAAAAGTCCCATTTCATGAATCTTCTTTCAAAGTGATGATAGTGATGAAAGGTGAAAGAATCAAAACAAATAAATGGTGATTGTGATATCCCTCCACCAAGTGAATTTCCTCCTTACCCGGCGGAAAAAAGGTAGGAGCCTTAGATGTATCCAATTTTTCCCTTGGCTTATATAATGTAATCCACCTTTAATATAGTGCCAACACCACTGTGTATAAGTAATGGCCTCTTACCATGGAAAAGATCTTTTACGTTTGTGGTACACTCATATATAGATGGCGCTATTCCTTCTGAATCTGTACAAGGTGCACGGCTCCCTCAGTTGTTGCAGCAAAGATAGTACTATTCTCCGCTCAAACATAAAAACAAATGGGGACTAATAGTGCATTAACCATTACCAGGATTTATTTAAAAAGAATATTGCACTTACATTTCCTGTGGAAGAGGAAGTTCCGGGTGAGTGGGGAGGAAGTAGAGAGAAGACATTGCTGGAAGTGGCAGCAGAGGAGACCTTACAGAACTGGCAATCTTAACCATCTTATTGTCCCACTGGTCATGTGATTTGTTCTGGAATATTATGTAAGATGAAGAAGGGAATTCCGATTATCTCCTATCTCTGTCGATGTCCTATTGGAGGAAACGCGTCAGCAAGGAGGCGTGCCGTCACTACGTCACCCGCGGTCCGTGCTGCAGCCGGACGCGAGGACTCTAAACACATTTCCTAAGCTTTAGACCGATTAATGCCTGCAAACTGCCATATAAATGTAAGTGCAATATTCTTTTTAAATAAATCCTGGTAAAGGTTAATGCACTATTAGTCCCCATTTGTTTTTATGTTCGAGCGGAGAATAGTACTATCTTTGCTGCAACAACTGAGGGAGCCGTGCACCTTGTACAGATTAAGAAGGAATAGCGCCATCTATATATGAGTGTACCACAAACGTAAAAGATCTTTTCCATGGTAAGAGGCCATTACTTATACACAGTGGTGTTAGCACTATATTAAAGGTGGATTACATTATATAAGCCAAGGGAAAAATTGGATACATCTAAGGCTCCTACCTTTTTTCCGCCGGGTAAGGAGGAAATTCACCTGGTGGAGGGATATCACAATCACCATTTATTTGTTTTGATTCTTTCACCTTTCATCACTATCATCACTTTGAAAGAAGATTCATGAAATGGGACTTTTTTAATCAATTTATTGATTTACATTTTCATTCACATGTATTTTGTGTTTAAACTTTGTTTTACACATATCACCATTTAATATTGTTTAATATTGGAATTTTTATTAATAATTTTATTTATTAATAATCACAATAGAAAAAGCGCACTCATCACATATACAAATTTGTGATATTGTTGTCACATGCACACAATAACCACTCTTTGACATAAATTTCTGCAACTGCTTCAGAGTTGCTGTAGGCCTCTTGGTAGCCTCTCTGACCAGTTTGCTCCTGGCTCTTTCATCCAGTATGGAGCGACGTCCCGATCAAGGGAGGGTCTGTGTTGTACCAAATACCTTCCATTTCTTAATAATAGACTTCACTGTGCTTCTAGGCATTAATAAAGCCTTTGAAATTTTTCCGTATCCCTCTCCTGACTTGTGCTTGTCCACAACCCGGAGATCTCGGTGACAGTGCCTTGCCATCGCTTGTTGATTGTTTGCTTCAGTTGCACTACCAGGGACTGAAATGCTCCAGGAAAGCTCTTTTTACGCCGAGCTAATCAAAATGACCACAGCTTATCACAGTTGAAAGTTAAATGGCTTTGTGTGCCATTGTGAAGGGTATTACCTACACTTGATTGAGTTTACAAGTTATTTTCAAGAGGGGGGGTGATCCTTTTTCCAACTCTGTGATTCTGTTTTTTAATTTTTTTCTGACATGTTGGTGTTGTATCTTTTACTTGGATGTTATAAGTTGCACTGAGTAAATACAGCTGGATAAAGCAAAAACTGCCTGTTTTCATTTTAAGCTGCAAAGCAACAAAATTTAATTATTTTAATAGGGAGGTGATTTATTTCTATACCCACTGTAGAAGATTGAAGTCTGGAGAACTACCAAGCTTTGGAGGATGTTATTAATGGACTATCACCTTGCTGAGGTATGCTTGGGCAGACTAGTTGAGATAGTTAGGCAATGTTCCATTGAAATTGTTCATGTTGAACTGTATCGAAAAATGTACACAAAGTTGCATTACCTATTTGAGCTTGATCTGAAGTCAAAGGGGTGCATGAAGGTTTCTGGCATACAGTATAAAATAACTAGTGTCAGTAAAGCACATGTGGGGTATGAAGCAAAGCAACTATGGAAGTTGTACTCAGCAAGAAAAGCAGGAGAAGTCATGCAGTTGCTTTGGGTAACCAAACTAGTGCATGATACATTACAGCCAGTAGTGAGGCGTGGCACCTGCAGTAGGGTGACAGGCCCTCTGATAGCTAGGGGGTCAGTGAGTTGGCTCCCTCCCCAGCTGTTGGTTTACCAAAACAACTAGAACTGAACCGCATTACGGGGACCCATAGCCTGGTCGCATGGTATGGGAGTAAAGGAGTTCAGTAAGTGTGTGTATGAGGTCTAGGTACACAGCGGGACCTCATTCTGTCACTGGGAATGAGGTGGCAGAGGTACACTGGACTGGTGGAGAGAGGGCATAGACTCAGTGGTGTCCCTCTTAAATGTTACATCTACCAAGCCAATGTGTGTAGTTATATGGGGCAGTATTCTACAGAAGGATTCTAGTGATATTAAAGTCTTGTTTTTTTTTCCTTTATTTAAAAATAACAAACATGTCATACTTACCTGCTCTGTGCAGTTGGTTTTGCACAGAACAGCCCAGATCCTCCTCTTCTCGGGTCCCTCACCGGCGCTCCTGGCCCCTCCCCCTGCTGAGTGCCCCCACACCAAGCAGCTTGCTATGGGGGCACCTAAGTCGAGCCACAGCTCTGTGTGCCCATTCAGGCACAGAGCTGCAGCTCAGCCCCACTTTCTCTCTCCTCATTGGCTCACTGATTTTGATGGATAGCAGAAGGAGCCAATGGTGCATGCTGTGTTCCTCAGCCAATCAGGAGGGAGAGTCCCTGGACTTTTGTGGCTCTCCTGCAACATCACTGGATAGAGATGGGCTTGGGTAAGTATTAGGGGGGCTGAGTTACACAGGTTTCTTTTGTTTTTTTTTTTTTTTTTTTTTTTTTTTTAAACTTCGTTTTTTTATAGTTTTTCCAGTTATTTACAGCACAGTATACAGGAGTAATTTTGTGTGTGTGCGTGTGCATGTTATACAGTGTAATAAGAATAAAGAAGGTCTTGCAACAATCAAGTCTTGAACAAACAACTATTAAAGAACATGTGCTGACATTTATTTGAGAAAGGTTATATTAACCAGTTACACATAATGCAATAATATAATGGTTGATTAAACTTTAGAAAACTCAAAGTAGTAGAGTAGTGGTCTAGACGGTGAATCGCGGTATGCAAGTCCAGGTACGGATCACGAATACTCACACATTCTCTCACATTCCTCCACACATGATAAAAAAAAAAAAAAGTTTTACTTAAGAGGATGAAGGTGGTCAGTTTCCCACTACCTCACCAGTTCCAACCGTATCTGCGAACCTGTCCGACAGTCAAGACCAGAATTCGATCTTGTACCCTGATCGGATCAGTTCGTGAACCCATTAGTCCTGATTTAAGGAAGTCCATGGTTCCAGAAAAAGGCGAAGACATCCCCCCACCCCAGAAGCAGCTGAGGGTGCCCCTTCACGCAGCCGATGATTTGTCTGCAGAACCAGATTGGCCGGTCTAGGATTTATGTGCTTGATGCTCCGCCATTGTTTATTTACAATATCATCAAAAAGCTCCAGACAAGGAAACACCTTGCCTGACTTCTGGGCTTTGCGGGAGCCAAAAGACACCTGCTAACCTGACGCTGTAGATTCATCTGCTGTATTTAAAGTTTCCCACCAATGCGCGTTCCTGTGCAGCGGCTGAAGAGGACAGGTACTTTTCACCATCAGACACCAATCCATCAGGATGGGGGGTGTCTGTGGCGGCCATATCTGCCTCAGAATCTGAGGATACCACCGATGGGGGTGAAGGCAGCAGATGTTTGCAGCTATTAATGTTTGAACACAAAATCTACCTTTGGCACCAGGCTTTGCATGACTGCTGTATAAGCAGACAGACTGTGACCCAGAGGGTCCCGCAGGCGCACTGAGGGGGTCTGTAGGTGAGAAATTTTCCTGGGACTCCATTTTTCACTGATTTAAAATAATGCAGTGTCACTTTAAAAAAAAAAAATCGCAAATCGTGATCCCACCGCCGCACTAGTGGTATCACAAATCCTAATCCAGTAGAATCTGATAGCAGAGTGAATAAGGAAAACCTACAGGGGACCCCAAAAACATTACCCAACCGTTCAGAAGGCTTGCTGGAACGTTCTGTGAAACAAAGTAAAAACGTTCTGACACAGGAAATAGAGACAGAAAAAAATGCCTGGGTCACTGCTAGATTAAATGTGCCATGCCTGCTGCCTTTCCAGCGATCTGGACTACAAGAAAATGGCTCCCCTATGCATTCCTATGGGGAACAAACATAAAACGGATGCCCATACATTGTCAATGGAAAATGAGCACAAATCCACAGCCAAATGGCGGCCCCACAGCGTGCCATGCGGTTTCCCGGACCCCCGAGGGGGGGAGTCCCAAACAAGTGGCATTGGAAGGTCCTTAACAAAAGACCCCAGCAGGACAGTCACCCACCTCCCCGCAGGAACGCTACGGCAGCTGTAATATTACCGCCAAGGTAGGAAACAACTAGGTAAGGGGAGGGGAATAACGGGGGGGCCTGGTATGTCCAAGAGGCCAGGAGAAGCGAGGGATCTCCCGAAGGTCCGACTATTCCCAGGAGGGGGCCCACATCCACCCTGAGACCGCCAGAGGATTGGGGGGACCACATTATTCACCATACCACAGTACCAGGTGGGCGCCACTCCAAACAGACCACCTCCCACCGTAGTGGGGGTGCTGCCAGACAGGGGGTACATTGCGACTCAGGGCGTTCCAGGTCATCACATCCCAACGAGACGGTCCACTTGCAGGCTCGTCCCCATCTATCGGGGCTCTGTCATAGCAAGGCCTAGTACTGGACTATAACCTGCTCACTGGCCAGGCTGGGAGACTGGACCTTAAGGATCTAGATTATCCAGTCCGAAACCTCAGCCGGCTGTTGCTTGTAGTTCTCCAGGAACACTAACTAGTAAATAAAAATTACAAATAACAAAAAATGTTCCCTCTTAATTAGATAAGACCAAAGTCCCAACAGGGAACTAGGTCCTACTCCTAAACTAGGCAGAAACAAACTGGAAGCTGTAGCCGAGTGTGTGGGGTTATGCCTGCAGGGACAGCCCCATAGGCATGGTAAAGCTTTTTCCTGCCTAGTGTCCTATTCCTGATGGGAGGGGCATAACCTAATAAGAAGATATGGAGCTGTGTCTGTCAATGTACGATAGAGAAATATAGGAGTTTCACTTTTTAAATGTAATTAATAAAAAACCTTTTTGATATTTTAATTTTATGAGATGCACCTGTATATATATATATATGAATATATTTTTTTATCGGTTTCATATCAAAATTTTGAAAAAAAGAACACCCAAGGCTGTAATTGCAATATTGTTTTATTTCAGGTTTCACAGGCCATATTCATAATAAAACAAATGCTATCCTCAAGTAACACTGAAAATACACATCTTTATTTAAAAAAAAAAACATAAAACAAGATGGCCTATTTACATTACTGTATCATGCTTATTTTGTAAATATACTCTCCAATGCTCTTAGTGCCGGTTCACACCATAGGGAAGCTGCGGACCCGTTCTAATAGGAGCGACACAAGTCGCTCCGACCTAGAAAAAGGGTCCGGAGCTTCTTTGGGGCGACCCGGAGGCGACCGCCATAGACTTCAATGTTATGAAGTCCGCGGCAACCGCTCCAAGGTCGCGGCGCGCTGCTCGCACCGCGACCACGGAGGTCGCGGTGCGAAGTAGCGTCGCTGCAATGTGAACCGGCGCTAACACTCCTGCTTCTGTATAGACTTTCCAAATCAAATTCACCACCTGTATGCAGAAAGCTGGATAAAGGGGCTGGCCATTATACTGGTAGATTCCATGGTAGCACTGGGATTGTTGGAGGCCAGAAAAACATTGCTTGACTTTCTGCAGATCAGAGAGTAAACTATAGTTTATAACCAGTTCTGGTCAGGGATGGATTTACCTTAGTATAGTTTAAAGACACAATGTTTGCCATCCAAATATCACATAGAACATATTGTTGCTGGACCTATTGTGGTTTAGAATAGTGTACCTGAATAAGCTTGTATGAGATTAATGTATTTTTACTCATAATAGGAAAAGTTGCCTCTGTCTCTGCTACCTATAGGCACAGTCTGGACTTCTGTAAATACAGCCTTGGTTCTGGCAAAAAATTGTATTTAGTAAATATCCAGCGGCATGCATGAGCATCTCTCTTTATTGTACAAATTGATAGCAGCAGGAGCCATTGGCTCCCTCTGCTGTCAATTAAATCTAGTGACACAAGAGGGAGGGGCTCAGGGCTGAGTCCCACTGTCTGTGTCAATGGAAGCAGCAGCAGGACTCAGAATCGAGCCCACACAGGTGCCCCCAGGGAAAGCTCCTTTCTGTGGGGGCACCCAATGAAGAAGGGCCTGGAGTGCTGGAGGGACAGAGGAAGAGGATCAGGGTGCTCTGTGCAAAATGATTGCACAGAGCGGGTAAGTATAGGCATGCTTATTTATTTTTCTTTATAAATACAACAAGGGTTGTTTAATATTTGCAAGAAAATATCTCAGTGATTGCTAAATGCTTTATAGCACCTTAAAATGTATGATGGTCTTCAGAGCAGTCCATAATTTTTCAAAGAACTAAGTAATTGATGAAAAATAAATGTGTTCGCAATAAGGAACTGTGTAAAGTGAAAACCGCGTAGGACTTTCTCTACACCTTCAGTAATGTATACATTAGAGATCAACAAGGTTTGTATTTGTAAACCAAGATTCTGTTATACTGTATATAAAAATCTATAAAAGAGTTGTTTAAAACATTTAAAAAAAGTACCCAAAACCATTGTAGTTTCCTTTCAGCACCTGTACAAGGCAACAAATCTAGAAGACCTCTTGGTGCAAGTGCATAGGATTATACACGTTTTGAAGCTATTCATGAAAATAAAATGATTAGAAAATATGCTGGTTTTGAAAGGTAATATGCATGCATGTAAAAACTTGATTGGTATGCATTTTTAAATAACCCTACTGAAAAAGGAAATCATTTGTTATCCATGCAGGTGGCAAGGAATAAAACAACTTTTAGTTATTTACGATCTGAAAAATGTACAAATTACCTCATATGTCCTTGAGAAAACTTTCCTGGAGACTTGAGACATCTGCCTATCTACAGCTCTACGCTCTACCTGCACTACATTTTAAGCCGTTGCAACAATAAACATGTCAAGACCTGAAAGTAGCCTAATGCTTTGATGTTCTGATGAACACGGCATAAAAAATACCGCTTATACAGGTGTTTTTTTTCTTTTGGGCCTTTACAGGCATATTTGAATGAGCGTTGACAAGCTTGGGAAAGAAAAAAAAATAAATCACAAGGGCATTTTTGTGAAGGTTTTTTAAGCATATAGAAACGCGTGGTGTTTAGGAGCATCAACTGTTTTTAAGTGTACATTTTTTCTAGTGTTTTGGGAGAAAAGCTCATAAACGTGTCAAGTATGTGCTCTATACACGCATTATATGTTGCTTGTTTTCTGTCAGCAGTCCTGACATTTTTTTCTACCACCCAATCAGTGGATAAAGGTGCTCCTTATTTCAACTCTGCTGCAGATAAACACTTCAAGAATAACTAAACTCAAGAACAAAAATGCAATATATTGCCGCTCACCAGTCCTTAGTTGCGGCCCTTGCACCCAGTTTTGCAGCCGGAACTTCATTCTGCCAACCTCCGGCTCTCACCCTGCACTCCCGCTCCCCGCTGTCACTTGAAAATACAGAAGCTTCCTGTGTTTACAAGGGACAGCTTTGCTCAGCGGCTCCTGGATCTAACATGCGCACATGGTGGGGCCAGATCTCCAGAGAGAACAATCTCTCTGCAAGGTAGGAGAGAGAGATGCAAGGAAGCTTTGGCGGGTAGTCAGGGTTGCACAACCTGCACGTTGTACAAAGCCCACACCAGAAACCCTACATTATTTTATATAGTGCACCCCTGAACTTTGCACTCTGTATGTAGCACACCCCTAAACCCTGCAAATAGCAAACCCCTGAACTCAGAATACAGGGTTTAGGGGTGCCCTGTGTACAGTCTATAGACAAAACCGTATTCGTGCGTTTGACCTTCCATGTGCTCCTTGCTGTGAAGGCCAGTTATATATGGGGGTAGGGGCCATTTCTATGCATTCTGTATATAAAGAGCACTCCTGAACCCTGCATGTGGCGCACCCCTAGACCCTGCACACAGCATACCTCAAAACCCTGCACTTTACACACCCCTAAACTTTGCATTTTGTACATAGCACAACCCTGCACTCTGTACATAATGCACTCCTGGACACTGAACGAAGAATAATCCTAAACTCTGCACTCTGTATGTAACGCACTCAAACAAACGGAAAAGCACACTTTTTTGTGGACATAAACTAAATGCGATGTAAGCGAATATAAACATCTGTCCTTGTTACATCCACCTGCCCAAAGACATACTGTGACTCAGTCTGAATCCATCTCAAAAACTGACAGACATATCCAGAATAAACGTTTGTGTGAAAGAGACCTTAAGAAAAAAAAAAAAAGAAACCAATTGGGTTATAAAAAAATTGCAGCCACTTCATTGAAGGACTTGTAGATTTCAATATATTACATTTTTTGTTTTTTGATTTGGATATGTCTTAACAGACTATTGGAAGTGATACTCACAATGGAAGCATAACTTACAAAAAAAAAAAGGATTTTACGGTAAGACAAAAATCCAATTTTCTCTTTCGTTCATTGACGGACACCGCTCCAGAATCTTCTTGACCATTGGGACATCCCAAAGCAGTGTCAAAATGAGGGGTGGGAAAAACAGCAGAAAAAATTCCCAAAGGCTAAACCAGGAACAACTGGAGCTCACCTGAAAAAACAACACACCCTCAAAGAGGACCAAGTCCTCTCAAATAGCGGCCTGTAAAACCTTGCAGCCAAAAGCAGCATCTGCAGATCCCAACACATCTACTTTGTAGAATTTTGTAAAAGTGTGCACAGACGACCAGGTGGCCGCCTTGCAAACCTGCATCACTGACGCCTGATGGCGGAAGGCACAGGAGGCACTAAGCGCCCACGTAGAATGCGCCTAAACAGGGAAAGGAGGAACCGGAGCCTTGATCGAATAGGCCTGCACTACTGTCTGTCTGATCTATCTGAAAATAGTCGTGGCAGATGCAGCCAACTCCTTACGAGGTCCATCTGTAAGGACAAAAAGTGAGTCTGATTTCCTAAACAACGCGGTAGCTGCCAGGTACACCCTGATCTCCCCGGAACTACATCCAGAGAATGCAAGGCAATCTCCTTAGGATGCTTAGGCTTAGGACACAGGGAAGGCAACACAATGTCTTCATTCAGATGGAAGCAAAAAACAACCTTAGGAAGGAACAATTGACAAGGGCGAAGCACCACTTATCTCTGTGAACCACCAAGTAGGGTGAATGATAAGACAAAGCTGCCAGCTCTGAAACCTTGCGTGCAGAAGTAATAGTCACCTAAAAGGCTACCTTCAGGGACAATGTCAGCAGAGAAATCTTGAATATTTTCGAAAAGGCAGTTTCTGAAGAAATTGAGGTCCCACAGAGGCAACGGAAACCGCACAGGTGAAGCCAAGTGACAAATCCCCTGAAAAAAGGTGCGAATCAAGGAATGCGTAGCCAAAGGACGTTGAAAGAAAAATCGCAAAGGCCAAAAACCTGGCTCTTGGTAGTAACCAAGGCCAGGTGCTGTTCCACACCTTTGGAAGAACACCAAAAATCGAGCCACTAAAAAAACAGGGAGAAACCCTCAGACTTGCACCAAGCAATGTATGCTTTCCAAACGCAATGGTAAATCGTCCTAGAAGTAGATTTCCTAGCTTTTAACGGCATGGGAATCACAGAGTCAGTCAATCCCCTATCCTTCAGCACCTGGCTTTCAACAGTCAAGCCATTAAAGCCAGTGACTGTAAAGCAGGATAGAAGATCGGCCCTTGGGCCAACAGGTCCTCTCAGAGGGAGTCGCCAAGGGAGATCGGCGACTAGCTGTACTAGATCACCGTACCAACACTGGTGAGGCCAGTCTGGGGCCACAAGGATGACCGAAATTCTTTCTGCTTCGATCCTCCGTAGAAGTCTCATCAGAAGTTTGAGAGGGGGAAAGGCATATATCAGACGGCACTGGCCCCAAGGAGCCACCAGTGTATCTGTGGCGTCGGCTAGAGGATCTCGAGGGCCTTACCACGAATCTCTGCACCTTCCTGTTAAGACGAGAGGCCAACAGGTCCACCTCGGGAGTTCCCCATCAAAGACACAGATAGTGAAACACTTCAGGATGAAGAGACCACTCCCCTTGGTCCAAGGCCTGTCATCTAGTGATCGGCCAATATCATTTTTTTAACCACTTACCGCAAAGTGACGTACCCGTACCTTGGCTGACTTTGCGGTGTTATACCGGGGTGGTGCCTCTAGCTAGAGGCATTACCCCGGTACCGTTGTTTAGAGCCGGCGGTTGGCTTTCCGGCGGTAACGACCGATGCGACTCGGGAGCCGCTCGATCGTAACCCTGGCGAGCAGGAGGGGAGGTTCCCCCCCTCCTTGCCCAGGTCTCCCGTCCCAACGGGAGACCCGAGCAACCAGCCGGCACGTCCGCCGGCTGGCTGGATGCGGCTTCGATCGGGTCTCCGATGACGTAACCCGGAAGCGGCGTCCATGATGTCACGTCCGGGTTACACTGCTGCTAAAGGCGGCAGATTCAAGAAACGAGTGTATTCAAAAATGAAATGTTTTGAATACATGGAGGTGTAGTGGAGGGGTCTAGGGTCTTTTAGACCCTCGATCCCTCCATAAAGAGTACCTGTCACTGCATATTGCTGTCACAAGGGATGTGATCAGATATTTTTTTTAAACCTGTGATAAAGTTAAAATAAATAGGAAAAAAATAAAAATTTTAGCCGCCCCCCGTCGCCGTTCGCTCACGCATGAAAGAAAACGTATATGGAAGTCGAGCCGCGAATGAAATCACTGTTCAAACCACACATGTGAGGTATTGCCGCGATCGCCAGAACGTGAGCAATGATTTAAAAAGAAAAAAAAAAAAAAAAAGCTACACTCAAACTCTAAACTGGTAACCGTTAAAATTTTTTAAAGCGTCGCCTATTGAGATTTCTATTGACCGTAGTTTGTCGCCATTCCACGGGTGTGCGCAATTTTAAACCATAACATGTTGGGTGTCTATTTACTCGGTGTGACATCATCTTTGACAATATACAAAAAAAATTGGGTAACTTTACTGTTTAGTTTTTTATAAAATGCAGTGTTTTAAGACCACTGCGCAAATACCGCGTGACAAAAAATATTGCAATGACTGCCATTTTATTCTCCAGAGTCTTTGCTAAAAAAAAAAATATATATATATATATATATATATATATATATATATATAGTTTGGGGGTTCTAAGTAGTTTTCCAGAAAAAAATACTGATTTTAACCACTTAAGCCCCAGGCCTATTTCGAACACTTTTTGTTTACGTTAAGTTAAAATCAGTATTTTTTCCTAGAAAACTACTTTTTGCATACAGTAGTTTTTTAAACCTGCCGCCTTTTGCAGCAGAGTAACATGGAAGTGACGCCATGGACGCCGCCACCGGGTTATGTCATCGGAGACCCGATCGAAGCTGCGTCCGGCTTAGATTGGGACTCCACCGGTGGGACGGGAGACCCGGGCAAAGCCGCGGAAGGGGACGTCCCCTACCGCTCACCCAGGTAACGATCCGCCGGCTCTAAACCACGGTACCGGGATGGTGCCTCTAGCTAGAGGCATCATCCCGGTATAACACCGCAAAGTTAGCCGACGTAACTATATGTCACTTTGCGGTAAGTGGTTAACTTGTATACAAAAAGTATCAGAAATAGGCCTGGGGCTTAAGTGGTTAAAGCCGATACCGATATTTTGGCCACTGAATATCGGATGATATTTTTGTACATTTAAAAAAAAAATCTTTTTTTTCTTGACAGGTACTGTTGAGGAGGGTAAATGAAAAAAAAAAAAGGGGGTCCAAGCGCTTAATACACAGTATGTTAGATAAAAAAAGGACAGCGCTGACCACATTTTTTCACTGTTGAGGAGGGATCTGGGGGTCTAAAAGACCCAAACCCCTCCTTTGCACTTAAAAGCATTCAAAACGCCAATTTTGGCTGTTTTGAATGTTTCAAATTCAAATGCTGTTTTGAATGCTGTAGTTTTTTTAAATTTGGCGCCCCGGAATTGATGTCATGGAGACCCGATCAAAGTCCCCTCCCGCTCCTTGTAATGACACCTGAGCAGCTTCTCAGCCACATTGGTTGTCATTACAAGACAGCCGACAGTCTGCTATGGACGCCAGTACCAGGGTGATGCCTCTAGCTGCAGGCATCACTCCGGTACAAGCACTGTCCCGAAATATCGGCAACCTCAGGGGCCGATTCCGATATATCGGGGAAAGTGCATATCGGCCCCCGATATAGTGGCATTGCCGATAGTCGATCCCTACTGTCGACTGAGGTAATCCGCCTGCCAATTTTCTACCTCTGAAATATGCACGGCAGAGAGAGCTGGAACAAAACATTCCGCCCACCTTACAATGCTAGCTACTTCGAGCCGCAAAGGACACTTTTTGTGCTCCCTTGGTGATTGACCTATGCCACGGCCCTGGCATTGTCCGATCGAATCCGTACCGGTCACCCCTGAAGACGGACCGTCTAACAGGCCAGACAAAGTCTGATTGCCCGAAATTCCAGTACGTTGATTGGTATTCTGGACCCCCCCCCCCCCAGTACAATCCGTGCACAAAACATCTCCCCACCCGGACAGGTTGGCATCCAAGGTGACCACCGTCCAGTACAGGGAGAAGGAAAGATTTTCTCTGTCGAAGTGCGATGCAGTCTATGCAGGATCAGATTGTCTACAGACTGTGGATTCTTGTCCAACTTGCCAAGAATCTCTCTGCAGAGGTCTCGTGTGGAACTGTGCAAACGGAACTGCCTCAGCCGCTACGATTGTTCTCATGGTGTAGGGAATCGCCTGAAGAAAAAAAATTATATTTGAATGATGCCTCCAGCTGCAGGCATCATTCAGATATCCCCACTTAAACCCAAGGACGTCATAAGACGTCCAACCAGGGGAAGTGGTTAAAGTCCAACCAAACTCCTGCAGAGTCTGCACAGTGATGTCCAGGTTGTCCCGTAGAGAAGTCAGCGACTCTGGAAGCCTATGGGAGGCAAGTACTCTTCCCTCCTGACACTTCCTTAATGATTTCCTCCAGGGAAGACCCAAACAGGCTATCCCCCACAAAGGGGAGATCCACCAAGACCTTTTTGAAAGCTTGTTCTGCAGACCAGCAAATTCAGCCATATCATGCGCCGAAGGACCACTGCTGTCACAGACACCCAAGAAACTAATCCAGAGAGGCCTCACAGATAAACTGTAGCCATTGGAACAAATGGTCCACCAGAACCAAGGTCTCTACCTTTCTATCAAAAGGGTCCTTAAAAGCCGGAGACTCCTCTAAGGGAATCAGAGTGGATTTGTTCAGTCTGGAAACCGCAGAATCCACCACAGGGGGGAGTGTCCACTTTTTTTTTTTTTTTTTTAACAGTGACTCTTCAAAGGGGTACCTCCTAGCTAAACCCTTAGGAACTACCACACTGCGTTTAGGGCATCCCCACTGATTTTCGACAAATTTGTTAAAATAAGCAGGAAAAGGAAAAACCTTTGCCGCTTCCGAGGATTTGTGGGTACCAAAAGGTGACCAGCTCCTCCAACGCAGCCACATCCTCCATTTTTAAAGTTTCCCGCACCGATACACTCAGTTATTCCACCAGCACTTTTTCATGCGTGGCTGTAGCAGAAGAGGAACCATCTTCACTATCAGAGCACTCAGGGTGCGTGGACGCAGACCCAGAAAGGGTGACTCGCGTCCGCAGTGGCCAGATCAGACTCAGGATCTGAGGAGATAGAGGAGGCAGTTGAAAGCCGTGGACGCTTTTTGCCGGTCCTCTTTTGCAGGACCATATCAACCTTAGACACCAAGGACTCCAGAGCTGCCGCCATTGCAGACAGGGTGGACAGACCCAGAAGGGCCCACTGCCTCTGAAATGGGAACAGGAGGTGAAATTTTCTCCAGGGACTCCATGTTAATCAGAGAACCACAGTTTATGCACCCCTTTTTTTCAGCTGAATCACTGCTAAGAGTCAACTCACAATCTCTCACCATCCCGGTCAGCACAGAGCAGAGCGCTGTATGCTGTACACCATGTGGCGATCAGAAAGGAAGAGGAAGTCCATGTGTCAGTCACTAGAGGTTCACCGCCCCCAAGGCTCCAAAAACATGGCCGCCGCTTTAGTCAATAGGAAACGAAGAAAATGGTGGCTGTACGTGACACCCACGCAGCTCCCGAGACCCACAGGGGACATTCGGCCAGTAAATGAGGGCCCTTGCAGGAGCCCCCACCAGGAAAGCACCCCATAAGATCTGGATTAGGTATGGCCACCCCCTGGGGGGGAGCTAGGTGTGGGTATATGGGGGGTGGTCCACGGGGGAGCCCGACATATGGAGGGGGGAAACACGCCATGTGGGAAGGAGGGAGGGGCCCATGTCCACCCCGACAGGCCATCAAGGAAGGGGGTACACCACTCACCTACCTTCGGGTGGGTGGCGCTCCAGGCAGACCACCTCTCCATCAGAATGGGGGTGCTGTGGCCAGGAATCACATTGCCACTCAGGCCTGGATCAGGTCGTGTGCGCCCTCGCGAGACGTTCAACTCCCAAGAAGCCCCCGTCCAGCAGAGCTGAGGTCTACACGCGCTCACTGGCCAGACTTGGGAGACCATAAGGATCTAGAATATCCAGTCTGTCGCCCAGTCCAGAAGTTGATTGTAGGTCTCACAGGAACAGAAAATAGAGGAAAAAAATCAATTTAAAAAGGAAAAAATGCCAAGACCAAAGATCCCAGCAAGCAACTAGGTTCTGATTCCTGACTAGGCAGAAAAACTGAATGCCTATAGCAGGAAGTGGGAGTATACTCCCTGGGACTGCCCCATAGGCGTGGTAAAGGGTTTTTCTGCCTAGTGTTCTACTCCTGTAGGGGGCAGCATGTCCAAATGGTCAAGAAGTTTCTGGAGCTGTGTCTGTCAACGAACGAAAGAGAAATTAAAAAACGTAATCAGCTGAAACCGGAGATGGAAATTTCTTCAGTTGCTAAAACAAATAGTAACAGTTATATACTTTCAAAAGTGGATCATCAAATTAGGACCATGGGTTTCTAGCGAAGTCTTTTTTTGGTAGACGAAGAGCGAAGTGTTCTGGGTGGCTCTTTTGCATGATTGGGGGTGATGTTTTCTGATGAAGGGGTTTCGATATTAGTGTCAGCATCGTTCGCGTTGTCATGTGTAAAGGCTGCGTAATGGGAATTAGCCTGCGATAGTGGTAATGGATCTGGAGTGGCATCTTGTCTGTGGCACACTTCTGGTGATGTACTCTGTCCATGTGCATTGGTAAGATTGCTACAAATACCATGGTTCGAAGACTGACAGATGTCCAAGAACTGCTTGAACAATGTTTGAAATGGCTGTACAAAATTACGAAATTCACTGACTACACTTTCGATTGAATTGGCTATTCTACATTGGCTCTCATTTAATTTGGAAATGTTCTCATTTAATTTGGAAAAATTCTCATTTAATTTGGAAAAATTCTCATTTATATCAAGGCGTGCCTGGGAAGTACTTGGAATACAAAAGTCATTTAATGTATGTTGGCTCAGTGGTGTGGCTCTTTCCTCGTTGGACTTTGTAGCCTGTTTATCCATTTTTTCTCTCTCCTCCCCTCTAGCATGTTCAACCGTCTCCTCTCTCTCCTCCCTTCTAGCCTGTTCATCCGTCTCTTCTCCCTCCTCCCCTCTAGACTGTTCATCCGTCTCTTCTCCCTCCTCCCCTCTAGACTGTGCATCCATCTCTTCTCTCTCCACATCTCTAGCCTGTGCATCCATCTCTTCTCTCTCCACATCTCTAGCCTGTGCATCCATCTCTTCGCTCTCCACATCTCTAGCCTGTGCATCCATCTCTTCGCTCTCCACATCTCTAGCCTGTGCATCCATCTCTTCGCTCTCCTCCTCTCTGGCCTGTGCATCCAGCTCTTCTCTCTCCACATCTCTAACCTGAGCATTCATTTCTTCTCTCTCTGCATCTCCATCACTTTGCTGTATGTCTTCAGAATGTACAGTAGCAAAGATTTTGTGTTTCTTCTGTGTACTTGCTGCTTTTTGTATTTTCTTTTTAGCTGAAATACACAAGCATATTTTATACTTCCAATTGAAAACTGTATTTACAATACTTACTAGTATAAGCAAAGTCATAGGATATATATATATATATATATATATATATATATATATATATATATATATATATATATACATACATACATACATACATACACACATATATATACATACACACACACACACCCACCCACACACACACATTTACACAGTGTGGTTGGGTAAGCAAAAGCAAGTTGAGGGATTGGTAGAGAGGGGTGGCAGACACTGAACGATTGGTAAGATGGATGAATCTGGCAGCAACATTCATACCAGTCTGAAGGGGAAAAGCCTGTGTAAAGTTTGGTAAACAGGGAGCTGCAAAAAAACGAGGAGAGAGTTAATAAGGGTGCTTTGTGTTGTTGGTTAAGAAGGGGCATATATTGGAGCGGTTACATGGGTTAAGGCAGCAAAATCTGGACAGCGATAGGATGTAAGGCTGAAAGGAAAAGTTGGAGTTCAGGATTACACCTAGCACGAAGAGAGAGCCTGATAGTTGTGCCATTAATTTCAATGGAAATGTCAGAGAGGAGGCACAAGATATTATGAGCTTGATTTTGAAAAGATTGAGCTTGAGAAAGTGGTATAACATCCATACAGATAGTCAGTAAATCAATGATGTGCAAGAAGACTGACGGTGAGCACAGGAGTAGATAGATAGATCTGGACGTTGTCTGCATAGAGAGGTTATTGGAAGCTGTGGGAGGCTGACCCATGAAGGAGGTGTAGATAGAAAACAGAAAGGGTTTCAATTATAGAGCCTTGGTGGACTCTTACAGAGAGAGGAGGTGGTACAGTGGAAGATACTGGAGGTGCAGTGAGGTGAGTAAGAAGGGAAACAGCTGAGTCGCAAAGGCCAAGGAAGTGGAGGTTTTTTTTTTAGGAGTGGCTAACTATCAAAGGCAGCAGAAGGGTCTATAAGACAGACTACAGAAGACTGGCCATTTATTTTAACACACAGAAAGTCGTTAATGAGTTTTAAGAGGGAAGTGTTGTGTTGAGAATGGTGGGCGTAAAATAGACAAAGGGGTCAAAAAGGTTAAAAAGCGACATAGTAGGTAGAGTTGAATAAAGACAATAGTCCATCCAGTTCAACCTGTGTAGGTGTACGAGTGTCAGTGTCAAATATTTCCCATATACCTTTATGTTGTGTTCTTTAAGATGCATGTCCAAAAGTCTTTTAAAATTATCAATACTGCCCGCTGACACCACCAATTGTGGAAAAGGAATTCCACATCCTTACCACCCCGACAGTGAAAAACCCCCTGTGCAGCCTAAGGTAAACCTCTTCTTCTCCAATGTCATTGTGTGGCCCCTTGTCCTCTTACACCCCCTGAGACTTAATAGCTGTTTTCCTATGCTGTGATCACCCAGCACATCCCTTTTGAGGACTGGTGACCAGAACTGGACAGAATACACCAGATGTGGCCGAACCAGAGCTTCATAAAGTGGCAGGATTATAATTTTATCTCTCGAGTATATCCCCTTTTTATGCAAGCTAATTTTCTGCAGGCTTTGGTAGCTGCAGCATGACATCAGTCTTCCACTAGGACCCCCAGAGGTTCTCTCCCTAGTGATTAGAAATGTAAAGTAATGCGCTTTACAAACATAAATGCAAACTAAACATTAAACCTCATTTGCCATGTAGTTGCCCACTCCATTATTTTGTTCAGGTCATTCTGTAAAATTTCTATATCCTGATGTGGTTATTACCCTGCTTATTTTTGTGTCGTCCACAAAGACTGAGACTGAGCTATGTATCCCGTCCTCTATTTCATTTATGAATAAATTAAAAAGAATTGGTCCAAGACCGAACCTTGGGGTACCCCACTTACCTCTCCAGACCAGTCTTGAGTACATGTACTTTATCACTACTCTTTAGATGCGCCCCTTTAAACAGTTTTCTATCCAAGAACAAACCTTATGGTCCATGCCTGCAGACCTCAGCTTGTAGATTAGGCGTTTATGGAGAACTGTATCGAATGCTTTTGCAAAATCCAGATACACCCCATCCACAGGGCACATCCCTATCTAGATGGCAGCTCACTTCCTCGTAGAATGTTAACAGATTGGTCTGACAAGAACAACCCTTCGTAAACCCATGCTGATTACTACTAATGATACTGTTTTCTATAGCAAATTCTTGGATATAGTCCCTTATAATCCCCTCCAATAATTTACCTACTATTGATGTTAGACCGACTCGCCTATAGTTTCCAAGAATAGGTCTATTCCCTTTTTTAAATGCTGGTACCATATTGTTTTTTCTCCAATCAAAAGGTTATCAGTGATTTGGTAACTGGCAGTTGTAGACTAAGCTTTCTAAAAAGTTTGGAGTTAAATGGGAACAAGGAGATAGGTTGTTCACACCGGTAGGGTCCAGAGGACTTTCCAAGTATGGGAGTGACCAGGGCATACTTTAAATGGGGTGGGGAAGATGCCAGTAGAGATTGAAGATGTGAGTTAGGCAATGTAAAATAGAGAAAGAAGAGTGACCGCAGTAGTTGTGAGGGAAATGAGTCCAGGGGCCAGGTGGTTAGTTGGGTGTTACCAGAAAGTTTAATGACCTCCTCTGTGGTAACAGAGTAGAAAAGGAAAGTACTGAATGTGGTGGCAGAAATTATATGTTAGACAGGGAAGATCTCTGGCTTGTAGTTGTATTATTGTTTTTGAGGTGACTGGTAAAGTCGTGGACAGTAAGTGAGTTAGTTGGTGGAGGCAGTGAGTGACAAAGTAGAGAGTTATACATAGAAAGGGGTGGATAAGGAGTGGATGAGGACTGGATGAGGGGGTATTAATGAGAGTAATGAAAATGGGATTTTTGATTTACCATAAAGTCCATTTCTCTGATGTTCATTGACGGACAGCTCCTGATTCTTCCTAACTATTGGGTTATGCGGCCCCCTACATGAGCAGGACACAAGGCAGGAAAAAGCTTGACTACCCCTATGGGCAGTCCCAGGGGGTATACATCCACTCAGCTATAGGCACTCAGTTTTGTTACAAGCAGTGTCAGAAGAAAGCCAACTCCAGAGGGGTGGGTGCTGTGTCCGTCAATGAACATTAGAGAAATGGATTTTATGGTAAGTGAAAAATCCCATTTTCTCTTTCGTTCATTGACAGACACTCCTGATTCTTCTTAACCATCGGGACGTCCCAAAGCAGTGTTAAACATGAGGGGTGGGAAAACATCAGAAAAAAATTCCCAAAGCTAACCATAGCAAACCAGGTGACATAGAGCTCAACCATAAACAACTGGAGCTCACCTGAAAAATACACACTCAAAGGAGGACCAGGTCCTCTAAAACAGCAGCCAGCAAAACCTTGCGGCCAAAAGAAGCAACCGCAGGTACCACACAACCACTTTACAAAAAACTTTGTAAAAGTATGCACTGACAACCAGGTGGTCGCCTTGCAAACCTGTATTACTGACGCTTGAAGACGGAAAACCAAGGAGACATTAAGCGCCCTAGTAGAGTGGGCCTAAACAGGGAATGGAGGAACCAGACCCCTGATGCAATAGGCCTGAACCACCGTCTGATCCATCTGGAAATGGTTGCAGAAGAAGTGGACAACCCTTTGTGAGGTCCATCCGTGACTGCAAAGTGTCTGACTTCCTAAAAGACCCCGTAGCTGCCAGATACACCCTATCTGCCTGGACCACATCCAAGACATGCAAGGCAATTTCCTTCAGATGTTTAGGCCTGGGACACAGGGTAGGCAACACAATATCTTTATTCAAATGACAGTCATAGACCACCTTAGGAAGAAATGACAGACAGAGTTCGTCTCAAACATTCTCAAAGAGAAGCTTCAGTAGAGCTGAAAGCACCACATTTAGATTCTAGGGCGGCAACGGAGCCCGCACTGAAGGAACCAAACGTCGGACACCCTGAAGAAAGGTACGTATCAAGGAGTGTGTGGCCAAAGGTCGTTGGAAAAAGACAGCCAAAACCTGATACCTGGCCCTTGATGGTGCTCAAGGCCAATTTTTGTTCAACCCCCCCCCCCACGGAAAGTACCTCTTCCCCGTACGATCATAGATTTTCCTAGAGGCAGATTTCCTAGCTTTTAACAGAGCAGGAAACACTGATTCAACAAACCTCCACCCTTCAGCAGCTGGTGTTCAACAGCCAAGCCGTTAAAGCCAGTGACTGTAAAACAGAATGGAAAATTGGTCCTTGGGACAGCAGATCCTCCCCGAGAGGAAGTCCCCAAGGAGCATTAGCAACAAGCCGCACCAGATCGGCATACCAAGACCGGAGAGGCCAGTCTGGAGCCACTAGAATGACCGGAATCCCATCTGCCTGAATCCTGCACAGGAATTGTGGCTGAAGTTTGAGAGGGCTGGAACAAATCAGTCAGCCCACCTTAGAATGCCGGCTACTTACCGAGCCGCAAGGACACTATGTGTCCCTTTGGTGATTGACATAGACCACAGCCATGGCATTGTCCGAATGAATTCGTACCGGACACCCCTGGAGCCAAAGTCTGATCGTTCGGAGTTCCAGTACACTAATCGGCAGTCTGGGCTCTGCCAGAGTACAGACCCACACAGTTTGTCTGTGTTGAGGACGCCTTCCCACCCGGACAGGCTGGCATCCGCAGAGACAACTGTCCAGTACAGGAGGAGAAGGATTTTCCCTGTCGAAGTGCCAGAGAGCGAAGCCACCTCTAGAGACCATGGATCCTTGACCCATTTCACCAGAATCTCTTTAGGAGAGATCTTGTGTGGAACTGTGGAAACAGACCGCCTCAAGGGTGGACACCACCAGGCCCAGCACACACATGCAAGCCCGGAGGGATGACTGTCTGCTGAACAACAGAAGATGAATTGCCTCCTGCAAGGTCTTGAGTTTTTCCCGAGGAGGAAACACTCTGGCTGAGGCTGAGTCCAGAGTCAGCCCAAGATAGGCTATTTTTTGTGAACAGAATGTTCAGGATCCCACTGAACTCCCTCAGAGTTCACAGAGCAATCTCCAGTAGTCCATCAGAGCAGTCGGAGACTCTGCTCGCAGAAGATAATAGTCCAGGTAGCCCAGTACTGCGATCCCCCACCGACTCAAACAATGCCAGCACCGGGGCCAACACTCCTGTGAAGACACCAGGTGCGGAGGTGAGATCAAAGGTCAGCGCCACAAACTGATAATGCTCCTCGTCCACAGCAAAACGGAGAAAGCGCTGGCGACCAGCACATATTAGAATGTGCAGGCATGTGTCCTTGATGTTGATAAATGCGAGAAGAAATCCCCCTGATGTAGGGACGCCACCACCATGTGAATGGACTCCACATGGAAATTCTGTACTCGCACAAATCAGCTTAGCGCCTCAAGGTCCAGAATTGGACGTACCTTGCCTTCCTTCCTGGGGACTGTAAAGCAATTCGAGTAAAAAACCCTTGAAAATGTTCCGAAGTCAGTACCGGAACAAGCAACAAGGCTTGCACTGCCCCAAAGAGACCCCATAAGTGATTTGGGGATAAGTGCAGGTTGGAAGAGAAAAAAACCTTTCCCGGAGGACAAGACCTATGCCTGACAGTATAACTTCCTGGACCCACTTGTCCTGTACCAGGAAGGTCCATGGATCCGAAAACCAGCGAAGACGTCCCCCCCCACCCCAGATACGGGCGAGGGTGCCCCTTCATGCAGAGACAGCCTTGTCCGCAGGTCTTCCGGGTCCTCTTGGAACCTCTGGTGGAGGCCCTGATTCCTTGTCTTGAGATCCTGAGAGACGAAGAGGGCGCTTAGGAGCCGAGAAGAATGGCCCACGTCTACGACGGGGCTCCTTGCACTTGGTAGCCTGCGGAAGAGGAGAACTCTTCCCCCTGCGAGACCCTTAACAATGTCATCCAAGGAAGCTCCAAACAGGTGATCCCCTACAAGAGGGAGATCAGATAAGGCCTTTTTAAAAGTCTAGTCTGCAGACCAGACAATACGCCGAAGGACTACTGCTGATACAGACAGCCTAGAAATCAAAGGAGCCCCATCCAAAGAGGCATCACAGACAACTGTAGCCCCTGGACCAACCTGTCCGACAGCTCCGCAAAGACAGGGGGAAGCTATTATCTCACCAGGTCCCGGCGTAAAAGCTTAGCCTACTCGGTCAGAGTTTGTGACACCAGGGTTATAGTAGTTACGGCCTAATTGCCAAACCAGCCATAGCGCATATATGGCGGACAAGAGCACCAGAGCTTTTATTAGCTGGACCTGTAAAAGGTCAGGGACTCAACCGGGATAAAGGTCACTCAATTTGACCTGGAAACCGGCAAGTCCACTACAGGTGGGACCGTCCACCTTTTACGCACTAAATCCTAATAAAGATATCGCAAGCAAAAAAACGCCTAGCAACCACTGCGTTTTGGACATTCCCACTGTTTTGTGACAATGTTGTCAAAGTAAGAGGAAAGTGGAACACCCTTGATGCTTTGGAGGGCCTGTGGGTGCCAAAGGGAACCGGTGTCTCCAACGTGGCAACAGCTGCAACCTCCATTTTTAAACTTTCACGCACTGACACAGTGCATCTCACGCCTTTTTAAGCGTGACTAGAGGAGCACAGGAATCATTGTCACTATCTGAGCACTCAGAGTGTGTGGACACAGACCCAATAATGCCGCTATATACTGAGCTCACCCCGAAAACATATCAGGGGAGGCCGTCGACTGCAACTCCGCAAGGAGACGCCGGCCAAGGGTCCACAAATGGACCACCTATTGGACACTGCAAAAAAAAAACCAAGGGGGTTTCCCCCTGAGCCCTACATAAAGGACAAATTAGGACATAGCCCTCTTAAAAGTGGGCCGCCCGCCGTGACGTGGACGCCGAAAGACCCGCCAAAATTTTAGAGGGGCTGTGGGGAAAGGAGAGGAACCCGGGGATCCGACCATCCCAGGGAGGGGCCCACGTCCACCCCAAAACCCTCCAGTGGTAGTGGGGGGACAGATACTTACCACATCAGGAACAGGGTGGGCACCGCTCCAGACAGGACACCGCTCCATCGTAATGTGGGTGCCGTCGGGCAGGAGGAAACGCAGCGTCAAAGGCCGAAGCCAGTTTGTATGCGTCCTGGCGAGACGTTTAACTCGCAGGCCAGCACCCGTTCAGTGGGGCTATGTCGTGGCCGACCTAGTGTGGAACTGTGCTCTGCACGCGCTCGCTGGCCGGACGGGGGGGACCCCAAGGACCTATATTATCCAGTTTGTCGCCCAGTTCAACACTTGATTGTAGTTCTCACAGGAACAAAATAATAAAAAGGAGAGAAAAAAAATTCAATTTGAAACGAAAAAAAAAAAAAAAAAAATGCCAGGACCAGAGATACCAGCAAGGAACAAGGTCCTCCTGATAGCCGAGAGTGGGTGTACACCCTCTGGGACTGCCCATAAGCGTAGTCAAGCTTTTTCCTGCCTAGTGTCCTACTCCTGTAGGGGGCAATATAACCCAATGGTTAAGAACAGTCAAGAGCTGTGTCCGTCAATGAACGAAAGAGAAATAGGTTTGTTTATCAGCATGGATTCAGTACAAAGAAAAATCTTGCCAAGATAACGTTTTTTCCACCGTTACTCAAGATTATGGTTAGATCCTTTGAGATTTCTGGTGTTGTCTGTTTGACAAGGTTGTAGTGGTAAGGGGCAGAATCTTTTTGCAGTGAGGGTAGCAAGTGCATGCAGGGAGGATGATAGTAAACGGTTATAGACAGAAATAGCTGGGTTGGGGGCAGGATACGGGTGAGATATTTTTTTGTAGAGGTAGTCTGTTGTAGAATTGAGAAGAAAAGGGTTAAAGTGGCGAAAGTTCTACAGGTAAAGGTTTCCCAGTTGGAAGGATAGGGGATTGAAGACAAGGAGAATATGAAACTGATAAGGTGGTTGTCAGAGAGAGAAAAAGGAGTGTCCAGAGATAGGGGAATACAAAGTAAACAAAGTAAACTGTGTTGTCATCAAAGTAAAAGTGTGTGTCTATTGTATTAGGTCAAACAAGAAGAGGTCGTTGGGGTGATAACAATAACAGATGTTGAAGTCGCCAAAAGTGATAGTGGATATTTTAGATGAGAGAAAGTAAGGAAGGCAGCCTAAGAAGCCATTAAGGAAGTTTGACACCGGTCGAGAAGGCCGATAGATCAGAGAAATCTTTAGAGAAGCTTCAAAAGAGAAAAGGGACAGAGAGAGGAGGGGGGGGGGGGACCTGAAAAGTGCTTTGTGGGGACAGAAGGATTCTAAATCAATCTCTTTTTTGTGAACTGGGTCAGAGCAACAGGAGAAGCTGAGCCCTATTCCTGAGGCCAGGTTTCAGTTACAGCAAGTAGGTTAAGGGAGTTGGAGGTAAAAAGGTCATTAAATATGAAATAAATATCTAAAGACCCAAACTTTTATTTTCATTATGGATTAGGTAGGGGAGTATTAAAACCACTGTCAGCTGTTTTCACAACTGTCTTATTAGGGAGATTTCTTTTTACTTCCGGTCCTGTAGACTCAATAGAAAGTGACAGGATATATTTACAATGTGAGGGATATCCTGTTTAAGGCTCCATACACACAGGTAGCCAGGGATGGATAGTTTATTGTGTTAAGAGCTGGCTAAGCACTTGCACTGGACATACAGTGCCTTGAAAAAGTATAAAATGTTCCACATTTTGTCATGTTACAACCAAAAACGTAAATGTATTTTACACTTACATAGTGAGCCCCTTGATGATCGGCGATTGACCGGAAATGCCTTGGGCGTGTTTTACTACAGGGCGTGCTCTGCTGAGACTAGTCGCGCCGCTGCTATGCCTGTTACAGTGGCGGGGTCTATGTAAGTGGCTGCTCCGTTTTTATATTGTATTTTTAATAAAATGGAGTTGTTTTAAACTTACTACCTGGCCCTTATCTGTCCCACTATGTGAACGAGTGACTTGTGAGCCTATATGATCACTGAGAGGAGAGGAAGTGGAGCTGGCTTGGGATCCTTAGGACGGGTTGCTTATCAGCTGATCCGTGAGTGGCTTCACTGTGGAAGGAGGATTGCTGTAATGCATTTCCCCATACTATATGCTGGTTTAGAGTTTGGAGCTGGTGAGTGTTCATTGCATGGGGGAAGCAGGGAGCTTCTGTGTATCAGCACTTTCACCAGTTATATCCATCTCCCACCACGGGTGTGACCCTCCCCATCTGACGATGTGTATCTGATTGTAGCAGAATCAGGCTATGTTGCTTTTTTCATGTTTTTTCTCCATGCTCTACGAGTGACGGACTGCTGGAGGATCTTTTCACCTTTATGATTCTCTGCATAATGCTTTATCTACACTGCTAAACGACTTTATACAACTTTTTACTGTGAACAGTTTCCAAAGCTAAGTGACATTTCCTCTGGGCGCTGCAAATCTCTATCTTCTATATACCAGAACTGTGTCTATACATTTTGCAAGCTGCCTTTGTTTGTATGCGTAGATGTTCATATGTATTTTATTGAAATTTTATTTGGTAGACCAACACAAAGTGGCACATAATTGTAAAGCAGAAGGAAAACTATAAATGGTTAACATTTTTACCAATACCTATTTGAAAAGTGTGGTATGCATTTGTATTCAGCCCCCTTTACTCTGATACCCCTAATTAAATCTAATGGAACCAATTGCCTTCAGAAGTCCCCAAATTAGTAAATAGAGTCCACCTGTGTGTGATTTATTCTCAGTATAACTACAACGGTTCTGTGAAGCCCTCAGAGGTTTGTTAGAGAACCTTGGTGAACAAACAGCATCATGAAGGCCATGGAACACACCAGACAGGTTAGGGATAAGGTTTTGGAGAAGTTTAAAGCAGGGTTAGGTTATAAAAAAATATCCCAAGTTTTGAACATTTGAAAATAAAAAAAAGGAGTATGGCACAACTGCAAACCTACCAATACATGGCTGTCCACCTAAACTGACAGGCCGGGCAAGGAGAGCATTAACCAAGGAAGCAGCCAAGAAGCCCATGGTAACTCTGGAGGAGCTGCAGGGATGCACAGCTCAGATGGGAGAATCTGTCCACCGGACAACTATTAGTGGAGCACTCCACAATTCTGGCCTTTATGGAAGCATGGCAAGAAGAAAGCCATTGTTAATAGAAAACCTTACAGAAGTCCAGTTTGCAGGAAGCCATGTGGAGGACACAGCATACATGTGGAAGAGGGTGCTCTGGTCAGATGAGACCATAATTTAACTTTTTGGCCTAAAAGCAAAATGCTACGTGTGGAGGAAAACTAACTTCACATCAACCTGAACACACCAGCAGGAACAGGGAAGCTGGTCAGAGTTGATGGTAAGATGGATGGCGCCAAATACAGGGCAATCTTAGAAAAAAACCTGTTAGAGTTTGCAAAAGACTTGAGACTGGGGCAGAGGTTCACCTTCCAGCAGGACAACGGCCCTAAACATACAGCCAGAGCTACAATGGAATGGTTTAGATAAAAGCATATTAATGTGTTAGAATGGCCCAGTCAAAGTCCAGACCTAAATCCATGAGAATCTGTGGCAAGACTTGAAAATTGCTGTTCTCCAGCCAATCTGACAGAGCTTGACCTATTTTGCAAAGAACAACAGGCAAAAAGTTCACTCTCCAGATGTGCAAAGCTGGTAGAGACACACCCAAAAACACTTGCAGCTGTAATTGCAGCGAAAGGTGGTTAAAAAAATGATCGACTCAGAGGCTGAATATAAATGCATGCCTAACTTTTCAGATTCAGAAAAAAATTGAACCATTTTTCATTTTCCTTCCCTTTCACAAATATGTGCCACTTTGCGTTGGTCTATCACATACTGTAAAGTCACAATAAAATAGATTTACGTTTTTGGTTGTAACATGACAAAATGTGGAAATTTTCACGGGGTATGAATACTTTTTCAAGGCACTGCAGCTACACTCTGTGCTATGACCACATAAAACCTAACCAATTATCTGAAGCTAGTTTGTATACAGCCAAAACAGTTAGACATGAATAGACACAAACAGAGCCCACAGGTTGTAATATATCTCTACTATTGCCTGTATTTCAAACTGAGTATGCTTACAGGGCGGCCTGCCACGCTGAGCTTTTGGCTTCACTGGGGATGCAGACATCTTAAGGTTAGCTTCATTTGATGCATCATTTTTATCAGTTTGTTGAGCCTAGAAAAAAAATAAATGTAAATTCAAATTTGCATATTTTAGCTTAATATTTGTATTAATCACACAGGTGTGTCAGTGGATATACATTGTGTGACTTTTTAGGCTGTTAGGCTTTTTCTGTCTAAACCAGCCTCTAAACCTTTTTAACACAGAGGAAACCCTTGAAATAAATTTCTCGTCTCAGGGAACCCCTGCTTAAAAATAAAAAAATCTACAACTCATGATACATTAATGTGACAGTCAGTGGGAAGAATGCTCCTTAGTACAAAATACAAATTAAGGGGCCATAGACAACCCCTTGGAACGGCTGCAAAAAAGGGATGCTCAAACCAACTCAGTGAAAAAGTGAAAAACTTTATTAAGGATCAGAATTGAGACATGATCTAAAATAACCCCATTATGGGGAATACATTACAAATATCAACAGGCTCAAAGATAGCAACAGAAAACATATATGACACATAAAAACAACGACACACTCACACAAGGCCGGCCTCACACATACTCCGGAAGATCAAACCAATGGAAACCTTGGCAAGCCGCATGCACTCCTTACGGAGTTTGTTGATGCGGTGAGCTCAGGGATCCATAGGTTAATCATGCCACAATATAAACTTGATCAAGATGTAATAATAAACTGAAAATGTACCACCAGATAGCAAGGGATTATGACCTTCTTTCATATTTCCATTTTAGCAGCTCAGCACTATACGGCTATCATTATATAATCAAGAAGTTCAGTCATGGACTATATAATTCATTGTTAAATTTCAGCAGTGTACTTAATAGCAGACTAAACTCTCACATCAAGATTGCGGATGCTGATAAATTTGGAATTTTCAAATTAATTTCACCATGAGGGGGGCGGTGTCTAAAGGAATATCTGCAGACCAAGTAAACTGAATTGAAGTACATAGAGCCAATCCCGTTTTGATCGGGGGCAAATTTGTTATTCAGGAGGTGTTATACAGTTCCTCTTGTAAATGGGGCAACATTGTCGAGCCAACAGACGTTCCTCTGGAGCAGAAAGTCACTTGTATTTTCAGAAATTGCAAGGTGCGGGAGCAGGGGAGAGACGCAGTGCAATGGATTTTCTGCGCGGGCTCACACCATTACTAGGCTGTATCCCATGGAAATGAATTTAACTATGGGCCAAATACTGGCCTTCCGTTAGTTGATAGGTATCACCTAAGTGTCCATAGACAGCTTGGTGGTCATGGCCTTTTCTCTATCCCCCTATCAATGTATGATTTTATGCTCACCGTTCATTTAAGGCGTTTAAATCAGATAACCTTCTGCTCGTTTTTTCTGGGTAGCGTCTTGGTAAGAATGCTCCTTACTCTTGTCATCATTGGGAAGAATTACCCCCTTACAGACAGCTAAAAAGGAACAATGGTGTCATTGGTAACATATGGGAGAGGCAGAAATTGCCCATTGCTCAAGGAACCCCTAGCAACCTCAGGAGGAACCCTTGGGTTCCACGGAACCCTGGTCTAAACACTTGAGGTAAAGATGTAGAAGAGCTGGAGAAATTTGGAGACACAATGCCAGGAGCCTTTTTTTTAAAGGGAAACTATTATGCATGTTAAATTTTATTTATCTGATTGATTGGCTTAACAGCAGAGGCCATTTATTTTATACACCAACAAAATTCATAGCCCACGGGACTTAACGAGAGACAACCCACAGATTAAAAACACAAAAATGTATTTGAAACAAAATGACATTACATACATTTTAAAACCATATCACGATAAATACTTGTCAAAAGGATCCAACAGTAGAAAAAAATAGACCGGACACGTGTAAATATACACTGCTCAAAAAAAATGTAAATGAACACTTTGAAAACACATTAGGTTTCAATGGGGAAAAATATCATGCTAGATATCTATACTGATATGGACCGGTTAATGTGTTAGGAATGAAAAGATGCCATATAGTTTGTTGGAAATGAAAATTATCAACCTTTAGAGGGCTGAATTCAAAAACCCCCTGAAAATCAAAGTGAAAAAAAAAAAATGATGCAGAAGGTTAGTCCATTTTGCTGAAATTTGATTGCGGCAGCTCAAAACGGTACTCAATTTTTTGGCCCCCCCCATGCTTGTATGCATGCCTGACAATGGGCATGCTCCAAAGACAGCCTTTTTTTAACCAGGGTGCCCAGGCACCCTGGTGTGCCTTGAGGTTTCTTCAACGGTGACTCAGCAAAATGCCCCAAAATTTTACCAAAAATTGTATACAAGGCAGCGGGTGGATGAAGCCTGCCTTTTACATTACACAAAGTCACAAAGTTTTCGTTGCACACCGTTACGGCCCTCTAGCTGCCGACCTAACAACCAATGACATCATCAGTTGAGGAGGATGTCAGTCACCTGCATAGCAGGCTTGTTTTACCCTCCCCTGCTTCTCTCCATAAGTTTTGGGGTCATATTAGCTGAGTGATGGAGAAAAACTGAGGAAAAAGAGAAACCTTGGAATACTAGTCAATACCAACTTGTACCTCCAACGTTGGGCGCCCTAACTGTGTGTATGTTGCTGCATTATGTACAACTATTAGAATAGTTTTTACATTTTAGGATGGGGTGCCTCAAGACTGTCCATAATTTTAAAGGGTGCCTTAAGATTGTTCATAATTTCTGGGGTATGCCTCGACTGAAAAAAGGTTGAGAAACTCTGTCCCAAGGAGACGGATGGTGTCCTGGGGTATTTCCTCCCAAATCTGGACCGAGGCGCATTACTGAGCTCCTGAACAGAGGTGCAACCTGGTGGCGTGAGATGGACCGAGACATAATGTCCCAGAAGTGTTCTATTGGATTTAGGTCAGGTGAGCATTGGAGCCATTCAATGAGATCAATTCCAGGAAGTGGCTGCATACTCTGGCCACATGAGGCCAGGTATTGTCGTGCACCAGGAGGAACCCAGGACTCACTGCATGAGCGTAGGCTCTGACGATGTGTCCAAGAATTTCATCCCGATACCTAATGGCAGTTAAGGTGCCATTGTCTAGCCTGTAGAGGTCTATGTGTCCATCCATGGATATATCTCCCCAGACCATCACTGACCCACCACCAAACCAGTCATGCTAAATGATGTTACAGGCAGCATAATAGTCTCCACGGCTTTTCCAGACCCTTTCACGTTATCCCACATGAGCTCAGGGTGAACCTGCTCTCACATGTGAAACTAAACCCGCCAAGCGCCTTATCGCCTTTGTGTTCACGGCCGCCAAAATAGCTATAGCCCGCTCGTGGCGAACCCCAGTGGTGCCGTTCAAGCTTTTATAAGCCAAACTGACCTGGATCATGATAAACGAACGGATGGTGGCGCTATTGAATGACAAGATGCGTATGTTTGACAAAAGGTGGGACCCCTGGATAAGGTACCTGGCGGGCCCCCCGTAGGGGCGGTCGGGCGCCTTGGTCAAGCTGTTGGGGAAATTTCCCCCTTAGGGGCGGGCGGGACCTGGGTGTCGACCCTCTCTTTTCTCACCAGCCGCTGATGTTTCTTTCCTTCTCCCAACCTTCCCATTCCTGCTACCCTCCTCTGCTGTTTCCTCCTTTACCCCCAGTCTTGTCCTTTCCCCTCCATTTCTTCTTTTCTTTCTTTTTTTTTTTGTTACTCTCTGACAGTGCACGGATGACAGGCTACAGCCCCCTCTGGTAGAGGGCTTGATATTGGGGTCGGGGGCCGTCCTCTCACAAGGGCGCAGTGTGTTCCCGTAGGGGCGCCGGGGGGGGGTGGTCGGGCCCGGACCATCTGACCTTTAGTGTGATAAAGCGGGGGCGATGTCTCTATGTTTTCACTTTATCTGATGGATGCCCAACCAACGTTTACTGTTCCTTTTTCTGATTTACTGGTTTCTAATTTTTGCTATTGTGCTTCTCTGCTTAGGCATCATTGTATTTCAAGTATTCTGTGAAATTTACTGCCTTCAAAGAATATGGTTGAGCCATGTTGGCTCCTTGTGTGCTGTTAAATTCTTTTCTTACAAAAACTCAATAAAAAACATTGAAACATAAAAAGTGTTCCTTTAATTTTTTTGGAGCAAGCTATAAAGTCTATCGCGAGATACAAAACTCACTACCTCAGGAGAAGCACATGTGAGAATCTAAAAAACACAACTAAAATTTAGGGGGGGGGGGGGGATTCCCACCTCGTAACCAGACTTACAATATAGTTGTCTGAATCTTCACACATAACCAGTAGATAATAGATAGCTGGGTACACTTGGTCAATTGACCAAATGGCTCAAAATATCACACCGGGTGGACCAGTGAAAGTTCACTTTCACTTCTGTAATCAACAGACTCACGAGTCAGTGCACTTCTGTATACCACATTCTCTTTTTGACGCTTTATTCATTGTATAAGACTTTAATGTGTACTGTTTCCTTTTTTTAACCTTTTTCTCTTTGCCTCCCGATTGCTTTAGGCTGACTAGATTCTGTTTCAGTTCTAGGATCCTACATAAGCAGCCCATTGGTCTATGGGGTTGTCTGGGGGCACCAGTTGCCTGCTTTTGGCTTGATTTCCTCCCCTCCTCAACCCCTGGTGAGAAAATTTGTGGACCAGGGGGGTGTCCTCGTCTGGTGTAACATTTTGAGCCATTTGGACACTTGACCTAGTGTACCCGGCTATCCATTATCTATTGGTTATGTGTAAAGATTCAGACAACTGTAATTGCAAGTCCGGTTACAGGGTGAGAATTTTTATCCTCCCCCAAATTAATTTGTGTTTTTAGATTCTTAGAATGTTTATATATTTACACACGTCCTATGTATTTTTTACTGTTGGATCCTTTTGGCAATTATTTATCATGATAGGATTTTAAAATGTGTGTAATGTAATTTGTTTAAAATAATACATTTTTGCGTTTTTAATCTGTGGGTTGGGTTTCGTTAAAAGTCCCGTGGGCTATGATTTTTGTTGGTGTTTGTACTATTTGGGACACACCTCAATCCCATATATACTAGCTTCCCTTTTGTGTATTTGTTTTATACCCTCTCTCTCCATTTCCAGCTAAACTTTCATACAGAACCATCTGAGCAGGGGGGCAAGGAGGGAGATGGGTCACTGTTAAATTTGTGTAGATTTCATCTTGAAATATTGAGTACTGTAAACAGTGTTTTTCAGTAAATCAAACAATAGCCTTGGGAACATGGTAAAAAGAGCTCAAATGTTAATTTTTAACTTTTTTTTTTTTTATAGCTCCGAGCATAACTAAATAACAAATATATAATATACATTGTATATTCCCTTTAACTGCTAAGATTAGGTCCTAAACTAAGATTGGGTGACAGACCCAACCGGGACAGGGACATTTGGAGGAAACCATGGGCTAGCCTTCTACCCACTGAATGAGGCCCATGGAGGAGAATGGGGATTTTGTCTGCATCTCCAAGTCAGAGCATTGAAAAGAGCCGGGTCCAGAAACCCTTTCACTGTGCAGAAGTATTCACCGAGATTATGCAGCCAGGAAATCTCCAGAACAGTGGTGCAAACATTGTATCGGACAGATCTTGCAGACGCACCTTTACCAGCCGGGGATACGAAACTCTTCTTGAGCATATTTCTTATCTCGCCCCACTGGTCCTCAAGAGCTGCATAATGCAGCATTTTCTAATTTTGCCATGATAATATAACAGACTGCACTTAAAGATTTCACATTTGAACACTTTATTATAAATGCCTGTTCACATCTGAGCATAGAGTTGCTTGAAGCGTTTAGCACGAATAAGTGCATCTGAACTGAGGCTTCTTCTGAACTACTAATGGATTCTATGAACTTTGGATTATTGATTTCATTTACATTTCTGCACAATTATATTGCATTAAGAACACGTGGTAGATTGGAGGTTATACTGCAGGGGTAGTGAATTAAAATTCAAGGAGGTCCGGTTACTAAAATTGGTTTCAAAGAGGAACCCCCATAATAGAGTGTGGGACTTTATGGGTAACAATAATTCTTAATGATAACATATAGTACAGAGTATCATAAACTGTTTTTGGCCATATCACAAAAAATGGCTCATACATAAAATTGAAACGATACATAGTACAATACAAACACAGTGTTCCTAAAGGAGTGGTACATTATCCAACGCGCTTCGATACATATGTGATAAATGACTTTAATCTTCGCCAGGGATTTCTGAGTCCGCTCCTAGAAGAAGGGAGTACTTCAGCTTGATAAAATTATATATTTTTCCTAACGGAAAGAACATTTTAATATGCATCTGTGATTCTTCCCTGGGGGTAATCAGAAAGAGAAAAAAAGGAATATCCATAGGAGATACAGCAAGGTGTGGGTTGTCAGGTATGTGGTGTAACATCTCTCCCCCGGGGGGTATGGGGTGGTTGGATGGGGAAACTCTCCCTTCTTTCTTCACCCCCCCCCTCTCCTCCTCCTTTCTTTCTTCTCTTTTCTTTTTCTTCCTTTTTTCTCTCTTTTTCTCCGATTACCCCCAGGGAAGAATCACAGATGCATATTAAAATGTTCTTTCCGTTAGGAAAAAATATATAATTTTATCAAGCTGATATTATGTTGTACTCCCTTTTTCTAGGAGTGGACTCAGAAATCCCTGACGAAGATTAAAGTAATTTATCACATATGTATTGAAACGCGTTGGATAATGTACCACTCCTTTAGGAACATTGTTTGTATTGTACTATGTATCATTTAAATTTTATGTATGAGCCATTTTTTGTGATATGGCCAAAAACAGTTTATGATACTCTGTACTATATGTTATCATTAAGAATTAGTGACACAAGATTATATATATATATATATATATATATATATATATATATATCACAATTTCTCAAATACATAATAAAATATATCACTACTATTTACATAACTTATTGTTACCCATAAAGTCCCACACTCTATTATGGGGGGTTCCTCTTTTAAACCAATGTCTAGGGATTATGGTAACACATTTCCCTGTAGTTGACTACACACTCTTTACAAATCAAGGTTACTAAAATTTTCTTCCGGCCATGGTCCAAATCACAAGTCCATGCCATGAACGATTGTACATGTCTACTTCCTTTTTTTTGGCACAGCCACGCTCTCTGGCGCATTTTTTACCGTTTCCTTCACACACTCTGGTAATATTCTGGAAATGTCCACAATGGTGTTCCGCCTTACATCAGGTACCCCTACCAGAGTAATTCATCACATTGGGTGCCCCCATAAGTCAGTTGCCACCATCAGGGTACCCCCTTATATCAAGTGTCCCCATCAGAGTGCCCCCTTACATTAGGTGCAGTTATCAGAGTGCCCCCTTACATCAGGTGTCCCCATCAGTGTGCCCCCTTACATCGGGTGTCCCCATCAGTGTGCCCCCTTACATCGGGTGTCCCCATCAGTGTGCCCCCTTACATCGGGTGTCCCCATCAGTGTGCCCCCTTACATCGGGTACCCCTACCAGAGTAATTAATCACATTGGGTGCCCCTACCAGAGTAATTAATCACATTGGGTGCCCCTATAAGTCAGTTGCCACCATCAGAGTACCCCCTTTTATCAGGTGTCCCCATCAGAGTGCCCCTTACATTAGGTGCATTATCAGAGTACCCCTTTACATCAGGTGTCCCCCATCAGTGTGCCCCCTTACATCAGGTGTCCCCCCCCATCAGTGTGCCCCCTTACATCAGGTGTCCCCCCCCATCAGTATGCCCCCTTACATCAGGTGTCCCCCCCCATCAGTATGCCCCCTTACATCAGGTGTCCTCCCATCAGTGTGCCCCCTTAGAAAAGGTGTCCCCATCAGTGTGCCCTCTTACATCAGGTGTCTCCATCACAGTGCCAACTTGACTCTGGTATTACTGGCAGTGTGCCTCCTTACATCAGGTGTCCCCATCACATCAGGTGTGCCCATCAGAGTGCTCCTTTACATCAGATGTCCCTATCAGAGTGCCCCCTTAACATATGCGCCCATCTGCGTGCCTCCACTAACCTAAGCCCATCAGCATGCCTCTTATTTTATTTTAACCACTTCAATACAGGGCACTTTCACCCCCTTCCTGCCCAGGCCAATTTTCAG